>NC_140590.1:1062165576-1062358076 GCF_964204655.1 Triturus cristatus
TCTTAAAGGCACGGTATCCCTTTAGCAGACACATAATGACAGCCTATAGGGCTTGTCTGTCCACCCCTTCCTCTCTATTGTTTAAAGGGATTTTGGTGAAGGGAGTGTGTGATAATAAAGGAGGATGTCAGATGTGAATAAAGATGACATTTGAACTTTATTTTTGGCTTTTGTGTTCACTTCAGAGGAAGTGCTGGCCAGTGCAGCCTTGTAATTAGGCTGTATTATTTTGTCTGTCTCTTAAGTGTCTTTGCAGGTCTGCAAACGCAGGACAGCTTAAGAGATATTTTTGATTGCTCCGGGGTCCCCGCACATGGGCGGGACTATTCATAGATTATGACTATACACAGAGATCCCCTACTACAGAAACAAATGTTTATTTTCCGTTCTTTCTAGAACAAAAGTGCAACAGCGCTCCTGCAGTTATGAAGAGTGGGAAACAAAAACAGTGCGGTGAACCTTTCCCCTAGACAAGCTTTCATTTTCTTCTGTCTTACCTCTGCGATTTTCTTCAAATTCTTCGTTGAGAGTGTATTTAAAAAAAATGTTCGTAAAAAAAAAAAAATGCTGATATTTAAGAAAAGGATTAATTAAATTTATTTGGGGTGTTTCATTGTATTAGCAATTAGCGCCAGATTGTTGATACATGATCTGCCAACAGTGTAACTGGTCTACACGTTTCTTTCAATATGTTCTTTGTGTGCAACATTTATCATCATCTAAAATAACTCAAGAAATCCAGTTTTAGGCCGAGCCATACTTCACCACTATCTGAAAAACTCACCACTTTTCCTCCTGACTTCTGATCAAAAGCCACCATACTGATCCGCTTCGAGTCCCTCTGGTAAGTGCAGTAATGTTTGACCCACGAAGTTCCAAAGTGTCCTGAAACAAACACAAAAACAAAGCGTCAATGACCGACTATTCTGAAATGTATATGCTGGTTTCAAATAAGAGCTATGCAAAGATATTAAAAGAGAAATATTTTTTTCTAAAGGTAATTCAGCTTCAGCACAACCCTGCCACAAACTCCTAAGTAATGTGTTACTATTACCATCAAGCAACTATACAAGAAAACTAGTATTTATTTTCAACTGTAACTCTAGTGTAACTTGTACTGTTCTTAGATGTTTCCAAGTAAAACTTTATAAAATAAGATATGAATAGATCACCCAGTGCCACAGAATTCGCACATAGAGCTGTACACTGACTCAATAGCCATAGAAAGTCTCTGTTCTGAGGCACGCTACTCCTGCGTCCAAGATAAGAAGTTAGTAAAAAAAAAAATCTATATTTGTGCATTAGTTGCGTTAGGTTTGTGCTCTTTGATATCTTGTGTGTTTAGTAGAGTCTAGAGTAGGGATCGAATGGTGGTAATGGATTTGAAAACTGAAGTAGCAGGTTGTTGTTTTTTTAAGTAGAGGTGGTGTGTGCATGTTGGGTGACTTGGTGAAAACGAGGGGAGAGTGAGAATAATATTTGGGGGTTCATAGTAGACTGAAAAGTTTGGGATGAGTGACGAAGGGTGGGGCACAGGTTGAAAGGAGGATATTTTTAAAACCAAAAAATGTGATTAACTTAGACATACATGCATTCACATGAAACTTGCTAAGGCTGTTCTGGCTGGAGAAATCGGTTCTATTTAAAATACCAATATGTGCACAGAAGCAGTAAATGAATGCAAAAACTACTCCTCGCTACCCTATGCTAAAAGGATAAGGAGAACACATCAACAGGTTTGCAGACTTTGTAATGGTAGAGAAATTATTTCCAAATATCGTTAACGGAGGAGTTACCCTGCCTGATGAACACTAAGCGACAGTTTCAATTAATATCCGGCTTAGCTGGTCTTCAAACCAGTCATCACGTATTTAACATGCTATTCTTCACTCCAAATCTACAAATTGTCCAAAAAATAATGACTTAAAAATCCGAGTCGTTCATCCGCTTACTCGGTTATTCAGTATACTATTCTTATGAAGTCCGGTGTGAGGATTAGAATATCTTCCATCGTGGAACCCCAGTAATTTGGCAGCTCTGTTAAATTTTCACTGAGTGCAAATTGATACAGCTCACCGAAGACCACTGTCCTCTGACGCTAGGAGGCTGGAGGATCACTTTAGCAATAGAAAAAACGTTTTGTTCGTTAACTGTGTAAGGAATGTTTACATGTTGGATGTTCTCTAAGGGTCAATATCCTCTTCAGGCACGATATTTGCTCTCATTTCCTCCTCAGTGCTCATTGCAACCTTACCAGGACCCGGTCTACCTGAGCCAATGCAAGGATGCTGTGCAGGAGGGCCCCCCTGGTCCTCAGCTCTGTGCACCTAGATCTTGCGGCATTACCCATGCACTTCCGAATTTGGTATTTAATTAATCTGCTGTCTCTAGAAACGAATATGCTTGAGGAGGTTGGTAAAATGATTGTGTACGCTATTCTTAAAAACTACAAATGTTACTCAAGTAGCACATTTGGTTAGACCCCCATACCCTGAGGCACTAGCCCTGCTGGGTGAACAGATCTTGCAATTCAAACAATAAAGAAACAGAAATGTGGCTGCAAGTCGGGAGGAATCTTACTGTGGTACAGAGAGAAACTTATAAAATCTCACCCCTGAAGAGAGAGGTTTCTTAGGAATAGGTCTACATTTGAAGGTATTGTACCCCACTTAAGGTAAGTAATGATTAGAAAAAGAAAAAACTACAAGGGCGGTGTCATTAACAGTAGTGGCAAGACATTATTAAATGTGTTAATGCCTCTGAAGAGGCACTTCATTCCAGAACAAAAAGCGACTAGCTAGAGAGATTCATATTCACCATAGAGCAGGCAAGTAATGAAATGAAAATTCATTAATGGGCTACACAGACAAAGAAAGCACCCAGCTCTCACACAAACAACCATCAGATCACTGTCAACGTGTTTTATACACCAACGGATTCCAGCAAACCCTGTTAGCAGACATCTTTATCAAAAACCCGTCAAACAAATTCCTGGCTCACTATAAATGAAAAATTCAATTACAAAAGCACCTGCATGAGAATACTTTGTAAACAACTGCTTGAACAGTTAGAGAATGGCAACGAAAATTGCTAATTAAAGATTTAACAAACTTCATTAAAGAACTGCACAGACCTGCTAAAAGCATTACATTTTAACCTGTCTGTCAGAACAACGGAATTCACCAGAAATAGTTTGTCGAGGCAAACCCCCAAATTAAAAGTGAGGACATTAACACATTAAGTTGAAGTGTTTTTGAGATTTTCAAAAATGTAGATTCATACAGAGGCATCAAGAAAGCAGCACTGCAGAAAGAAGAGCAATCCCCAGGTACATTCGCAGCTAGGAAAAACATGTCAATCAAAATGTATGAAACATGATAAACATATACACCACTGTAGGTGGATTACCTCTTCAGAAACTGTGCCCCTGTAGGAAACCAGAAACAAAAACTCCCTTCCCCCAACCCCGTCCGGTAGATTCTGTAACACAGAGGACGCGCCTTACTCCTAGTTCTGCAGCCTCACTGGTTAAGCTGTTGGGGAAGTTGGGAGATTGTGTCATACATCTGATAGGCGCCACACTCGTAGGTATTTGGGCTGTGTAATCTCGTTGAATTCTGACGAGAGCAACTGTAGTAAGGAAAGGGCTCCACATTTTCTGAGAGGCGGCGGTAGAATTGTCCAGAGCGGCTGAAATGCGCTCCATACCAAGGATAAACCATAGCCTGTGCAGTCATTCCATGTGAGTAGGCAGAGTAGAAGAGCCCGAATGGGACAGTATATTTTGAAGCGCCGCCCCTAATGCCATCCCCATTTGTCGTCCCCTCATGCTCTTAAGTGGATACGTAATGGGATTAGGGAGTCCTAGGACAGCATAGGCAGGGAGCCTCGGAATCTGTGTATCAAAAACCTTGTCCACTGCGTCGAGGATTATGCTCCAGTAGGAGGATATCAATGGGCAGTCCCACAATATGTGTAATAGTGTCCCCTCATTGCCACAGCCCTGTCAGCAAGTGGAGCTCCGATGAGGGTTGCCCCTGTGGAGGCGTACTGGAGTGAGGTACCAATCGGTGGCAATTTTCATGGCAGTTTCTGTGCGAGCTACATTTCGGGCTGTGCACTCAGCCCTATAATAGATCCCGTCCCAGTGAGTTCACCCCCAATTACCTCTCCCATCTCTGCTGGCTCGGTGTGTCCTGTGGGCGTGGATTGTGTCTGAGCATGCAGTACATTTCAGAGATCAGGCCCTTGTCGGTGAGCCATTAACACATTAAACAAACACAGGGATCCAGGAACCTCCTCCATTAAAACTCTCAGCCCATAATATTGTAAATCAGACATCGGTACAATACCAAAAAGTTGCATTTTGATATGGTCCTAGCATTTGATAATAAGCCTGATACACTTCCAAAGAACAAGTTACTTACCTTTGGGAATGCTTTTTCTAGTACAGACTATCTGATGCATATTTCTCAGCTTTTGAATATACCCCAGGCGTCAGACTGGATCCGGAAACGTTTCAGTAGCACCTCTGTGTGCCATCAGGTAGCATCATGCAGCTCAGCACTAATGCCGCTCTGCTGCGAAAATGAAGTGTGGAGCCTGTATAGGAGTCACCCCAAAGCTGCGGTCGCCAGTTGCTTTTAAGGCTGAGCACTCCCCCAGACGCTGAGCCCCAAGAGCAAAGAAAGTCTTATCGAAGGTAAGTAAATTGTTCTTCCCATAATGACTACTAGCTGCAGAAACCTCGCCTTTTGAATGGATACCAAGGCAGTATCTATTTGGAAGTGGATATGTGAATCTATTCAATCCAGAAAGTCCAGCAGGACTAAGTGGGCAAAATGCCCCTCTCAGCGAACCGGACTGTCCAGACAATAGTGTTCAATGAATGTATGGAGGGGCACTATTTTACTTAGCTGCCTGGCATATGTCTAGGGCGGGTAACCCGCATGCCAATGCAGTAGTAGCAGATGTGGCCCTGGTAGAATAAGCGTGCAGTACTTTCAGAAGCAGCTTTTCAGACAGTGCAAAGCAGATCTTAAAGCAGAGTACGATCCAGCAGGAGACGTCCCTCTTCTGCACTGCTAGGCTTTTTTGCACTTCAGCGAACCATTCTAAGAGCTAATTGTCCACTCAATGTTCCGTGGTGTAATCAATGTAAAAGGTGAACGCTCATTTGGGTTTCAAACAATAAAGCCTCTCCTCATCCTTGGGTGACGTGGAGCATTAAATGCCAGCAGGTGATAGTCTGACTGACGTGGAACGTTGTCACAACGTTTGGTGGAAACAATGCTCATGTCCGTAGGACCAGTAGGTCAGGGAAGAAGTGTATGGTGGACTGACAAAGATCTTGAAGCTCACTCACATTCCGTGCCGAGGTGATGGTGACAACGAACACAGTCTTAATAGTAAGTAGCCGTAAGGGATAGCTGTGAAGCAGTTTGAACAGAATGCACCTCAGGTTCCATTGGGGCATAACAAGGGGAGAAGGCGGAAACATGTTGCAGATCTTTCAAAAATCACTTTACAACTGGTGACTTAAATAATGAAGGCTGATCTGGCAACTATAAGGGTGAAGGATAACCCTTAACTGTCCCCAAAGCAATGACTTGCCCAGCAAGAGGCCAAACAAATAAAACATCAGATAACTGGCCTGGAGGGGGGCAATCGGGAGTTTACCACACCAAAGCAGAAATGTATGCCAAAGACAGGTGTATACAATTTTCATCAAGGGAAGCGGATAGCCAAGATGACATCAACTACCTCCAGAGGAAGGTTGAAGGTGTTGAACTGTCACCGCTGAATCTCCAAGCATGAAGTTGGAGATTGTGAAGGCCCGGGTGCAGAACACTCCCCAGCTGCTGCGACAGCCTGATCGGAGGACATATGCACAAGCCAGGAGTTTTGTAAACCCTATTCTTTGTGCACAATCCAGAGCCACTAAAATGACTGACCCGGTCAGTCCTGATCTTCTTGAGAGATCTTATAGCACTGGGAAACTATTTTAGGGTAGTTGTAAGCTCAAGAAATGCATTGATGGACAGATTGAGAACTTGGTGCAGGAGCGGTACTGGCAGAAAGGCATACAGGTGTCCAGAGATCTACTAGAGGTGGAATGTGCGCAAGAGTAAAAGATGCCTTAGAAACTCCATCATGCAGAAGGGCTGACATTGCACCTTCTCAAAAGTGGCTGAAGAGACTGAGCCAAGGTTCTCTTCAATCGCGGAAGAGACCTTGTGCCACCTCCGAATGAAATTATCTCTAGGTGTCAATGGCTGAGTTAATCCACACTGGCATTCAAAGACCCTGCCAGGCAGTTCACCACCGGGAAGATACCTTTTTGGTCCAGCCATGTCCAGAAGAGCAGGGACTCCTGGCACAGGGTCTGTGTCCCTACCCCCACCAGGTTTGTTGCAGTACCACGTGGCAGTTATGTTGCTATGAACACCTGTACTAGCATCTCCTTGGTGAATGGAAGAAAGGCCCTGTACTAGCATCTCCTTGGTGGATGGAAGAAAGGCTTTCAATTCCAAGCGCAAGGCCCTCAGCTCCAGAAGGTTGATATGGAGCCTGAACTGTGCCGGATACAAGAGGCCTCTAATCTCCACCTCTTTGATATGGATGCCCCAACCCAGATGCAATTCATCAGTCATCATTGCCAATCCTGGGCGGGGGAAAGGGAGAGAAGTTTGTTGCTGACCCAATCGTGGTCCAACGACCACTACTGAAGGACTTTTGCAGTATCCTCCGATATCTGAACATGGTCAGAGAAGGCCCTTTGATGTAGGGCCCACTGAGATTTCAGGTACCGCTGTGGAGCCTGTATAAGCCACCTGGCATGCACAACCAGCAGGATACAGGAGGCCATCAGCCACAACACCTCAGAGTAGACAGAACTGAAAGCCAGGACTGAGGCTAAAAGATCAGGATCATAACCTGAATGTCCTGAACTCTTTCCAGGGGGAAAGGCTCAAAACTTAAGCTTGTCCAAAATGGCTCCGATAAAGGGGAGCGTCTGAGGAGTCAGATAGGACTTCGGCACGTTGACAGTGAACCCAAAAGATGACAGAAGGTTCACTGTAGTTTGGAGATGGTTGACAACTGACGGGGGCAAGCCCACCTTCAACTGCCAGTCATTGAGGTACAGGAAGACTGCCACCACCACGTTTGTGAACACCTGAGTGGCACCAGAGAGACAAAAGGTAAGGACCCCAAACTGAAATTGCTCCTTTTCCACCACTTGCCAGAGGCAGCATTGGTGGACCATCAGGACGGGTATATGCGCCCTGTAGGTCCAAAACCACCAGCCAATCTTCAAGGTCGAGGGCATACAAGACCTGGGCCAGAGTGAGCATTCTGAACTTCTCCTTCCAGAGCAAAGCATTGACCGAGCCCATGCCTAAAATATGCTGCACGCCTCCATCTTTCCTGGGAACCCGAAAGTAGCAGGAATAACAACCAAAGCATACCTCTGGTGCAGGCATCTTCTTGATAGTCCTTTTCGCTGAAAGGGCTTGCACTTCTTGTTGCAAAATGGAGAGAAATCCTACAGCAGTCGTTGGTGGGATGGTGGTACCGTGGGCGCGGGGACGGCGAAGAGCCCTCCTTAGAAGACGCTGGGGGAAAAGGTCACAACGCAGCGTCCCGTCTCCGGGGAAGAAGAGACAAACAGTTGCTGAACCTCTGGAGAAGAGGGGGCCTCTAAAGACGAATCAACAACCCCACGCCGGCACGGCGTCGTGGAGCCCGCCACCGACATCAGCTCAACGTTCATCGGCGCCGAAAGGGACGCCGAGACGACCTCTGCCACGACCTGGGCAGCGGGAGAATGGGGTGGGGTCGGAGCCGGGGCGGCCAAAGAACGGCGCCGAAAAGGCACCGACTCGACCTCCGACGAGGCAGCCGCCTGCGTGGAGAGATGAGGGGGGGGCCCGGGGACGTGCCCCTAACCAGCCCCTGTGGCGCCGCCATGGCCAGCAGCCGCCGGCGCCTGAGCGGCGTCAGCTCGGACAAGGCCGCCGCCTGCCCAGAGGACCGAGGGGGACTCTAGGACAAGCCCCGGCAACTTCCCGCGACACCACAGGGACCCCCACGGACGGGGGTTTGTGGCAAGGCAGAGGCGCCGTGGTCCACAGGAAGGAACCCCGAAGGGCCGCACCCCGACGACACCACATCTCCAAGACCTGAAGCCGAACCAGTCGGTTGATTCCCGACAGGCAGCGGATAGAGGACTGGGTAAAAGTTCTAAAGCCTTTAACTGAAGATTTCCAGAATTTCTTGAACCAGGAGATAAGTCAGGGAGAAGTAGAGGAGGCCATTAGACAAGCTAAGAAAGGCAAGGCATCTGGCCCAGACGGCCTTCCGGCAGAAGTGTATAAGAGTTTATTTGGGAGTTTGATATCGCTATTAACTAAGGTGTTCAACAAGGTTTTTCTTGGTAGCACAGAGCTTCCTGCATCGTGGAATCAGGCAAATATAATTGTTATTCCAAAACCTGGGAAATCACCAAAATATATGGAGTCGTACAGGCCTATCTCACTTTTAAATAGTGACTATAAACTGTTCGCAAAGATCATGGCAGATAGGCTGGGTAAGGTGATTCCATATATTGTTCATGAAGATCAAAAGGGGTTTATCAAGGGTAGGTATTTAAAGGAACTAACGTTCTCTCTGATAGGAAGCATTGATGTTGCTGTCGAACAGAAGCTTCCCTTGGCGGTTGTTGCTCTTGACGCCGCCAAGGCGTTCGACCACGTAAATGGAGTCTTTCTGAAGGCCTTAATAATGCACCTACGGTTGGGGGAAAACTTTGGTCAAGCTTTAGTACGTCTCTATCAGTCACCTACCTCTAGAGTATTAGTCAATGGAGTATTAACAAAGCCCATAAAGGTAATGAGGGGTACTAGGCAGGGATGCCCCCATCCCCTCTTTTGTTTGATCTTTATATTGAACCGCTGGCTTGTAAGATCAGGGAGGTTGATAGTATCCCTCCTTTTAAGTTTCAGGGACGGACTAGAAAGATCGGCCTTTACGCGGACGATATAGTTATCTTAACGTCTGACTTGAAACAAACATTGGCCACAATAGACACCATTACAAAGAACTTTGGCGAAGTCTCAGGGTATTGCTAAAATACTGATAAAACTGAAATCATGTCCTGGAACCTGGCAACGGAGGCTGTAACTTCTAAAAAGCAGATCAGATATTTGGGGGTCCAAATTACTCTGGACATAAAGCATCTCTCCACAACTAATTTTGTTAAAGCCAGGAAGGATATTTCCATGCAAATGAGGGGCTGGAGTCATCTTCCATTAACCATCTTCGTCGTGTTAACTTGGTTAAGATGATGGTGTTGCCGAAGATAACTTTATTTGATTCTATTCCTCTTATGTTTGAGAAGGAGGGGTTGGCGAAGTTGCAGAGTGAGATTGGGTCATTCATCTGGTCATCTAAGGGATCACGATTATCATGGAAAAAAATTAGGAGAAAGTGTGTGAAGGGAGGTCTGGCAGCCCCGGATTTTCAGATATATTGTTGGGCCTTTCTGCTCAAGAATTGTAAAATGCTTCTGGGTACTCCAGGGAACTCAGATATAGGGGAATTACTTTCTGCTTTGTTGAGAGTTGAGAAGATCAAACAGGCTGGTTTTATGTATAAATTTTCGGACCCAAAGTATTTAAAAAAAGTAACACTGAAGGTCCTAAGAGATTTGGCTACGGTCTGGTATCGGGTCAGGAGGGCCACAAAAATTCCATATTTTAGTGCTGGAGCACCAATCTGGGAAACTCCGGGCGCCCCAAGCTGGACGGAAGATGCATTGGCAAAGGCATTAAAAATAGAAGGTCCTCAGAAATGGGGAAGAGTTATTTGTAGACGGAAGTTTATTGCCGTGGTCTGTTTGTGAGTTGCACTGGGGTCGTAAGTTTTCTAAATTCAAATATGTTCAGATTCAAAGCTGGGTACCCAGGAAAGAACATCTCATCGGGCGGCATAATGACTTTGAAGAAAAGCTGGCATCGGATGTTCGTATTAAAAAAGAAGTGGCGATGTGGTATTGGGCTATTGTGGAGATGGAGGATGGCCCTTTTCTACTGCCGGAGACCCTGTGGGGAGAGTGCTTACCGAGGATTGCTACAGAACAACAATGGCAAGTAACTATGTTGATTCTATATAAGGTGGTAAAGCCTGCGAATTTAAGAAGGAACCATCTGTTCACTCTCCACAGGGCGTATTGGACTCCAAAGAGGTTGGCCAAATTTAAGGATGGTGGAAACGTGCGGTGCCCTAAATGCAATAGCCCAAATGAGGATGACATTCATATGTTTGCCACATGCCCGGCGATCAAGGACTTTTGGGGCGCTGTGAGTAATTGCCTATCAGTGGTGCTGGAGCAAAGTATCAAGGTAAGCCCCGAAATGATTATTACAGGAAGACTGGACTTACAAGGTAAGTGCCTTGATGATAAAATTAAGTTGGTGTTCTATGCTATGTTGTTGGCCCGGAGGGAAATTTGCAGAATGTGGATTTCGCCAGATCCTCCGACAGATTTGACCTGGATTAGAGCTATGAGAGGTATAGGTAAATTGGACATGGCGGGTCAATATAAAAAGAAGTACAGATTTTGGACTTTATTCTTGAAACACTATGGGTGAAGGGCAGGGATATAAAACCTCCAAGACCTGAAGCCGAACCAGTCGGCGCCTGAGCCGCCGGCGACTCCGCAGAAGGCCCCACACATGGCAAGGGATCCGCAGACATCCCAGGAAGAGGAGGAGGAGGAGGAGGAGGAGCAAAGGAGGCCTGCATGGCAGCAGCATAGGCCTCCATTTGGGAAACGGCGGGTAGGGTGACGACGCATGAGGCCGCACGACCCGCGGAGAGCCCGCGCCCCCCACAGGGCGGGGACTGGGCCTCGGGACAAACCGACACTTACCAACAGGCAAGCGACACCCTTGTGGCCTCGGAGAGGGACGATGTCGGAGACGGAAGCGGCGGTTCTTGAACGCTTCCGCGGGGGACGGACGCAGTGACGACGCCGACCTGGACATGCAGGCCGAGAGGAGTTTCATCCGGTGCTCCAGCCGGGACTTTGGCTTCATCTGCTGACAAACCTCGCAGTCCGTGGAGTCATGGTGCTCCCCCAAACACCACATACAAATGGGGTGAGGGTCCGTCGCCGACATCTGGCACGCGCAAGACGAGCGCGTCTTGAAGCCCGAAGGCATTCGCACACTGTTCCCAAAAGAAACGCAAAGCGTGAAAAGGCGGCCTGAAAACAGGCCAGGAACACGATCCGGATCCGCGTTCCACGCGGAAAAGAAGAAAACTGATGTCAGCGCGCCATGGTGGGGCTTATGTGACCCCACTGACGTCACGCCCGCAGAAGACAGCGGGCGGAGTCAAGTGGTGCCGCCCCCCTGCGCGCAGAGATGCTGGGACAAGAACATTCTCCAGGTCCAGTCTCACGCCTGGGGATAATTCTCCGTTAAGGAATCTGCGGCTAGTAGTCTATCAGATAGGTCCTTAGTTTATTAACACTTAATAGGGCTGAAAAGTGTATTGAAACAAACTGGCATTACCCTGATATATTTCTATCCAACTATTTGAAGATACTCGCACATCAACCCTGGGTTTCTGACTCCCTACATATATCACTAAACATTAGGGTTAGTCAGTGGGAGGCACAAATAATTGATTGTACTATTGCAGAACTGTGTGGGACTATAATAACTCACATTACATGTGTGGCCTCCTAGATCCGTGTGAGCGAGCACCTATTATGCGAAGCCCGGGTGACAGTAGGTAGTTGTAGTGTGTTGATTATTACACATTGTCAGTGGCTGTGTTTTTTTATGCTACACGTTCCTGTTCTGGAATGGAAAAATATATCAATATGAGAAGGCCACAAAGACAAGTGGCAGCTTGTCACTGAGCATCAACCTCATCCTTAGTGCATGCAAATTATCGCTAGCAAACCAATTGGTAAGTATGGAAAACCACGTGGATAAATCATTTATAAAGCATTTGTTGAGAAAAACCATATGGGAGACCAAAAATGTATTCTAGACAAATCATATGTGACTGAGAAAGACAATGAACATTATTAGACACGCCCAAAAATACCTATCTGTTTGCAGAAAAAACTCAAAAATGCCAATACACTAAAAACCAAGTACCACGATCCAAATGTTATGTTAAATGTGAGCTTGGTAGAAGTCTTCTGTAGATTTAAATAAGGCTTACAGCAACTGCTGTACAAACTACCAAGGTTTCTATGTTAGGAGTAGCGTGAGAAAGCATTAATAATAAAAACCGTACACTCAATGACCAGAAAATATAGTTTGAACCAAACACTAATTCAGTTGTTCACTAAACAATGCATCACAAACTCCATCACTCCTCATCAGCCAGGATAGCTTGAATATAGTGGCGCAGTGAGCCACTGGATTCAAGCTATCCTGGCTGATGAGGGGTGAAACTCAGAAACCGGTCCCAAGGATGCTGGTTTCCAGTACAGGGAAGACCAGGCTGAACTGTTCTCATAAGGCACAGGGTCAAGACTGATTTGCATATGGCCAGGTCTAAACTGGGGTGGCATGGTGAGCAAAAGAATGATGTATTTAACCCAGATCTCTTGATTGGGGGTGAATGTTTTGATTTGTTCTGCATTCCATCCGTTAATTGTGTGTCTTTTATGTTTTGACTATAGGCAGTTGAGAGAATGGAAAAAAGATTGTTCTTATGCTGTTTCAAATTCACCTTGCCTTAACGGCCCAAAAAATTTAACCAGTTCATAAAGAATTCTTATCCTGAATACTGGGGAAGACCAAGCAGTACAGAATGTAGATCAGAAAGTCTCTATAGTGATTCTGTGATACATGGTAAACCCACCACTTGTCTTACTGATAACAGCGCAAGTCGTTCTGTCCTGAAAACTTGCCAATTCTCTTCATTATCTCTCTTGGGCTTACCTGCAGATGCAGTCGCTATTTCAAATCAACAAATTCCACACCACATTTCTGATCCTATTTCCATCACCCTTGGCCCCATCACAGATATGCATCTTTTCCTATGAGGTCCCACCTCACCAGCTAATCTACTCGGTCAGGACATTCTATGTTAACTGCATTGTACCTTTTTCTCTACACCAGATGTCTACCTCAGGAGAGGGAGACCAACGTCATCGGACTGCTATGTGAAACAAATTGTCAGCCTGGTACGGCTAACCCTAATATATCTGAAGAACTAGCTGAATTGCTAACTCAGGAGCCCTCCATGTTATGATCCACAAGGTCAATGACGTGAGGTGCACCCACAAATGATAAAGACCAATTCAATAAAGCTTCTGCCTCATATCCCACAACATCCTGAAGCAGGGACTCAATCAGTAATCATAGACTTTATTAAACAAGGGGGGTTTCCCACCAATTGTTAGCAGATGTAATATGCCCATGCTTCCTTTCAAGAAGGCAGGACACTCCAATGGGTACGGGTCTGTGCAGGATGTCTGCACCACTAAAGATGTGGTTATTCCTAGTTTATATATGGTCTCCAATCCTGCCACCATCCATTCCTGTATCCCTGCAACTGCCCAATGGTTGACCGTGGGAGATTTATGTTCCGCCTTCTTCTCCATACCCCATACACGTAAAGAGTAATTTTCTCTTTGCCTTATTTGACGAATTTTCGCTTGCATGGCAGAGGCTCTCTCAAGGCTTTATCCTTTAAACAGGCCCTTAAAGGAAGATTTGGACATCTTTGTCTTTCGCAGAAGCTCTATTCTAGTTTAGTACGTTAACATTCTTCAGCTTGCGGCTGTTACTCAAGACCACTACAAAGCTGACTCAGTCTGCCTCCTCAACAAATTTGCTAAGAAACAGTAAAAGGCTTCAAAGAAGAAACTGCAGTTTTGCCAACACCAGGTGCATTTTCTTGGTCATGAGATCTTAGAAAGAGACCCTTATTGTCACAGCTGATTGAAGCTTCCTGTGAGCTGCCCCATCCAAAGACAGTCTTCAGGTACAAAATGTCTTGGGTATGGCTGGGTATTACAGACCATGAATCCTTGTGTTCGCATTTATAGCAAAGTCCCTTCAAACCGGTGTTTGAAAGGACACCTCACATTTTGCAGGGGTCAAGAGAATCTCAACATGACTTTGTACGAATAAAGCAAGCTCTTGCATCTGTGCCTGCTTTAGGGCCCACTCATTAGGAAAAACTGTTTACTCTGTATAGTCATTAACTTGAGGAATTTGCCCTAGTGGTATTGGTGCAAGATCCCGGAGATCAGAAAAAGCCAATAACATGCTATTCATCTGCTTTAGAGCAAGTAGAGGCAGGGCTTCCTCCATGCCTCTGCTTTGAAGTTGCTGGTACCCACCTTGTTGAAGCATCTGGAAATATTGCAGTAATCTCCAAACAGATTGCTGCTGTTCCACATTCCAATGCTGTACTTCTCCTTACCACCAACACTGAGCACCTTTCCACTGCCAGATTGCCGAAATGAAATTGTTGTCTGCCTCCCATATCACCCTCATGTAGTTTCTTAACCTGTAACGCCTGAATAAGTGGTCAGCTCAAAATTAAATATCAGCAGATTACACCTAGAAAAGCAAGATTGCAAATCCTAACAAGCATTAGCATAGCCAATAGGTCTCGCCTTTGGGACCTTATAAGTGTTTAGCCAGAGCTATTGACTTTGGCAATCGGTGCTGCATAATCTCATGAGATACTTCTTGCTTGGCTCGACCTAAAAATGGGGTAACCAGCACATCTGCCACTCTTTTCTTCTGTCACTCAAAAAACCCTTGCCGAAAGAGATGTATTTTGACTTGTTTGCAGCAGAATTACAGCACCGACAGTAGGGACTTAGCCAGAAAAGGGGTTGTTGTTAAAATAAAAATAAATATTCCATACCGTAATACATGTGTATCATTTGTACAACATGAGTAGGAACCTGTTGCACCATGGAAAGCTATGCAGGGTAGAGAGGTTATTCAGTCCTAGTTTTATTACCTTTCCGTACTCATAAGCATATTGGGTTATTATACAAGATGCAGTTGAACATTGCAAATTGGATTGTATGTGATGCTCACAACCCAACGTAAAACAACTTCAGTTTGCCACACACTCATGACTCTTGGCCGAGATCACAAAGACTGTAATTTGTATTTGACGTCACAGGATAGTATGACATGTCCCTGAAACTTATTATTTTGTTAATACATCTATATGTGCACAGAAGCACAATTTGTTTTTTTAATTATGGTGGCTTTCGCTGTAGATGTAATGCAATATAGTATACCCTTGGACAAAATAAATAGAAAGTGTGTTGCAGCAAAATGTGAAGGTTTTGGCCACAGATTAATAAATGAACATAGTTCCCTAGCACTCTAAAAAAAACAGAAGGGGGCACTCGGATTTGAACTAGGTACCTGTTAATCTGCAATCCAATGCGTTTCCACTAAGCTATAGCCTCTATTTATGTATATTTCTCCCTCTAGTGGTCATGACTGTTCATGCAGCAGTGTTCTGTGCAGAGCTGATAAAGGATATATTCTCTAATGGCAAGCACGGACAGTAGCCTGACGCCAGTGTGTTGTCGACGCAAAGTCAAACTGCAACCAATCAACTAACTAGAAAGGAGAGTTGGTTGCACCAAGGGTTCTACCTGGATCGCAAAAGTTGCGTGGTTTTGTAGCTGCGGTTGGTTTACATTCCGCAAATATGTATTCTTTGCATAAATGCCGGTCTCACTGCTTTTCATTCATAAATTCCTATCCTTCAATGTGAGTTAATGGGGTAAACATATTTGTGTTGCAGCGGTATTTTATGTATAAGTTGGAGGATTCGGCTGCACGCCTTTCTTTTAGCAACACAGTGCCCTCTTCACAGCCGCTGTGCTTCATGAAACATGAAGCATCGTAAGTCGGTGGCTGTGCTTATGAAAGGCACGTGTCCGCACACGCACCCACAGAAGTGCCTATTGCACTGGAACAAGATCAAATTCAGCCTCTGATCAATATCCTGGCAAATATCTGTCTTGTAAAACAACACAAATAGTATTTTCCTGTTAAAGCCTTGTTTTGAAGTCAGAGGGAGCGTCGTGGACCTTTGTTAGAAACACGGCACTGGCTTCACGCCTGCTGTGCTTCATGAAGCGCGATGGGCCGGTGGCAGTGACGCCACAGGCAACAAAAATACAACAATAATAATGGCACAGTGTGGGCAACGAGGATACAAACAATAATGGCACAATGTGTGAAACTTAAAAGCTAAGACACGAGATACAAACAACCAGGGGGACAACGCAATAGCAAGTACAGGCGAGAGGGCACAAGGCACAGAGCGGCTTGAAGAAGTAAACAAGTGGGAGGGGCGTGCACGCGCTAAGCAGCAGCTGTTTGCTCTTTCTCAAAGCACACACTCGTGTTTGTGGCGCACCGCCGCACACTCCAAGGCGTATGCCGCTACAAGCATGAGCATGTGCTTTGTAAAAAGAGCTGCACGACGGCTAAAGGTCTCCTATGCAGTGCATGCGCACTGCGTAGGCGAGACCTAAAAACACTTAATGTAAAGAAATTTGAAAGTGAACGGTAAAAATTAAATTGGTATTATCTTAATGCATTGGGGGCAGCGCAAGTACAGCAAATGGAATCTAGTATAGACAATTGGAGGCCTCAACTGAAGCAACAAGGGTATGCTCTGACAAAAAAAAAAAAACACCATGAATTGGCAGCAAAAAAGTGTGATATGCTATTGTTTACCATATCACTTCATATTTTAGAAATAAAACTACATTTTTAAAACACAAATTGATTTTGAATTAAATCAAATATTCCACAATTTGTGCATTTGCTCGATCTATACTGGTTTCTGTATTTTTGGGCATTGTTTTGAGATTCATATCACAGAAATTGCTTAGGTGTGGTTCTCCAGCTTCCAAAAGTAATTGGGGGGGGGGGGCCACCGGAGTCAAAAGGTAAAAAACGACTGCCCCAATACGTTACCTCACCCTAAATCTCACATCTTTGATGCCCACCAGCGGGGAGGAAGAATCCCTTGACTGTGTCGAGGTCATTGACCATCTAACAAAACCTGTGTTGAATTTACTGATGCACCAATACCAATTTGTGAATTAATGTATTTCGTGGATGGATTATGTACTATAAGTGACAAAAAGTGAGCTGGTTGCAGGTTGCGCTGTATCAATCTATCGAAAGCAGTCATTTATCTAATGTGAGATCTGTCCAAGCTGCTGAACTTGACACTTACAGGAGACTGCAGTATGATGTAAATGAAGATGTCACAAAACACGCTGGAGCTTTCCTTCACTTCAGGTAAGTTTATTCTAGAAGAACAGATGAAGCGTACACCACTCCAGCTGACTGAACACCAACTGCCTAGCTTAGAACACCGCTTGCCACCCGCACGTAATTAGAACCCCACAGATGTTCCACATAGAGAATCCCAGCAGAACATAGAGAAAAGACTAGAACATATATCCTACTCACTAAGTACATTACAGGTGATAACTATTTACAACACATCTTCTTCCCTAAACATTGAACAATTAAACTACCATACAGATATTACACATACTATAAGCATGAGCATAAATAATAAATCAAATACATCAACATAAATAATCATTCAGATAGACAGGTGGTCTGCGGGACCTTACATCTCTAATTACAACAGATTGTTGAGCAGATGGTTGAGAATCATGACTATGAGAAACCCCCACCTGTGAGTTATCAGCCATGGTAGCATCTCCACCACCCTTCTCCCTACAATGAATTACCTCTGAAGAAACCGAAGACTCAGAAGTAGCCAACAAGTACCCACTACTGGGTAGACCATGTTCCACCGACTTACTACAGCCACTAGATGATGTTGACCTACAATAAAGTGCTACCCTGCGAAGATTCCACTTTTCACCATTATCCAGTACAACATAATGTGGAAAAACTTCCTTGACAACATGTGGCCCTCTAAATTTTGTAAGACCCCTTATTACTCTCCCAGGTTTCACCTTAACCAAATCACCAACAGAAATTGTTTTAGAGATACACCCCTTCAACTCTGAATCCGTGCCTTCAACAATATATTGTATAGTACAGTCCGTGGTTATATCCTTAACAAATTCCACAGCAAGCCATTTGGAATACACATCAACAATAACTATGGCAAAGCGTTGAGTGCTCGGTAATTCATCCATAGGACCAATAAAATCCAAACATACACTATGCCATGGTAATTCCGGCGTGGTGATGTGGCTCACCTCTGAACTGGAGCCAACTCTGAGTCTCTTTTCACAATCCCTACAAGCTGAGCAATTTTCTACGCAAGACGCTACCTGAGCATCCATGCCTGGCCACCAAAAATCTGCCTTTAATCTACGCTGTGTAAGTGTTTGCCCTAGATGGCCTTCATGAGCCAATAATAACAGCTTGCATCTTAAACTGAAAGGTGGAATATACTTGTCCCCTCTCATTAAAATACTGTCGCCACAAGTCGACAATTCATCCAATACTTTGAGAAATGGCCGTACAGAAGGCTGAACACAACTTTCTCTTCTGGATCCTAATTTTACTAACTCCATCACTTTGACAAGGACTACATCATTTCTCATTGCAGTAAGCCATTCATCTTTGGTAAAACTACCCCCACTCAACGTTACTACATCATGAATGACAGCTACATCCCACCCTCGTCGCCAAAATGATGTAAATGAAGATGTCACAAAACACGCTGGAGCTTTCCTTCACTTCAGGTAAGTTTATTCTAGAAGAACAGATGAAGCGTACACCACTCCAGCTGACTGAACACCAACTGCCTAGCTTAGAACACCGCTTGCCACCCGCACGTAATTAGAACCCCACAGATGTTCCACATAGAGAATCCCAGCAGAACATAGAGAAAAGACTAGAACATATATCCTACTCACTAAGTACATTACAGGTGATAACTATTTACAACACAGTACTCCTGGGAAAATGATTATAACTGTGTTCATAGACTCGAAGTGTCTTCGGAGTCACGCATGATGGCCGCAGAGGGGTTTCTTGACTTGTGTAGTTAAGCCAATAAAGAATGGAGTGTATGCTCTGCATCTACATAACACTTTCATATTACCCCAGAAGACTAACATTTTAAAATGCGGCGCACACTAGTGTTCTCTTGAAGAGGTGTCTCAAAGGAATGACCTTGATGACTTCATGGCTCGAAATGATGTTTTGTCTCAAACCAATCATATTGCTATACATGTTGTACACAGAGATTTGTTCCCCGTACCCTCCCTAAAGGATTTGGTTCCGTTACAGGAGCAAGTCTCTGAAAGCGAGGAAGAGTATCGGACCAATCAAGATTGTGCTAGGGTCCCAAAGGGAGTATGGAAAGACAGCCCAGGATGCTCGTTTCTGGTCCAGGGAGGACCTGGCCTGGCAGTTCGGGCTGGACTGTTCCCACAAGGAACAGGGTCAAGACTGATTTGCATATGGCTAGGTCCAAACTGGGGTGGTGTGGTGAGCAAAAGAATGATGGATTTAACCCAGATCCTTGTGACTGGGAGTGAATGTTTGCATTGTTCAGCATTCCGTCCATCAACTGTTTCTTTTTCAGTGCAGGTAGTGGCACCGGCATTTCTGCTCCCCAGCCCTGCATGGATTTATCATGGAGCTGCCCATGTCAATAGGGATGGCATGATCCATGCTGCAACAACCAATTCGCATGTCCTCTTCTTTCTTTCTATTAACAAGTACTATTGTCATTCCGGTCTCATTTGCGAATATCATAATATTGCCAAGGAGATCAAGACCACCCCCACTGCACACCCTCCTCCTTGGTGCCACTTTGTCCATCTCCAGGTCAACATCATTTAGAAGCTAAAATGTTCCCTTTGTTCCCACATGTTTTTAACTGTTTGTATGTTTTCGGCGCGGGTGGAAGCTTATCCCTGTGCAAGAACAGATTCCATAACTATAGCTATGCGCTTACTAAGGGAGTTTATCCCCAGTTTCAGAATCCTGAATCTTCTTTCGAGTGGCTGAGGAATGCACTTCATTTCAGCAGTAGTGCAGGAGATTTGCAAAGTGTTGGGTAATCAATCAATATTTCCATTGTGCCTATCACCTCAAGTGAGCAGGGAACATAGAGAGGAACAACAGCATTCTTAAGAATAAGATAGCGAAGAACTACTCTGAAACCCAACTGAAGTGGCTAGACACCATGCCTTTAGATCTATAGTTCATCAGGGCCATACTAACCCAAATAACTAGACATAGCCCTTATGAGAGAATAATGCAACGCTGTTTGATGTTGCCTTCAAACCGACTTGTCTCAGCTGCTAAGCTGGACCGGCAAATAAATGATGATGCAGTCCTTCAATACTGCAGAAAAAGTATTCATGGATTCTACAGTTTCTATTCTCAGGTTCAAGCTGCTTTATCGGACTATTCATCTGAAGTCAGGCACAACCTCCAGCCAGGGGACTGGATCTCTGTCAAGGCCCACCAGACGATGTTGTCCTGCAGCCCAGCTACAGAGGCCTATACATTGTAGTGCTCACCACCAAAAGAGGCAGGAGGAATTGTGAACTGCTGACCTGGGTACGTTCCTCCTAGCGCAAGCACACTGCACCTCCTCAAGACGCCTGTCTGCCAGTGCCCATTCCAGGACCTCCACCAAGCCCTAGACTAAAGCCGCCGGTCACAAATGCTCAAATACTGGAAAAAGTAGCAAATGCTGCAGCCATTACTTAGGCCTCCTAACTGATCAGCTAACTGCCCAGAAAATCATGCCCCTTCAGAATAGAATACCCTCGATTATGTCCTCTGAGCGAAAGGAGGTGGTGTGGTGCCATATTAGGGTCAAATGTTGCACTCATCCCCCAACACCTCTCTCAGTAGCCATGAAGAAACAAATCATATTAAGAGCAGTGCAAGAGAACTGAGTGAGATGCAGAGTGGCTTAGGTTAAGCAGGGTGGAATCTAGTTTGGATAACTGGGATATTTGTGAATTGAGGAATGAAGATTTGTGAAACAATAATAGCAGTGCTTCTTGTTACACTGACCTTTTATGTATTGATTAAACTGAATTTGTACACCACCCAGCGTGTGTGCAAAAATAAAGGCATTGCACATGATTATCCAATCGATATTGATGAGGAAGATGTACAATGTGCAGAGATTTAACTTTAGACATCATTTTTGAAGGACATGAAGTGTAACATTCCTATGTTTTAACCAGCTTGTGGGGAGAGGTAGATAAACTCACTTTTCTCATAATTTAGAGTAAGCCAATTTGCATTTAGCCTTAAATTCGCTTGTAGAAATTGACAAATAAAAAACAAAAGTCTTCAGAATTATAAATACTGATGGGGTCGGGATTCCCTAATCTCAATTTACTCTGGAACCCCTGGACAATGGACCATTGGTACCTGCTTAAAAGTGTAGAGGGGAGAAATAACTTACCACATCAGGTTTAAAAGCACAATTATTCAGGACCCAGATGAACCACGGACTCCGGGTTCTAGGTTAGTTAATTTATTACAAAGCTAAAAACTACTGGACATACAGCCACCTCAAGATGAGGTTGTAGAAATACATCGGAACTAATACAATGCCAAACCTACGGGAAAAGTTCAGTCTCTGGAGCACGAAAAGAATTACGAAGTCCAAAATCAAAAGGCAGGTAATAAGTGCACGAACGTCAAGATCAGACTTCATTGGAGGTTCGTAGGTGAAAAGCATTAGTCTGTCCCTACACTACCACCAACATGTTATACCTACTTCGCATTCTCCAGGCAAGTTTAGGAAAAGGTGTCAGCTCGTGAAGACTTCCTTTATAAGTTCATTCATGTTGAATGGGTCAAGTAGCCTAAGGCTACGGAGCTCATTCTAAGATGCTCCTCCTCTCTCCATCGATCTCCTCCCAACTCAATCCTCAGAGTACTATCCCTAATTCCAAAACCAAAATCATAAAACGCGCCCATTACACATCATCCGATCGGCTCATCCTGCTGGACATCTCCTCGCAGGTGATTTTCCACTTAGTTTTGATACTCCCAGCCTCTGGCTCGATGACCTGGAGTCTCGGGCTTTCTCCAGTGAGAAAGAACACAGTCTCGCACTATCCGCACTCCCCGTACAAATGTATCCTCTCCTCCCCGAGCCTAACTCCTAAAACAAAAGCGTATTCTAGCTAAGAAAGATTAATTTCTCCACCTGCAACAGAAACACGAGAAAGAACCAATCCAACCTGCACTTGAAATTCAACTAATAAATCTAAACGAGAGCTTCCAGGGAAAATGCATTTCAGACCTATAGGAATTGGCCAACAGGAGAATAGCACACAGGCCTTAATAAACATATAAATGAACACTTTTACTGAGCCTTTCTAAATCAGCACGTTACCCGAGCACATCAAATGCATGAATTGTAAGCATCATACACAAATTCTGCATTTTAATGTTTTTAAATAAACACGTATGTATTGTGACATTAATTCTTCACGTTTATATTGAAATATACCTAGCACATCACCTTTCACGTAATTACAATACCCATTCTACTGTTCCATATTAATACGACAACGAAAACATTTAGGTGCAAATTACTCATGATTATGATGCACGCCTACAAATGAAAAGAGCACAATCACGCTCTATCAATACGCTGGATTTCAACTATGTTGGTTTGAAATCTGACACCGTGACGCACAAGTCACTTATTAAGTGTCTGGATGTACACAGACAGAGCAATGCAGGAGACAAACCGGAGACCTGGAGGGCTGCACAATTCACGTAAGACAATGCTATTATGCTTTTTTTTATTCTTTTCATACAATATTTCTAATTCATCATTTTCTTCTTCTTTGTCCACCTGTTTTATCTTTACTACTGATCTCTAGTCTCTATTTCTTCTGCCAGCAATTATCTTAATTTGCAGTCTATGCACATCCTGTGATTCTGGGCAAATCACTTAATCTCCCCGTGCCTAACAAAAAAAAAATGAATGTGTGCCCTCATGTAACATAAGTGGTGCTATGTAAAGCGCTCTGATACCCGATTGGATTCGGGTCAAGTTCGCGCTATATAAAACTCTGCAAAAAAACAAAAAAAATAACAGCAGAAAGCTTGGGGCATGCAAACTGCACTGCCAGCATTCTACCTAACTTTCTCGAAGCTTGAAAACACCCAGACAAGGAGCATCATACTACACCACTGAAAAGGAAAAAGGTTTCAGGCTACAGTGTCAATGAGGAAAGATGTAAAACCCAATGAAGGATAGCAGGTATATAGATGTCAGCATATATAAACCATGGCAAGTGAAGCATAGATGCTAGGGTAAGCAGGGTCCAAGAAACAAAGGGTTTGGTAGGAAGGGGGCTCCTTGAAGTCAAAGTAAGTCTTGCCCAGTGTTATGAGTAACCGGCTCAATACTTAAACAGGCTTGCTCTTGGAATCATAGAAAGTGAAGAAATACATGGACAAGATTACTCCTACTCCTTATTTGGGACTTTGAGTAGCAACTCAAAAGGTGGATTTAAGTATACAAAAAAGTGATGAGTGGAATGCTTGAATAAACCACTGAAATTACTCGAGCTGCATCCTAGTCCACAAATATTTTGTACTAAGTGCCTCCTCAGTTTGGCCCCAGCCATATGCAAATCTGCTCCAATAGGAATAGTTTGTCCAAAACTACCAGGCCAGGCCCTCTCTGAACCTGAACACAAGCAACCAAAGTTGGGTATTTTTAGTTGGGTATAACTTGGTTTCAATGACACAGTGAGCACGGGATCCATGACTGGGCACACATGTTGCACTTAGGTCATCACACTTAAGTATATATAAAATTAAAGTGATGGGTCAAACGCTTGAACAAATCTCAGCCACTGGTAATGTCTGGGCATACACTTGGCCACTTAGATAATTACATTAAATACACAAAAAGTGGTGGAAGGAATCAAACACAGAACGTGATAGGAGGCACTGCGAGAATTCCTCATAACTTTGTGTGAAAGCTGCAAGACAGCAGCGCTAATAATATGGTGAATGAGCAACGTTTAGCAAATGCAGCTGGCATCACTTAGGATAAACATCCGCTGACAGTTCCATTTAAGTGCGGTGCAATTGCCATTTAGCAAAATGTGCTTTAGCTTCGAGGGATTCACACTGCTTGTTTGCACACATCTTCGACAATCATAGTTGATAGGGTCCTCCGAGTCAAACCTTTGCAAAAATTCCATTTACATAACACACCATTGCTGGAGATGCCAGTTCATCCCAGTCACGGTTTTGATTTCACAAACATTATCTGGGATTCTATGTCGCTTTACACCCCACAGCCTTCTTCTGTAAATTAAGTTTGTTTTTAAAGATAGATGTAGTAATGCATTTCAACATTAAAGCTCGCTTTAGAAATTGAATCCAGTACATTGCTGCGGACTGGCTCCAATTAAAGATCCATGTGTGTATGCTAGACATGGACCCTCAAACTTCAAAAATGTGGGGAGGCTAGACAAGGCTCCTCAAACTACAGAAATGTGGGGAGGCTAGACATGGCTCCTCAAACTACAGAAATGTGGGGAGGCTAGACATGGCTCCTCAAACTACAGAAATGTGGGGAGGCTAGACATGGCTCCTCAAACTACAGAAATGTGGGGAGGCTAGACAAGGCTCCTCAAACTACAGAAATGTGGAGAGGCTAGACATGGCTCCTAAAACTACAGAAATGTGGGGAGGCTAGACATGGCTCTTCAAGCAGACACTAGAGTCCATGCTGCCAAGCAGTCACTCAAAGTTTGCTCAAAATAAAATGCCAGATAAGGCAAATCTGGTACCGTTTATGTAGGTACAAAAAAAAAAAGTTGTGCTACGAACACTCCCACGTTTCCTTCCAAGTCATCTTGCATTGCTGTGTTAATACCAATTTTTATTCCTTTTCCCCTGAGCCCCAATGTTCTTGATTCGAGGACTTTACCAATCGTTCCACTTGACTCTTCCCCTTTTACAGCGAGTCATCTAGGTATGTTAGAGCATACATTTGGTTGTGCCATAAATGCGCTGTCACTACCATTAGACGTTGGGTAAATACTTGTGGGCCTGTAGTGAATATCAAAGGTAGAACTTTGATTTACTAATGTGTTCCATTTACCACAATCCTCACATATTGGAGATGAGCCTGGTGGATGGAGATGAGGAAGAAGGTTTTCTGAAGACAGTGTGTCATCTTGTAGACTTTTTTTGTCAGAAGCGATATGATGTCCTGAACGGCTGTCATTTTGAAGTGGTTGCGTATGATGGAGGGGTTGGGCGTAAGCGGATCTTGAATTGGGTGCAAAGTTTCATTCTTTTTTTTTTTATAAACAATAATTAAGTAAAAGAAGTATACCCCTTGTCCACGCTGAAGTACTGACAAAGGTTATACTGTGCACTTGAGAAGAAGCCATTTCATTTCTTGTAACAAGAGTCTGCAGCGGCCCTTGCTGATTCTGTGGGATGGGGTGGGCAATTTTAATCAGTAGTGTGAAATTCCAGATGGAAACCGTGGAAAATGGAGGCACCCATCTATCCAAACTTCTAGCCTCCCACTGGAGGAAGCAATACCATAATCTTCTCCTGACATTTGCTGGATGGGTCTGAAAGGGCAGGAGGGGGTGGAGAGCAGGATAATGTGGGGAAAATCTCTGGCGGCACAGATGCCGGCTTCCTCGGGCACCTCTGGCCTTGGAGCAACTGTTGCTGCAAAAAGCCTCTCAGGTGTATTGTGCGCGTTTTAACTACCGCTGGCTTCCTGAAAGGATTGCTGTGGCTGGTACGGTTGCCTTGGAGGGCCAGCCCAGCCTTGGATTTCAGGTGTAACTGTCAAACAGCTGTTTTTTGCCGTTGATGGAATTGTTTCCAACATTTCAATAACTCTATGTTGGAATAGGTACTGGCGTGAAAGTGTAGGCCTAAAGAAGGTTGCTGAACCCGTGCCTGGAGGCCAGAGATCTGAAGTCAAGGAGGATGCTTATACTGATTTGGCAGGCGGCCACGCCTTCTTCGTCCAACTTGCACCTAATGCGGGTATTTGAGATGATCGTTCCCTCGGGATGATCTAATTTGCTCTCTTCCGGTGCAAATCAAGTAGACGTTGTAAAGATTCCATCCAGGTCTTCCCAGTGGTGCCTATAACAGCATGTCAACAGAGCCAAGTAATTGGCAATTACGAACAGCATTGCTGCAACCACCGATTCTTGCTTTACTGTAGCATCCTTCTAACTTTATTTTTCCAGGAGGCAGCATCTCCTCGGTTTCTTGCATGAAGACCCTTTGCTGTGCTGGGTGATTCACGAGTGAGTATAGGGGCTTGTGGCCTCCAACTAACAAGGGGCAATGGGGTGAAGGTTTGAATTTTCCCTCCACCCATGGAGTAACTAACCGAACTTTCAATGGCAGTGGAACTGTGTTCTGCTTCGGCTCTCGCTATAACTGTGTGGTACCCAGGGGAGCCATGGATGGAGAGGCCTTTACACGGTACAGCACTTGAAAAGGTCCATATTGGAATCTACCCTTTAGTCATGTCAGGTGTCTACCTTTAGCTCTGTAGGCCCTGGGTCCTGATCTGGATGTCTGTGGAGAGGTCCCAAGACATCCAAATAGGGCCCCAGAGCTGGAGCCTGAACCCCATGTCGTAGTCCTAGTCGTGTGGGAAGGCTTTGTTGCAGGTGCTGGAAATCTTTGGTTTCTGGAGTCTTCAGGGAAACAAAGAGATTGGGTACCTGTACTGTTGAGCTTTTGGGCTACCTCATGACCCCCCCAAACGGTTGTTGGACTCTAATCTTCAACATCCCTGGTAACGCCACTGCACTGAGGTATGGGAAATGCCGGGGCTGTAGGATTGCGTAGAATGCTCTCCTTCTCTCTTTGGATGATGAATGGTCTATTTGCAACAGAACCTTCGTGTACCGAATAGGCACTCTCGCAGAGCGATATCAGTATACGAAAGTGGCAGACAACCACCGAAACTAAACATTGAAAGTGGCACAAAATGTTGACTGAGTAGTTTCCATACCCTCCCCCACATGAATCATTCTGATATGGCATAGCCATATTCTCTAAAGCGTGATTTGCAAAACAGTTGTTGAAAAGGTGTGCTGGATACCTCTGTGCAAGCCCTTGCTTACCGGTCCTCAAACGTCGAACATTTCCTTTGACGCAGAGCTGTAACAATTTTTAGATGCCTGAACCAAAAGGTGGAAAAACACATTCTGAAATAGAGTGTCCTGGAGTTTTAGGGGTGAATTTGATGGTCACCTCGAAATCAAAACTCCTTCATTGATGAAAAACACCTTGGGACAGCTCAGCCATACATGGCAGGAGTGTGCACAGCATGGAATCTACAGCAGCACATTCTGCAAACATCATATTATGAAAATAAAAACTAACAGTAAACATCAAGCATTGTCAAAAATTATTTTAGAATATATTTCCTGTAAAGTCATTAGGTGGGCAAACATACGTTTCTCCTGGATGTAGAGGTAACCTTCCATGGTGTAGGAGCTGAGATTCTTATGTTCATGAGGATTTTCCTTCATTTTCTTCATCAGGGACTCCACCTCAGACCTAGTGCCCTCAAAACGATTTCTTGTCTGCAATAAAGAAAAAAAACATATTTATACAAGTTTTTTAAATATAGTTTAAAAAAAGAGGGAAAAAAAAGCTTCTGTAGTAAAGTGAACTTTTTTTTACATGATTTGAAGATTGGTGCTGGAGTTTTATTCAAGGTTGCAGGTAAAACGAAATCTTAAGTCATGAGCAGTTTGAAGATCTGCACTTGTTCATGTACCTGTGCCAGATGTCATTGTTTCAAGAAAAAGTGTTTATTTGCTCGTAGGGTTTATGGCGGAATAGCCAACATTGAAAGAGTAGGTCAGAAAAAATACATTTTGTCTCAAGTATTGAACCACTTACTTAAAACTGTTGGAAATTCACGCTTTCACTGCTGGAGCAGAAAAACAGACCAACTTCACACATACTAATGCGAGAAGGGCTTCCATGCCAAACACACCAATCCTGTGCTTGTGTGTGGCCACTACAGGACCAAACCTCAGCTGCTTTGCAACTAGGCAGTATAAAGAGTGTTTGATGGTATGGTGCACTGTAATGAATGGAGGGAAGTTAAAAACCAATTGTACTCAAGTTCATGAAAAGAGGACCTGTTCAGCTCACTCCTTTCTCATTACACTACTGCACAACATATTTAGGTCTTGTCAAAGGAACCCTTGAGGAGCATACCAAAACCTACGGTGGGCTTAGAGTCAGCCCATCGCTTATGAGGGTTGGCTTTGTGTCACTCGTGTGCGCTTGCTTCCCATGTGGTGGACATTGTTCCTCTTCTGGAGTGTCCCTTCTCTGGATGATGGCTTCTTTAGCATCCTTTTGATGGGATGACTTGTAACTGTCCACTGCTTAAATTTAGTAAACTACTTTTTAACTTTCTTTTTTAGCATTCCACGAGAGTTCATACGTCATCACAGTAGTCCTCCATAGTCATTACTTGCATGTGTGCGTGCACACATCACACTCTTACATTTTAGTTTAGTTTTTTTGCTGATGCGTTTAAACACACTTCAAACACTTAATTTGGTCTTGGCGCTTAGGCGTGGACATGGAATACACAGTACCATGTCAACTATGCAATAAGGAGTTTCTGCTTCAACAAACAAGGGGGAAGGAAATCTAGGTTACTAAAATGTCGTTACAGAGAAAGGTAGGTAAGGCGGAGTGGTACATATTCTGCAGATTGATGGGCTGAGGCTGGCGTGGAAGAATACAGACATCAGAGATAGGAAAAGCGGGGCCTAAGAAATAACCCTGCATGGTCATAATTAGTATAGGTAACACTAACAGTATACAGACTACAGGAGAGGAAAATGTGGTAGCAACCGTGAAGGGGGACAGGCAGTTCGTGTCAGAACATGGGGATTGGAAAAGGTATCCCGAGTTTCCATGTTTAATGTGGGAAAGAGTAATTTTACATTTGCATAATTAATGCAATTATTAGCAAAATGTGATCTACATTGTTAGATAGTGGCGTGCATGTTAATCATGCAATTTGTAGGAGGGGACTACATTTAGCTATTATGAGCAGCACCTGAGCTAACCTGGGTTTTCATGTCATTTTGAATGTCGTGCAATACACACTGAAGGCTAAGCGCATTTCCCTTACGGCTGTTCTATTGTCATTCCCACTGCAGATGCTGTTTTTCCAGATGCTTTCTTCTAGTTAGTGAATAGTTGTTTGTTATGTATTAGTCGACCGATAGCGAGGTTTCCATCAGAAGGAGAATGAGATGGGAGTGCGACTCGTGTCAACAGCAGACTGGATTCAATAGTCTGTCCATAGTAACAATTCAAGGACATAGCCGTGCATAGACCACTGTAACATCTTGAGAAAGAGGTGAGCTGACCTGCTTCCACTCTAGAGAAAGAGGATTGTTCCCTACGGCGAGAACGAGCCGTAATGTTTCAAACAAGTGTTTTGTTGACTTATAAGTGTGTGTGTTCCTTGGACTAGGATGGGGAGATGCTTGCTGACTTCGAGCTGAGAAGACCATCTCGACTCTGCTGATCTCCACTTCAAGGGCGAAGGCTTCATGCCCGCATATTCAGATTTCTCTCGTCAGAAACCTTCATTTCGTTTGCTGAAGCGGATACCTTACCTTATTTACCTGACCAAATGCCCTTTCACAACTTATACTTGCTTACTTTCGATTAGGGATTTCCTTTATGGAACACACTCGAGGCATCTTCTGTTTACTTTTGTAATTATCGTTAGTTTTCTATTATAACTTATTTTGAAATATTGACTTTTAGATCATTTACATTTGCAATAATGATGCTAGAATCTGAACACTAATGAATGGATTACCTTAACTTTACTACGGTTTGTTAATAAATCCTTTAAACCAGTTACAACTCTGTTTTCTGTGGAGCCCCCCCATTGGTCTTCACTCATGGAAAAGTATGCATATGACTGCTCCCAACATCCTCTCGTCATTGACTAGAAAAAGTTCATGCTACCAGTGGCGGGGTTTATATGACGATTATACTCGACATGTGAGATTTAAGACTCCTCGCTCTATCAACTGCATCGGTTATTGGAATGATCTGAGCAGAAGGTTGTTCTGAAAGTGGATCCGTTCACTGACTGGTCACCTCTGTTTCACTGGCTCATGAGTGTGACCATTAGAGGCTCTTCTGTTGAGTGGCAGTGGCACGTAGGAGTGTATGATATGATTTTGTCCTGCAAGTTGCTGTTGGCTGCACTTTCAATGCATTTATTCACACAACAGATGCCTGAATGCAATATCTTACACGGAACCAGTGTAGGCTATTTAGATGCACACCTACAGGTTTATACTTTTTCAGTTAAAAAGTTTCCCAGTAGTGTTATATGGTTTTTCTGTGACACTAGTGCCAGGAAGCCTTATCATAAGAGTCATGCTTCATAAGACATTTGTCATTGTGTAGAATGCGATTGAGAGGTCAAGTAAATATAGCATCATGATTGACCCCTCATCTGAACCACAACTACTGCACTTTCTGGTTCCTGTTTGGATCTAAACCCGGATTGGTGTTTATTCAAAAATGTGCTAAGACTCTGTATTTTGAGAAGTTTGCCACAATTTTAGCAGGTATTTTTGATATCTACGTTCGCTTTTTTTAAGGACGGATGTGAAAGAAGAGCTTCTGTGGGGCACGGACCTTCACTTCCATGAAGCTTTTTTGATGAATTTCCAGTATAACGACCGAGGGGAAGCAGAACTCCGTGTTGCCTGCGGGGAGGCGGTTCACAAGCTGGTAATTACGAATGGTGTTGATGATGGCCATAAGAGATTAAAACATATCACCAGGTGTAACAAAATCTCAGCAGCTACAATCATGGGTCAATCGCAACCTCACAGAATTTGAGAAATTTTCAGAGCAAAAATAAAAATACTTAGATGAGTCAGCCAACTGAATGCCACTGGCAAGAGCCGTATAGTAATCATCGCTCTAGTGGAGTGGATACAAATGCCCTCCAGAAATTCTTTCTTGACCAAGACATAGCAGATCTTGATATATATGATGAACCAATGTAAAATGATGCATTTGGTCACTGGCTTGCCTTTCCTGGCTCAGGCAAAGTCGACTATTTCCTGTTGAGTTGATGAAGTAGGAGTCCAAATGTCTGGGACCCAGTATATGAATCCACTCCTCATCCTTGGTGGGATGAAGAGGATATACAAAGGATGGAAGGGTGATAGGCTGGGCTTAGGAGCGGTCAAAGAAAGCTGAGCATGTATGAAAGACCAACTTGTTCTGGTAGGCACCTGTAATGGGGGGGGGGGGGGGACAGAGGCCTGTTAGTTCTCCAACCCTACAAGCCTATGTTATTGCTTTTACCAACACTGTCTTCATGGCACGAAGTCAAACATGACAAGGGTGCACCGGCTCAAAATGAGAAGTCATTAAGAAAGTCAACACAAGATCCAGATCCCACTGAGGAACAAAGAATGGAGTGGGACGAAAGCTGTGAAGAAAGTCTTCCAGAAAATGTGCACTAAAGGAGACAAATGACACTGCTGCTAGGGAGACACGGGAAAGCAGACAGGACATCCAGATAACCCTTGATTATAGCCAGCCCCTTCTGTGCAAGAAAAAGTGTGAAATGCAGGATGTCAGAAGTTTGAGAATTAAAGGAATCCAAACCTTCTGACTTACACCATAGTATAAATGTGTTCCTAATCAAGTATTTTTGAGTTTAACAGATGACAATGGACATTTTAACTAACCATGTAGCACAGTGCAATAGTAAAGAATGTCCATAATGCATGGCTTATGTCGAGCCTGGAAAAAAATAGGCCAACAGGGAATGGGGAAGGTCAGAGACCAGAGCAGTGGTAGAGATCAGAAAATGTTCCAGCAACCCACATAAATGGATTTCTTGGTGAGCTTTGATAGCCAAAATGATGTCTGCAATTTCATCAGTTAGGCAAAAGGACTCAAAGTATGTCAAGTGTATTTGTAGAGCGCTGTATGAACCAGGAGGGTATCCTTACGCTTAAGCAGGGGCAAACCTGGTCAGGCCTAGGGCTAGGCTAGTGAGACCTATTGGAAAAGCCACGTCTTCAGCTTCTTGCAGAATGGAAGGTGCAGCTGTATATGTGAAGCTGCAGCTTGTTCCACGCTTTAGGAGTGATGCAGAAGGCCCAGTCTCAGGATCTGGCTCCGTGTATGTGGGGGATGTGTTCTCAAGGAGCCCAGGTGAGCAGAGGTGTCTGGTGGGTTTGCGGACTCTGATAAGTTTGTTGAGGTATGCTTGGCCTATGCAAGTGTGTGTGAGGAGTCTAAAAAGAGATTGTGTAGGTAACCCAGTGGAGTTTCCTAAGGTGCAAGTTATGCGTGCGCTCAACATGGTAGGTTGAGTGTGATCCTGGCTTCTGAGTTCTCTATGGATTGATTAACCCATGTCAGTTGTGTGCCGATACCAGCGTAGATGGTGCTCCAGTAGTCTAGTCTGCTTGTGATGACGGCTTGGGTAATGGTTCTGCGTGTCCTAGTAGGGAGCCATTTGAAGATTTTCTTCAGCATCTTCAGAGTGTGGAAGCAGAAGATGGTTACAGCATTGACTTGGGCGTTCATGGTGAGATGACTATCAATGAGAATGCCAAGGTTCTAGGCATGGGTAGTGGGGTGGATGTGGGGCTGAATTCTGTTGGTTATCAGGCAGAGTACCATGGTGAAGATTTTCTACTGAAAACCATGACTTCTGTCTCATCAGTGTCCCGCTTGAGACAGCTGGTTTCCATCCAGTCGGCGACTTTAGTCATGCAGGTGGTGTCCATGGTCTGGGGTTAGGCATTGGCACTCCTTAATGTCTGACCACCTTGCACGAGAATAGGTCAAACCTGCGCAGAAGAAAAAAGAGGAAGCTAAGTGCCAACAGAGAAGTGTTCCAGATACTTCTTGGTCAATCTGGGGTAATCAGGACCAGCTATGCCCGATTCTTGCACGCGTTCTTAAGACCATTCAATAGAAAAGAAATTGGTGAAAATGCATACAGCAGGTGCTAGGAACATATGAACCAGACGACCTCCCCTGAGAAACCATTCAGGGAGCAGTGGATGGCAGGAACCAGAGGACACTTCTTTTTCTGGGCTGCCCACTGATGGACACCAAAATCAAGAGCTCTCAGCTGTCACTCAAGGATGTAGTTCCACTTGTGATACTTCAGGAAAAGATGAGTGTCTGCTCCTATGTTGCGAAAACCTGCCAGATGGGCCACTACCAGAAAAATCCCAAAATTCCTGTGCCCACGTGCATAGGTTAATGGCTTCTAATAAAGGCTCCATAATGCCACACCACTCTGCCCTTCGATGCAATGGAACATAGTGGTGCAGTTAGACAGGATCTGCATAGCACTACCTGAGATGGAAAGGAGAAACGCCTACATGGTAAAGAAGACCACCCACAGCTCCAGCACATTTGAAATACATTAGGAGTTTCGGTGAAGCAAGTTCTTCTAAGCATTTTGTCCGATGGCATCATACTGAACACCATGCAGGTAAAACCATAGCGTTAATGGTGGTAAAGCTAATGTCAGGAGTGGCAATGGTGGCGGCAGGGCTTTAAGTGGGCCGGGCCTCACCGGTTCTGAGCACTGGCAGTTTTTTTAAAGAGGGCCCCAAAACGAGTCTGTATCGGGCTCGGTTTTGTGCCCTGGCACAGATGGTCTATTTTTTTTGCAGTGACAGCAGGCACATCAATATGCAAGTGCTCACACTGCTCACTTCTCACTAGTGGAGAAGTTACAGCATGACGTCATGCCAGTGAGCATTGCAGGGGAAGGGAAATCCTTTAAAGAGTCAATTTCTCTCTGGATCTCCCTTATCTTTATGAAACTCAGAAGCAGCAACATGGTTGTGGTATCACCAGGGCTTTAACTGGAAGCTTTTTCGATATTATGTACAAGCCACAGTTGCTGCTTATTTATCTTATGCAACTAACAACCATTGACAAAGCCAATAGTCCTGACTTGTAAGTATGCTGTTATTTGTTGTATCATATCTGGATGCAGTGACAGATACAGCAAAATACAAGTCGGGCGGCACAGACTTTTAGCTTACGTGTTTTAAGCCACGCCCTTAACATTGACCACGAACCGTTTTTTTTTATCCCACTTAAAGCCCTGGGTGGCGGGAATTACGAGTCTTGAAGCTTGCTTATGATTGACGTAAATGCATATCAGGCACCTGTTACTAAACCAGAAAATCAATAAAGCAATTTAAACAAAAAATGGTGGCGGTAATTACAAATAACAAAAGCGGACTTGATTAGACTAGAGACAGGTGCAGCACACACCTGCGGCGCCACGAGGACAGCGAGTTGAGGGCCAAGTAACAAGTACTGAGCTGCATTCAGAACGAGAACTGGTGGAAGCAGGAGAGTGCCAGGCTCTCCCAGTCTGCTCCTTTCCCTGCCTGCAGCTATACCCCCGGGACCCTACCAGGGTCGGACCCATGGGATTTCCCTGCGGCGCTCTTTCGCGCCACTTGGGATATTCAACAGCATGCGAACACACGAAAAGCAAAGCACTTGCACATAACAAGCAGTGGCGGTGGGAGCAGGGGTGCGGGGGGCGTTGCAGCACCCTCACGTAGAACCGATGGAGTTTAAATAGGGGATTGAGGCTTTAAAGTATTCGTTCTGACGCATTTAGCGCGTTCAAATACAAGGTGGCCCACGACAGGCCACTAAAGCAGCCAAAGTGCTGCTAATTCTTCTAACAAGGAGAGCTCTGTTCACTATTCCATTCTCCGAGGGCATGGTTCGGGTACTGTGCATAACTGCAGACACTTATGTCCAGTGAGGTGCAGGTGAAACGAGAAGGCCGCGGTATTACAGAGGTGTATAAAGACGTGCTTGTTTCACAAAGTAAAGAGCCAATATCTTTAAAATAAATATCACCAGCATGAAAAGTACAGTCAAGGCACTTAAGTTAGGTACGTCGACAGAGCAACCCCAGAAGGATAGTTATTCCAGCATCATTGATAAAGGGTGCTCATGTACCACATTGCCCTCAGACATCCCCCCCAAGTTTACTGCAGGGCAGGCTTCAACCCTGTAACTAATCTCATTCAGCAGAGGCAGTTCACCCTGTAGGTCCAGTTCCCGGCCACTCGGCTTGGTGCTGTCCGACCCTGCGGCGCATAGACCTGCGGATCTCGAGTTCGAATCCCGTCACTGTCAACTCAGACCGCCATTATTCCTACTAATGTTAAAAGAGAGACCAACAAAAGTGTGACATCTACTACTTGTAGCGATTGGAAAGTGCAAAAAACTCTGGACCAAATCTGTAGGAAAACAAGTTTGTTTTTTTATCGATGACTCGCTGGTACTGGTAGCATCCTCTAAGCACTCCACTCGCTCTAATCATAGCCACATTGAAAATATAGACCCTTTCGTTGTTTTAAAATGTATTTCCGTCACCCTGGCCCAGAGAGAAAAAGTATCAGTCACCAGCTGAATAAGCACACTGTAAGGATGCAGATGAAAACACTGAAACAAATAGTTTCCGAGGCTAGTAAAGTCAACGCTTTCTTTCCATTGAGAGCGTGTTACAGGAGCGCCACCGTGTGGCCAAATTTGATTAAGCATATTTAGTAGAATGTTTAGCGGTATTCGCTGAACCCAATCTTATTCCTTGAGAGAGGGATCCCTTCTGAAGAACAAATAAGGTCTGGGAGTAAGAGGGGACTAAACAGACCAAAACAAACCAAGGAACACTCCCCTTAGACCTATATTTCTTTTACAAAGGATTCAATCTAGTATGGGTTGACAAGGTTAGCAAACATCAGATATTTATAACATTACAACAGGATCATTTTTTTAAAGCCTTTTTTATTATTGTCACACATTTCTTATTTCATTTATATTAATGCATTAAATGTCATTTTTGTGAATAGATACGAAGCTTTTTTTTGTCTTTCATAAAAATTGTTATATACATATAGCCAATAATACAAAGTTAAATACAATGTGAAAGGTTCCCTAAATAGCAAATCTTCTTACAACTCGTACATACCTCACACACGTCCACATTCATACAAAACACTTATGCACATCTGGCGTGAACGGGAAACATAAGATGCAAATCATTTCCATCAAGATGAAAGAAAAGAAGGTCAGGACACACTAGGTCGACAAGCGTTTCGGTGGGTTAACACAGGACGTGAACCACCTTCTTCAGGACCTTGTCCAAATCGGGCACAACAACATACAGGCAAATATACTTGGGGGAACACGTTTCCTATAATGGAATTCCAATATACTAGACCGGGACGCTGGAGTGGTTAATCAATGATGAAGGCTATTATGCCTCTAATTCACTATAGGATAAGCGTAAAGCTCTCAGCGGGTCTATTTTCGTGATTGCAGGGCCATAACGGAGATAGTAGTTCGCAGATTATATGGAGGTGTATATTACTCGGTTTATTATTCTCACATTATGTCGTACCAGCTTCAAAGGCGTAGTTAGCCACCACAACGGGTGGCAATACCACCAGATTATCAGAATGCTGAATAGGTAAGGTTTTTAGAGAGAATTCCGAAATTGGCGATTGAAGCCTGCAAAATGCTCGGCGTCTTTCGATGGCTGCCATCGAGTAATATACACCTCCATATAATCTGCGAACTACTATCTCCGTTATAGCCCTGCAATAACGAAAATTGACCCGCTGAGAGCTTTACGCTTATCCTATAGTGAATAAGAGGCATAATAGCCGTCATCATTGATTAACCACTCCAGCGTTCCGGTCTAGGATATTGGATTTCCATTATAGGAAACTTATGTGAACAAGGCTCTGTGGAGCTGAAACGCGTCATGGCGACAAATGGAGTAAAGTAAAGTCATCTTAGCACTTACATCGGGTCTGTGTCCATCATTTCGGTGTGGATTTTGCCGACTGGATTAGAAAGTGAGATATATAGATATATGCAAACTCTATGATTTATGTATTTTTCCAAATGATGAGACTCCATGTCATCCGGTCTATTCTGGTCCATATGTTTTTGTAATTTTGAGTACATGAATTAGCACTGCGCTATTTATGATGTCTTAGGCTGTTTTAAAAAATGCAATTGTATCATTGACAGAAATAGCTAATTTGAGTATTTCTTCAGTCTTCATAGTAGTGCCGTATCCCTTCAGTCAGGTGATGGTTGGTGTTTCCCTTTAAATTCACTATTACGCACGTAACGTGGGCATGTGAGCAAGGGCCGAGTGGCCCAAAACGCGTCATGAGCTGTGCACCCATCTTGATTAAATAAATCCGAATTTGAGCATTGGCAAATCAAGTTGTCCGTTCCTATCTTTGTGCGTGATTGCACATTTGGAGAGTTTTCGAATATATATAGAGAGAGAGAGACACCTGTTAATATTAATAGAGCACTAGTCCGTGCAAGGGTAATGAAGTCCGGTTGCGTACAAGGTGTGATAGATGCATCTTTCGAACACCAAAGTTACAGGTGAGCAATCCGTTCTGCCTGCAATGCTATTTGGGAAAAAATAAATGACCCCCAAGTTCACTTCTGTGCACCCTGTCACGAGGCACGTGCACGTCTCGGGAGAAAGTGCCGTCCCTGACAATCCCCAGACATTCAGCGTTCCTCCAGTCCGCCCCTCCTCGTCGCCACTTGAAAAGAAGGATTTCAACGCTTGGGTGGTTCGAGTAATTCATTTCATCCACCCCCAGCCAGTACCGCACACAGCCTCCAGGTTGCAAACCTGGTACACAGTAGTCTACCCGATAACATTACAAGGTTAGAGAGAGAGCAGGCCAGGAAAATACAAGCCGTAATATATCCACAGACTCCCAGGGGGGCTTTCAGGACCTAGGACAGGGTCGCTGTACTTGGCTTCACAGAGTTGCCCTCATTTTAAGAAGTTTCACCGCTCAACGGTGGAAGCTCGCGTTCACTTAACAAAAGTTTCCTCCCTGGTATTAGAAAAGGCTCAGGTTGACCCGGCAAGTTTAATCTCACAATAATTCAGAACAAGAGCAGCAATAAATGGGGCTGGGTTTGAGCAAGGAAAAAAAAAATCACGAGGACTGGCAAGAAGGTCCCAGGTTGCTGCAAGAATTGTACTCTCTCTGGGAGTAGATACCTCCGAGTCTTGGCAATCAGGTTTACTTTCTTTTTACCAAGTAAATTTAATGCATTCTGGTGTTTAGTCACACTCGTCAGGACAAGAACTGAGTGGCTCAATAAAATGGCGACACACACACAGGGCAAGCAGGCGCATCGTTTCTGTAGAGGAGGACTTTGTTTCCACCCTTGTGAGCGGCTGCTCTGAAAGTGTTCGACTGTGAACAGCCCGCGCTCTTGGATATAGTCGAAGGGTTATTGATACAATAGTCTTCATCATGCAAGGAGTTGGTCCTGAACGAGAAGCTGAACGAGCGTGGGTGACTGCACGTCATTTCCGCACAAGGGTAAAGTTGCCTGCTCTGCAATGATCCTGATGAAGTGACCTAGATGCAGGCACGCGCCAGGGCTTTGAACATGTCCATAAGGAAACCTCATTCTTGTTTCGCCAAATGTACTGACTAACTTAAGAAAGCGGAGGTTCAATCCTCACCTACGGTTGTAAAATGAGGGCATGCTCCAAAGGGTTAGGGGAACTGGGTGGACCAAAGGGTAGATTTGTTCATCAACGTTGTTAAGTTTGTGGAACAGCGGTGACTGGCACAAAGGTTAATAGCAGTGGTCGTAGTATCCCTCTGGCCAGCTTTGGATTGCTGTAGTTCCTAAGTAATGAAGTTGGCAAAACTTTACATCTCACAAACTATCACAATGAGGTCTGAAATTGAAAATATTCTGGTACAAGCATGGGCTAGTCATGGGTGTGAGATTTTCCAACACTAGCCAGGAGGGCCCGGATATCACTAACCTGGAAGGTCCACAAGAGAGGTGTCCAAGGATGGGATGCCTAGTGATGCCTCACCAGGGTCAGTCCCAGAGTGTGGGTTATTTGATGCTGGTATGGGCACTCGAGCACGATATTAGAATTTTATTTTCTTAAATTCTTGTCAGTTTTCGCTTTGATGTAACAATTGGTTGACCTCAGAAGAATGTGATATGAAGGTGTTTGTCCATTGACTTAGATCACCTGTTAGATCACGGCTTGTTGGGCTGGTGAGTTTTGATGTGGGTTTTAATTTCATAAATATGTCCTGAATATCATACAAATATATAGTTCTCACCAGGTCAAAATGCTCCACAATTTAAAATAATAGCTCTTTAAGGTCTGAGTACTGCGTTTTGAAAAGTCAAAAAATGTATAGTGAAAAATAAAAATAATAGTTAACGATAAAAAAAAGGCACAACAGCGAACTTTTCCGATCTCCTTGATAAAAGCTCCTAGAGTGGAAAAGATGTCACTCCGCTAGCACCTTGGATGTCTGCTACCAACTGCCAGGAAACATCAAAGCCTTCCTGTTAAATAGAATGTTAAGGGTCGGTTTCTTAGCTTCTGTCAGGATTAATTTAGGAGAAATGACATGACTCTGGTACCAGCCAAATGCCACTGACAGATTTAAGGATCCTGCTGGGTGCCTATTGAAGTCACATCTGGGAAGCTCGGCTGCCCAGGTGGTCCTACTTGGCAAGAGTCTCCACATGAAGCCATAATACTTCTCAGATGGCAAAAACTGACCAGCAGAGATCAAAGTAATACATTAAATAGATGATGTTTGTCGTACTGGAGAGGACCACATCAGCACACAGACCTTGACTTCAAATGTAGGGCATTTGAAATGTTGCTTCACAGTTTTGCTCTAAAACGTCACAGAGTATAATTTGTTTGGTAAGTCTGCGTCAAAGGAGAATAACAAAGTACATTTCCCTTTGCAAACAGTCCTTTTCTCAAGGCAAAGTTATACTGATCGCTTTGAAGCAGTCTCCTTCCAGTCCCTTATCCATGTATATGTTCTAAATGTGCCCATATCTTCAATTACAGAAGCCGATAAGTTACCAACAACTCCATTTTACCTAAACTCTCTGACAATGAATGCGCTTTCCTGAGCAGTCACTACTCAATAATACTTGCCAACCACAGTGCAAGTGTTGGCAAGAAACAATGTGACCTAATCATTCTGATCTTGGCGGGGGGGTGGGGCATGCATTTGAATAGTGGAAGTTGCTAAACTCAAGGCAACTTAGAAAGGAAACCTCAGTTGCAGTCAGGCTGAGAATGGAGTCAAGACCAACTCTTCACAACAGTCAGTCAGTGGGAGAAAATCCCAGCTGGAAACCTTTGCTTCAAAGTGGGGGGCAGTCTGGACATAATCCGCAACCAAGCAGATAGCATCCAAAGAAAACACTTCTCCGCTCCACAATAGCCGAAGTCCAAAAAGTGTACCAGCCGATCTCAGACAAGGTCACCAATTTTGAAACGTTTTTTGGAGCCGAGAATAAAATCAGCCTTGTTCTGTTACTGACCTCCGTTATGGATTATTGCTGTGGAAATTGTTTTTTTAAAGTTATGCACTGGATGGATCTCACTCCAAGAGACCATTGCTTTACCTCTATTTTTAGAGGTAGATGATGTACTAACAGCAAATAGGGGGAACTAATTTTATTTCTGATACAAGAAACATAAGGTGTTTGTCTGATGTTGGGCCCTTGGGCTCCAGTCTGGGAGATGTATGTTCAAGCTCTTAGTTCATTATGGTTTTTCACAGCACATTCCAGCCTCAGTAAATGCACTGTGAACAAGGAGTAGCTTGTAAAAAGGTACAGGATTCTCAGAAAGAAATTGAATCATACCACTGTTCAAGAAGTAACCTAATTAAGAGTCCAAATTAATCTCCTGAAATAAGGGACCTAGTTAGCCGAGACATACTGCACATCAGTAGGACTATGAAATTATAACATTTAAAAAGCTCGTGAATGTTATGAATAAAGTCTTCCTTCACTAAAACTGCACTCCACTTCCCTGCAACCAGATGAGTTTTGTAAATGGATGCAAGACACGCAGTTCCTCGCTACCAAATTTACAGGACCTCAAGGGCGATCGAGGAGGAAGGTAGTGGGAAAATAAACATTTGAAGCTGGAATTTGGTCTTTTTAAGGCTTTGTTTTGTTTATTACAACCAGAGAACATTGCAAAAATAATGGCACAACAAGGTAAAAGTGATCCACGCTATAGCAGTGCTGCGAGTTTACTTGCAAAAAACACAGTCTTTGCAAGTGACAGATACAGCACGTAGCAGAACACAGTATAATATACGAGCAAAGAACTCACTGGCCAAACTGACTGCAGGACAGTCCATCTGAGATCAGGTTTAGCCCTGCTAATGTAAAGACTATGCCTGCAGATACTGCAGCCAGGGGACAAGATTGCAGTACTGCAGTTCTTCATGCCGGAAGGAAGTTATAGGACTGCCTTCGCGACAAACTTATGAGAGTATTGAAGCAATACTGGCCACTCGACATTAGTTGCACATAGCAGCAGCAAGGGAAGGTCTAAATACTTAGACGCCTCCATCCGGCTGTAGACCATAGTGACGTGTCAGTATCCGCAACAAGATGGAGGGGCCCAAAGATGCAAAGGAACTGCATTAAATGTTTTTTAATCTACTACAGTCTGGTCGAGATTCCTAGTTTGTAAAAGTATAGAATATTTCATGCTGGTGATTAAAAATTCAACTTTGGTTCCAAACGAAACGGAAGAATATGGAGCGGGTCTGAATAAGTATTGGAGATTTCGAATGCTAAGTTCCAAATAGCTCAGTTTTACATGCAAGCAATAAAATACTTGCATTTTTTAGTAGTGAGACACAATGTCAACTCATTCTTTTTCACATACTGGCTTCCAATCTTCAAAGGTTGATTTGCTTTATTGGGTTCTAATATTGCCCACTGCCACCCACTTTAAGTGCCCTGGTGTACACATGTACCAGTACCACAGACAAAGATTGGCCTTTCGTGTGAGCAGACGCACAACACGTTTGTAAACCGATTTTATAGTCTAGGTCAACAGCAATCTGAGTTCAAAGTCCTGGCCTAAATTTCACAGTAAGTGTGTTGCAGCTATTTAGTTTAAATTGTGGCTCCTTAGGTCGATGCAAATACCATGAATTGAAATATTGAGCGCGGTTGTTGCCCAGTCAACAGTGACCAGTCCTCGACAAGTGAACGTCTTTTTTCTCCATTAAGTCCAAAATCAGTATTGCTAGAAAGAGGTAGAAACAGCTGAAGCATGATTTGACCAATATGATTTTAGCAAGAGCTTTTACAGTGTCCCTTTAGACTCAACACTCCGCATGCAACTATTTCAAGTGGTGCTTAAGAGGCCCGGGGCCGCCCTCCTTCCTTTCCAGGCACGCGGGCCAGAAGCCAACATTTTCTTCAAAATGTTCAAAAAGATTTACGAGGTTATAAATGCGGATTCTAACGGGAACACCCTGCATTCTAGTAGCTTGCCTAACATGACGAGAATTTGCATTTATTGATTCGAGAGACTTTAAACTCAAACTATTTTAACAACCTTTCCCCCACACACCAGTTGTGCACCAACTCAAAAAGCCACTGTACACAAACTTCCGACGGGACAGTAATCGGGCAGTCGTCGGATTTTATAACCCAGAAATGATTGCGGCCGATCCGATCAACAGGCTGGATTCCTACAACGTCAACAGCGCCCTCCAAGACGGAAATTAGATCAGAAGCGCGCGCCAGGCTGTGCGCCTCGGAGGACGGCCGAGCGCGGCTGGCTCCACGGAAGCCATTACTATTCAGGGGACGCTCACGCGCTGCGCACGCGGCCACCATATAGAAAGGGTGCGCACTCCTGCCGGCCTCATCACGGAGACGAGAAAAACAAATGTCACCAAAAAGGGCAGACACCGCAAACACCAGCTCTGCTGTCGACGACTTTCATTTTTTTTTTTTAACGGTACTCTGAAATTTCGCTTCCACTTCGGATGATTTATACAGTGGGGAACAAGAAATACTCTTTTTAACATCTGTGAATATTAATGACAGTCAGCCTTTCAGTTTTTTCAACCTAATGCTTTATGTGAACAAAATATTTAACAAGATAGGATTGTTAGAAAACACCATACTATTGATCTTCTGTAGAAGCAGGGAAAGTGGCGTAAGAAACAAGCATTGGCATAGCCAATAGGTCTCGCCTTTGGGACCTTATAAGTATTTAGTTATGTTATGGTGGGGCTTGTGCAAGTAAGAACCAGGGACCAATGGCAATGCGCACAGACACTGTGATGTGAAATCGGGAGCTGGGACTGAGGTGGCAATGGTAAGAACGCACAAGTAAAGTTGTGGAGTAAAGTCCTGAGACCAGGCAGCCTAGGGTGTCTCCTCCGGTGCAGTAACCATCACCAGGCTGACAAAACAGCGCCAAGAGGCTGTGGCAACGATATTGTATGCGCTACTTAAAAGATTGCACACAAAATCAGAGCTCTTTAAGGGTCGGAGTCACCAGTAAAACATGCAATATCACACTGGGTTTAGTGGCTAGCCAGTGTGTTATAAATCCCACCGCAAGGAAGGAAAGAGACCCACGACCGCAGTTCTTACATGTGATCTCGTCATGTGCATTGCTGAGGGGGGAGCGGCGCGCTGCCCTACTGACCTCGGGTTGGCAGCGCCACAAGCCCGGCAGCGTGCCACACCATAGAATGCAGAAATCCAAGCCACCAGGGCGTGGCTGCTCTCTGAGAACCCCAGGGCGTGTGGATAGGGGGTGGGGGTGCAAGCTGGAGGGGCGTTGGAGGGGGGGCATCCTCAAGATGGGAGCGGTCATGCATGCAGGAGAGGGGGGCGATGGCCGCCCTTCATCCCCTTTTGAAAGCAAGAGAAATTTGATAAATATGTGATCGGTTTGTTTCAAACACAAATAATGAAGGGAGTCATTGATGTATGTACTGCGGCCGAACAAAGCACTCTACTCTCTGCCTCGGGAGCATAAACAGAATATTTTAGAACATATAAATAACACAAGTGGCCGTGAAAGTGAAAGCCATCGCAAAAGCGATCGCAAATGTAAAAAAAACAAGCAGGAAATGGGATAAGGGAGGGGTTAGGGCACGTCGCGCCCTCTAAGGGGAGAGAGGAACGCAGGCTGGCAAATGGTGTGCACTTTCGCGGCCGCTTTGATGTTCTCAGTGGCCGCGCGGCTCACTGAGAACATCAAAGCGGCCGCGAAATGATCACGCGGGCTGCCAAATAGTGCGCGCGCCCGGCGCACATGCACTGTATGTGGAGGCCTGAAAAGCACTAGTCTGCACTTCCAAATCCCCCGTTTACTAAAGCTCACGCCAGAGCAGCGCTACAGCGCTGGCTCAGGCAAGACCTAAAAAGCAAGCCTTAGGACTCTACTGTTACTAAGTAAAGCTCTGTAAACTGAGACCCATCCAGGGCTCAGAGCACACAGAAAATCCACGCACGTGCTCCTCTGTGGGGGACCCCTTTGTCAAAGGAGGAACCATGTGCCCAGTAACTTTTCCACCAAAATAATAAAGAATGAAGCAAATGAGAGAATGAATGAAAACATTTATTGCGCAATTACTTAAAATGATAAAAAAAATTCCAATTGATACAATCACAACGTTTAAAGAACAAAAAGGAATAAAAGACAACGTAATGCAGCGCTTTAGTACAAATTTTCCCAGTTAATAAGGTCACAATATTTAAAAGGAAAAGCGGAGGAGCGGCAACTTTTTTTAATTTTCCCAAACGACTTATGAACAGTGAAGGTTATAAAAGCCTCAAAGTTAGCAGTTTTGCATGCGTGGGGGCGGGTCCTTGGAGGGTTGGGGCCCGCTGGATGCCATGGGGCAGTGTGCAAATTCGCAAGGTAAGGTGCAAGGTCTCTCTCAGGCAGCCTCAGGGGTGCTATGAGTGTGCCAATCGCTGGCTTTTAAGGCGAGGTGAGCTAGATCTATGAGGCATCTTAAACCTGTGGCTTTTCGCAGTAAAGTGCATTCGTTAAAAAAAACACCTGGGCTCAGCAGCTTTCCCTGCAGCAGTGTGCAAATGAGAAGGGTTGGTTGCGGGATTACCACCTTGCGATATTACTATATGTTATTAAAACACACAGAGGGGGAGACATTTATTAAAAAGCTAACGTTTCTATGGGTAGTGTGCAAGTAGCGAGATAAGGTATGGAGATACCCTAATGGGGTTGTCCAGCGTGTTACATAGGCCATGAGGTAGTCTGGTGAAGAGAGCATAGAAGAAAATTCAGGAGTAAACTTTATAATTGCAAGTCTGCATGCAGCATCACGGTTTAAGTGGCGGAGGGTTCGGGTGACATGGACTTGTGATTGACTTTTGAGTTTGACTCCTTGTGCTTTGGATACGTGAAACATCAAGTTGTGGTCGTCGGTGTGTCCAACTGATCTGGGCAGGTAACTTGTTTTTTACATTGCCATCGCACAGTTGCGTGGCTTAACTCAGCAAGGTTCATGTCTCCAACATGAATTTTCCGAATTTGGCTATGTCCGAAGGGACAGTGTTGGAGAATAACTGTTACTGCCTCTACACATGTCTGTGCCCCTGTAGAGAGAAAGATCAGTTTCAGTAGTTTGTGTCGTAGTTGTAGCAGCATATTTTTGTTAACAATAGTCCCTAGCGTAATCTTGGTTAGGAAAACTAATTCTACATAGACTTCAATGTGACCTATGTGAGTTCCTCCTGTGTCCAGCCGGACAGAGGAGCATTTAATCTTGAATTTCAAAAAATTATAAGTTAGAATAGTGAAGACTGATGAAACAAGGGCACAATCCTGTACCGAGTTTTCAACAGAGAGGGGAAAGAAGATCAAGAAGTTAGAGGAAATTACAAAGTAATACCAGGCAAAAAGGCTTTGGAGCGATCATGGGGGCTTACAATACATTAATCAACTTTAAGTAAGCTCTAGCCAATAGTATCCACAATACATTTACACACTCGATACAAGGTGGAACTATTATAGCAAGTCGACGTGACGTTTCGATTCCTAGCGCCTAGTATAATGGGATCATCATCAGGACTATAGGATTTTTCAAAAGAATGCCTGGTTTGATTATAACGCCAGAGGACATTAAATAAAGGAAGGAAGGAGAGAATAAAATACATAAAATCAGTATTGCATATGATAGTACTCAAAAAGACAACAGTCAAACGGCAAATGTGTGCTCAGGAGTAATGCCGCATGCGACAGATGGTGATGGAAGAAACAAGTGACGATGCGACAATTTAGTGGTGTATGTGGCAGTGATGGAGTATCCGCACAAAGATTTTGTGATGGGTAGTATTATGCTGGAGGTTGTTCCCAAGTATCAGTTGCTTGAAGAAGTGCCTGGTGTTGGGCAAGACATGTGAGTTCATTATTCAATAAAACCTTTGAAACGATGAAGGAAGGTTCATGCGACGATTCGGCAATTGGTGTGCGAAGCTGCGGTCGTGCTGTGATGGGGTGCGCGGCACGGAAAACTGGTGGTGGTGATTTTATAGAGACGTGCAAATTGCATAGCCTGGAGGTTTGGCAATGAAGGAATGTGATAATTACCTAAAAGGGGTAGTGGAGTATGAATTGTGTCAAGGTGGGACAACAATTGGCGGTTGGAAGTACTTGCGACTTCATGGGGGTGAATTCCGCTCTGGGTGAGGAAGCGGACGTACACCGAGGCAGCAGGATAGGTCAGCCACGGTGTTGGATCTGAAAATGAGACACGTGTTAGGAGGTGGCTGAGTTGGTGGCCAGTAAGGGGACAGTCAAGTGAGGAGAACCTGCTCACCTATTTGGTAGTTAAAGGGGACACGCTTTTAGAACAATGGATAAAGGAGCGCGTCTGGTGCGGTGTCTAGGCGGCAGCTAAATAGGCTGTCCGTGGTTCTTCAAGGGCTGAATGAGGGGGAAAAAAATAAAATTAATTTCCAGGCAGAATACGTGGATGGCAAGCGGCGGATGATGCCCTGACCGCGAAGCTCGTATCAAGGAGTGCTTCTGTGGAAGGCCAGCCCAGGGACAGTCGGAAATGCTTACCGGATTAATTGATTATGGGGACACGCGTACTTCGAAAGTTGACTGAAGAAGCGCGTCTAATGCAGTATTCAGGCGGCAGCTACAATGGCTGTCCGCGTTCCTAGTTGGAGCTAGATGGAGGGGAAAGCTCGTTAGTTGAATGAAGGTGGGGCGGAAGGTCAAAGGAGTTGTGCGGGCTTGGCGCTTACCTCGTTCGAGTCTCACAGCCACAATGGGGAGTCGGAGTCAACCGGCGATGGGGACTGGACTGGAGGATGTGGTGTTTGGTATTGGTTGAAAGAATGGTAAAAATAAAAGTAGGACTGTGTCGGTGCGGTGCCGGAACCGGCGTGAGTGTGGGGGCCATTTTGGAGTGGGGAAAGAAGTGGTCATGTGACTTAATAAAGTTTAAACATTACCAGTGATTATAAGTCAAACAGGTTATGTGGTAGTTGTAGCAGCAGCATATGAGATGCAGTGGGGACTCCTCTCTGTAGTTGCGAAGTCTGTATCTGACAATTTGTGACAAATGATTTCCAGTCTGGATTTAATGCTCATCAGCAGGTGCACCAACCTGGCCCACTCGATCTCTTTCGGGCATTTTTTCCCAGGGCCTACCTTACATATAGCTATATTTTGTGGGCATCGTATGATGCTATAGGAGCTGAAAAACATTTTCTTCCCTGGGATCGGTCTGGGTCTGCTTCCCACGATAGTTGGACTTTTATACCTTCTACCGGGTGTGTTCCAGTTTTCGCTGCCAGTTTTAGATTCGCCACCGCTTTTTGTAGATAGCGGTTCTAGGGGTTATTCTTGGTTGTGTAAATTTGTTTAAGTACTTCCTTCATGGGTCCTACATAGGCGTTCAGGACCAGATCGTAATATGTTGCAGCAGTGCCAAAGCATTCATATTTTTGCTGCGCAAGGCTAAACTCCAGTCAAATCAGTATTTTGGTGGTGGGAAGATATGCAAAAAAATGATTAAAATACTGTTCTGTATCCAGCACAGTGAAACGAGCAGGACACAACAATGTAGGAGAGCAAAGGGAGAGCAAAGGGCTGTATAATCACTCATCATCTCAAAAATAGAACAGCTTCAAACTGTAGGTGTGGTGTGAGAGAGGGGAAGAACATACATGACTCATCATAACATCAGCAGCACGGACATCCAAAGGAAGATGAAATATTCTCCAAGTCCATTTGTTCATATCCCATAGAACCAGTAGCTTCACAGTTCTACTCAATGTGTCTGCGATGGGAAGGAAAACACAAAGACCTGGAAGTGGTAGGTCAAATTTTCATCCACAAGCCCTCTCTGAAATTCTAAAACCTACACTTCTAGAAAGCGTATAGTCACAGGGCTTCAGCCTTTAACAGGTCAACCAAAGGCAGAAGAACTGGATGTAAAGCACAACACCAAGAAACACAGCCTTACACACAAGGCCTCACTCTAACAGGTTCATGAATTAGCTCCCAACAAATACTGTGATGGCATTTCAACACAAAGTAGACCTCTTCTGGCCTCAATCTGGTTTAATAGCAAAAGGCACACCAAGCAAAGCCTGGGAGATCATCATTTCCTCTGCCGCCATCAAAAGTTAGGAAGGAGAAAACAGCCAATAACCTTTCCAGAGAAAAGGTAATCCTCCCTCCATGAAGGTTCCCACCTTTGCCCAAAGGGATTTTCTCTGAAAGATCATAACTGGGTCAGTGGAGTCAGGCACTATTTGCATTTGCAAGGCAACCCTCCATATTTATTGGTAACCACTGCGTCTACTCATCTCCTCAACAGAGGCGCCCTCTGACGAGAGTGTCTCCTTTACGAGGAAGGAGAAGAAGGGGGCCTGCATGAAGTACCACTTCATCACCTCAAGATGTGATGGTAGACCATATTGGAGGGCAGATAGAGAACTAAGTGCACGATAGGGTCAGGCTTCACAACTGACATTCAAGCTCCTCTCAAGATCAACAGACATGCAACAGCGGTACCACCTTTGTCTCAACATCAAATTGTATTAACTATTTTGGCACAATTGGCCCTTTACTTCCTGGACCCATACCCAAGTGAAAGATGCCACAAATCATCTCGGAGTGAAGTGCAATTAGAGCCCAACAGAGAAAAGGAGTGGACTGCTGACATGGTTTCAGAGCCACAAGGTAAGACGCTGGATGCCTACAACGTGGACATTACAGCAGCAGCACCAGCCCATCATTGGGTAAACTGTTTGTTCTTAGGACTTATGGTCACCATCAAAGTCAGGAACTTCCAACTGCCTCCCCAACTCTTACGATTCCATTAGGGCTTCAAAGAAACCACAAAATCTAAATGCAATAGAAACTATTAAACTCGCCCTGCAGCAGACTGATTCTTCAGAATGGTCTGTTGACTCTGTGATGACAGAGCAATTCCTCCACACGTTAGTATACATTGAGCTTCACGGTCTACTAAATTAACACAGCCAGAAGATCTGTGAAACAACGTTGTCTGGTTCAATTATGCGCCAGTCTAATCACTTTGTCACCCACCTTTTGCTGCTCATCAGCCTCCGATTCAACAGGGTTGAAAGACTAGCACAAATATTTCTCATACCAGATAATAAAAACAATACACCCCGCCCCCACAGTGCAAACCCAAGTTTCCTGTATCGGCTGGAGTAGTCATGGACTCTGCATCATGGAAAATATATAAAACTGCAATACCTCCCATCTCTATGGATGTCAGCTGTAACCATTGTTGCGCAACTTCACATTCATGAAAAGTCTGCCAAATAACTTGGTGTTCCAGGTTGTATGAGATATATATATATATATATATATATATATTTCTTATGTTAGTAGCCAATTAAAGAATGCCTGTGAGGGTTTGGGACAAAGCAAAAATCTTGATTCATTTATGCAGAAAAAAGGTAGTATTTTTGGTAACAACTCACTACCCATCGTTTGTATATCTCACAAGGACTGCAATGTCATCCGTGAATGGAGAAGTTTAACATATATTATCTACTGACATTTGACTGTGAGGTTACCTAGTTGTACTCTTCGGCTGCAGAGCGACACATCTGTGTATTAAAATGTGGCTCCTAAAAAGGCAGTCCCAGCATCCAATTTTCGCAGTTCTTTGACCACAAAAGGGCTTCTTTGAACTGAGTGGCAGGTTATATATGGCATCTATGTACATGGTGTTCTATGGCACAAACCTAGCAAAAGGCAACAAAGCGCTGTACAGGGTCAAAGATGGCAAAGAGTTTGCAAGTGATAGGAGAGGTAGCAGCGTTGGGAATGGTAAGTACAATATGATGTAGTGTTCTCTATAGGGGTGAGTCTTCAACTCTTTTCTAAATTGGAGCAGCATTGGCGCTCTCCTGATGGTTAGAGAAAGGCTGTTTCATACCCGGAGTGCATAAATGGAATAGACCTGCTGCCTTGTTTATTCTATATATATATATATATTTTTTTTTTACTCGCCTTAGTGCACAGTCAAATCGTGTCCTTGCTGTGGGTTTGCAGAGATCCACAAAAGATTGTGAGCTTGTCTGCAGGGGTACTGGTTATGTAAGTGATGCAGCTGGTTTTGAAGATGGCAAGGGGAAGGAATGAAGTTCCAACAGGATGTGGGTGATGTGATATTTCTTCAGGCTCCAGATGAAATGTTCTATGCATGTAGGATGACCTTGTGGCGTATGGAAGGCCATGAAGCAGATGAGAGCGCGCACACATGTGAACAGTAGTTCTTAAGCTGCTCTCTGGAAGAAAGAGTTTCACTTTCTTCAGAAGACTCAACTAGTACCAGGTGGTCTGGTTTTGGCAATGTGTACCTTGAGGGTGAGCTTTGTGTCCAGGGTGAATCTAAGTGACTTGAAATTAGGTGAAAGTTGGCATTCAAAGCCATCAAGGTTTGCCTTCTGAGTCAGGTTTGCACTGTTTCAGGTTCTTGGCAAATAACAGCAATTCTGTCTTGTTTGGTCTAAGCTTCAAGTAGAAGCTGAATAACCAGGTCTGGATGAGGCTTAGGCAATGTTTGAGACCCTGGATGTCTGAAGCAGAGGAGATTTTCAAGTACAGTAGTGTATCATTTGCATATTGGTAAATCTTGATGCGGTCATCTAGGAGTAGAGCACAAACAGGTTCTATGTGCAGGCTGAAGAGGACAGGAGACAGCAAGGCACCCTAGGTGACTGCGTGTCCTAGGGATCATTTGGGACCAGGAGCTGCTCATGTGCACAAACTGGAGTCGGATGGAGAAGCAGGTGGGGGACCAGTGAAGGACATTGTTGGTGAATCCTACTGAAGACTCCAAGGTGCATATGAGGATGGGATGATCAACTGTGTCAAAGGCAGCTGAGAGATCCACCAATATCAGGAGGCAAGGGTCATCTTAATCTGTGGTCACAATGGCATTGACGATAAAGTGTAATTTGGTGGTGTGCATTCTGACGCGTGATCTGTAGCCAGACTGGCTTCATTGTCCATCCAGCTGTTCTTGAATGGGTGACATCCTAAGTCAGCAAAGGGAGGCTTGACCGCAATCTAGATTAAGGAGCAAGCACAGAAGGTTGCAGCTAGTTGCTATGGCATTTTGAGGATGGTGCGAAAAATTCTCCCTTTGCTGCCTCTCCCTGCCAGAAGACTGATGGTTCAGGCATCGATTCTTTCCCAGCTTGATTATGTCAATGCCCTCTATTTAGGAGCCCCACGCTTTACTACTAAAAAACTACAGACTGTGCAAAATTGCGCGGCACGCATGCTCCTCAATATTTCTAATCGACAAAGCCTTGCTACTCTCCACTCGCTTCCCATTCAGGAAAGAATTAAGTTTAAGGCTCTGTGCATTGCACACAAGGCACTATCAGGCAAGGGACCGTCCATCATCCGTTCCATTATTCTGCCCTATTGTTCAAATAGGGCCTTGTGGTCGGACAGTAAACATCTGGTGGTAGTTCCTAAAATTAGAAGATCACAAAGTGGAGGGAGTCTCTTTTTTTATAATGTTGTTAAACTATGGAACTGCCTTCCCCTCCAGATTCGTCTTGAGACCAATTATCTGACCTTTCAAAAACCAATTAAAACCTTTGTTTACCTAATACTGCTTGGAGTTTGTGATTGCACTGCTAGCAGCGCTGGGATGCCTACGGGTAACCACGCGCTTAAGAAATGCTGATTCATTAATTCATCACATGGTCCCAGCAATCACTGAATATTCTAACTTTATGGCACATGCAGCAGACCGTCATGTCTGCAATCTCTCCTCCAAATAACTCACCAGTTCCTTTTTGGCATTAAAATGTACTCCTATGTAGTTTATTTCCAGAGATGGAAGAGGCATGATTGATTTTAGTTTAACCAGAGCCCCAATGGTGTAAAATAGGTCCAATATGGTCTTGCTGTTGTCCTTGCTCATTTATTGAAAGGTGCCTGTATCACCAAATTGTCCAGATGGGTGACAACACTGGAGATAGGCACTGATGAAAATTTCACAGCATACTCAACAAGTCTCAAAGAGAACACTTTGAAGCGACAAAATAGCCGGTGATCACCAAAAACTTTTCAAGTTTTCTTCCATTTTGCCTTCAAACACTAAAGCAACATGAATCACCCTTCTGATGAAGTGAGATGATGTTTTGATGGGTCACTACATAAAATAAATTAGTGGTGTAAAATGGATCTCAGAGGTCCAGGGTTCATTCCCCCCACCCCCACCAACAAGAAAATATCTGGTATTGACATCTTAGTGCTTTTAGTGCTTCTCTGAATCCTTTCTACTTGTTTTCCAGGACATAGGTTTCCAAATCTATATGTTGTCTTTTTGCAGCTTATTTATTAACATTACCTTTTGAATGAGGTGACATTGACAGGATAGTTTTGGCACTAAGCTCTTCATTGATGGAGGCGGTCTAGTCAATGAAGCTGAAACAGTTTTCTTGATGGACTTTGGATCATTTAAATAAAATCATCAGGTTCTTCTTGAGTGGGACTCCACTCTGGACTGCATGGACTTCATAGACTTGTATCTTTTCACTAATCAATCTGATGTAATCATAAATCAAACAGTTAGCCCAGTTAGTGTCTACAGGTTTTCCCCTGAAGCCATCACAAGCGCCTTTTTTGCCGCTACATCTATTCCTATGAATTAGGTCAGTAGCTAAATATAGACAAGATTCCTACAAAGTAGCTTTCTAGTCATTGATTTCACTTTTGATTATGAAGTGGCTTTGTCAACAAGACGCTTAAAGAGTGATTATGCTAAGGGTTTGAGAGGATGTTGAGGGTGACTTTCAACAAAGGTGAAGTTTTAAAGATTTCTGTTTTATAACAAAGGTCATGTGAGTAACCTTCAACCTTCTGTCCAAGCAGATCCCACCTCGGATAGCAATTTCTTTATTTTGGCCGAATAATTTTGATCTCCTTCCACTTAATGAGCAGGAGAGAGCCATTTGCCAGTTCATTTACATTAGAGTGGTTGCCTCACTCATTCAGAAAAAAACCCAACAAACTATTTTTTTGTATTCAAGGAAATAGGTTTACAGACCTCAGTTACTTGGATGAAGCTTTATAGCAAGGAATTAATCATTGGGTCACTTAATACTGACTTCACATACAAATAAGCAGCTCATAGGGCGAACATTTGTGGGCAACTCGTGCATAATCAAGGATTACTTTGAAATTCCAACCTGTGCAATGCAGGGAAACTCCACAAAACCTAAATATTCTAATATGAAAATCTTACATGAGGATTTTGAAGCATTTTTCTTTATCTTGGAATACAATTTTCCCCCCCAATTCAAAATGTTCTGTAAATAAAAACCTACTTCCCGACTCCTGTGCACATGGTAGAACAAGTTCTGACAAAGGTAAAAGGTCTGGCTTTGCCTGCAAGCATTTCGACTTTGTTAGTTCTTGCTTAATTGTGTCATTGTTTGCAAAACTATTGTTAGGGGACCTATTGGGCTTCAGAGAGTGTGAGAGACGGTGAGTGTGAGACGGTGAGTGTGAGAGACGGTGAGTGTGAGAGACGGTGAGAGACGGTGAGTGTGAGAGACGGTGAGTGTGAGAGACGGTGAGTGTGAGAGACGGTGAGTGTGAGAGACGGTGAGTGTGAGAGACGGTGAGTGTGAGAGACGGTGAGTGTGAGAGACGGTGAGTGTGAGAGACGGTGAGTGTGAGAGACGGTGAGTGTGAGAGACGGTGAGTGTGAGAGACGGTGAGTGTGAGAGACGGTGAGTGTGAGAGACGGTGAGTGTGAGAGACGGTGAGTGTGAGAGACGGTGAGTGTGAGAGACGGTGAGTGTGAGAGACGGTGAGTGTGAGAGACGGTGAGTGTGAGAGACGGTGAGTGTGAGAGACGGTGAGTGTGAGAGACGGTGAGTGTGAGAGACGGTGAGTGTGAGAGACGGTGAGTGTGAGAGACGGTGAGTGTGAGAGACGGTGAGTGTGAGAGACGGTGAGTGTGAGAGACGGTGAGTGTGAGAGACGGTGAGTGTGAGAGACGGTGAGTGTGAGAGACGGTGAGTGTGAGAGACGGTGAGTGTGAGAGACGGTGAGTGTGAGAGACGGTGAGTGTGAGAGACGGTGAGTGTGAGAGACGGTGAGTGTGAGAGACGGTGAGTGTGAGAGACGGTGAGTGTGAGAGACGGTGAGTGTGAGAGACGGTGAGTGTGAGAGACGGTGAGTGTGAGAGACGGTGAGTGTGAGAGACGGTGAGTGAGAGAGACGGTGAGTGAGAGAGACGGTGAGTGAGAGAGACGGTGAGTGAGAGAGACGGTGAGTGAGAGAGACGGTGAGTGAGAGAGACGGTGAGTGAGAGAGACGGTGAGTGAGAGAGACGGTGAGTGAGAGAGACGGTGAGTGAGAGAGACGGTGAGTGAGAGAGACGGTGAGTGAGAGAGACGGTGAGTGAGAGAGACGGTGAGTGAGAGAGACGGTGAGTGAGAGAGACGGTGAGTGAGAGAGACGGTGAGTGTGAGAGACGGTGAGAGACGGTGAGTGAGAGAGACGGTGAGTGTGAGAGACGGTGAGTGAGAGAGACAGTGAGTGAGAGAGACAGTGAGTGAGAGAGAGAGTGAGTGTGAGAGACAGTGAGTGTGAGAGACCGTGAGTGTGAGAGACCGTGAGTGTGAGAGACAGTGAGTGTGTGTGTGTGTGTGTGTGTATGTGTGTGTGTGTGTGTGTGTGTATGCGTGTGTGTGTGTGTATATATTCACTGAAAAAAAACAGGTTTCAGGGCTGTTATAGTTAGCTGGACATTTCACTCGCACAAAACCATTGAAATTCCTCTGTTCTAGTTAGTTCTGCTAACTATAACTAGCGCGCCTGCTGATGATGTCACATATTACATCATTCATGACATGGTCAGTGACATCACTGATGACATCATCCAGTGAATGTGGTTTGGTTCGTTATTTAAATATGTATTATATATATAGTAATATGCATTGAATAATGAGTGGACATATGCATATTAATATCTGGATGGAGGATTTAGTAGCAGTGTGATTGTTTACTTGATTAATTTATAGTGTCTCACTAAATATATTGGATAGTGACTAAACTGTGTGAATATCTGTATCACTTTGTCAGTTGTTGTGTAAACAGCTGCACCAGTTGGTTACTAGCTATGTGAAAGTCTATATTAGGTATTGATAAGTTAACTGAGTATTTGTATGGGAGAGTGAATGTGTGGTTCAGTGGGGGGGTGTGACTGCCCAAAGATGTGTGAATAGTTGATTCAGTAGGTATATGAGGTTAAGACTACATGTTATAACAGTTGTTTGGGTGAGTGAATATTTTTATGGGTGTGGTGCTGAGCAAATATATCTCTCAATGGTACATGTTCAACAAACTAGAAAAATAAAAGGCAGTGTATGTGACAGTTGTATATAAATAAGTATACATAAGACTCAGTGATTGTATGAGTGACTGTATGGATAACTGTATACTTTTAATAGTGATTTTATAACACTAAGTATGAGTTACTATCTATATGAATAAATGAAGTGGTGTTTGTATAAGTGTGTAGCTGAGTAAATGTAAGTATGATCCATTGCTTGCATAAGTGAGTAGGATGACTGCATAAGTGAATAGGATGTGTACTGGTGTGTAATGTCGATATAGGTGTATAAGTATATTTGATAGTGTTCTATTGATCATTGACAGCATGTATGAGTGAATCTATAGGTAAGTGATTAGATGTGTGTGTAGATCTAGGAATCACTGAGTGGGTTTTTTGAAACTTGTATTGGTGCGTCAATGGATTCAAATATGGTACTCTATTTTACAGTGAGTGATGAAAGGTTATACTACTGTATGATGAGGTGTAACTGATTGTCACGTAGATGTCGTCAGTGATGTCACTGACCATGTCATGAATGATGTAATATGTGACATCAGCAGTAGTGGATTGTAGGCGCACAAGTTATAGTTGGCAGAACTAACTATAACGGAGGAATTTCAATGGTTTTGTACGAGTGAAATGTCCAGCTAACTAGAACAGCCCTGAAACCTATGGTTTTTTCAGTGAATTTCTAAGGTTTTTTTAAATGCTAATTCCTAACTATAACAGGTCTGAAACCTATGATTTTTTTAGTGAATTTCGAAGGTTTTTTAAATGATAATTTTTAAATGTAATAATAGTTATAGGTATTTTTTGGATACTGATTTTCTACAGTTTAACTGTTTATTTTTACATATTTTATTTTTTAAATTACATTATATATTTTTAATATAAATGGAAATAAAAATGTTTAAAATATTGAAACTGAAACATTGTTTTTTTGTTGAATGTATAAGTGCAGAACTATAAGTGTGTTGGTTAGTTAGGGGACTGCGTGCATAGTGGATAGGGGTTTGAAGCAGTCCATGTGCTAAGGCCTGGCTCAGTGAATGAGTACTTGGGTACTGACTGAAGGATTAGAGTACTGCAAGGAGTATGCCTGGGTGAATTTATAAGTGGTTGGGTTTTGGCGCAGTGAATGGATTAGTACATTGTGCTGAATGGGTCACTAGAGGAGTGCAAGGGGAGTGACAGGGTGTTTGCTGGAAGTGTATGGATACTGACTGGGGAATTGAAGGTGTAAAAGACAAGTGTGTAGGTGGTTAGAGGACTGTATGCATAGTGGATAGGCGTTTGAGGCAGTCCATGTGCTAATGCCTTGCTCGCTGCATGAGTACTTGGATACTGACTGAATGATTAGAGTACTGCAAGGAGAGTGCCTGGGTGAATTTATAAGTGTTAGAATTACTTTTCAGGATCAGTACACGGCTCAAAGATGCAGCACTGAGGTCTCTCCTGATAACAGGTGAGTAAATCTGAATTCGTAGTTTGGCTGATTTTAGAGGAATATTTTAAATTTCCAAAATCCACACTTAGAAGAATTTCCAAGTGAAACCAGTCAATGTTAGCCTATGGAAAGAAATTCAAGTTACTGGTAAGTACGGTTAGAATTACTTTTCAGGATTAGTACTGGGCTCAAAGATGCAGCACTGAGGTCTCTCCTGATAACAGGTGAGTAAATCGGAATTCAGAGTTCGGCTGATTTTACTTTGGTCTAGTATATATAGAGCCACTTTCCTACACCATCCCCTCTCTTCACCACTGTGTAAACGCGCCCTGTGTCCGTTTTAACCCCTTGCACGCTCATGACGGAGCCGCTCCGTCATGAGCCACGGTTGCCGTGTGCTCATGACGGAACGGTTCCGTCATGTCACGGCCGTTGGCGGCCGCTCCGCCTACGCGGCGCTGTTTCCCCGCCTGTGCGGGGGGACAACGCAAATGGGCGGAGTCATGACGGAACCGTTCCGTCATGAGCACAGCTCAACCGTGGCTCATGACGGAGCGGCTCCGTCATGAGCACAGCGCCACCGCGCTGCCCCCCCGCACCCCCCAGCGCTGCGGCGGAATTCCCGCCGCAGCGAAAGAGTTAATTTGGGAGATTAATTCCCCTTGAACCCTGAAGGTCCCTAGGGTCAAAGTAGCCCACTCGGTACCTCCAGTAAGCGCCGTTGCAGAGAGGTGTACAAAGGGGTACGGCCTGGACCAACTCTCTGCAACGCAGCACAATGGTGCTTATTGGAAGCACCTGGTGGGCTAGTTGGCACCCAGGGTCACGCAGGATTGAAGGGGAATTATTTTCCCAACTTAAAACGCGCCACAGGGCGTGTTTGCACACGTCTCCTCAGGCCCCGCCCCCTCCCTTCACCACTGTGCAAACACGCCCGTGGCATGTTTTAAGTTGGGGGATTAACTCCCCTTGGATCCCGAGGGTCCCTGGGGTGCAACTAGCCCACCAGCTACCTCAATTAAGCGCCACAGAGCTGCGTTGCAGAGAGGTGTAAAAAGGGGCGTGGCCTCAGAACACCTCTCTGCAACGCAGCCACCTGGCGCAGCCTGGAGATTCCTGGTGGGCTAGTTTGCCCCCAGGGACCCCCAGTATTCTAGGGGAATTTGTTCCCCATCTGCAAACGAGCCAGGGGGCGCGTTTGCATAGTGCTGCAAGAAGGGGGCGTGGCCTCTGGCGCGATGCCAGTCTTCTTTTTTTAAGAAGGGGGGCTGTGTAGCCCCCCCTTTTTCTCATTTTTTGGCCCTGGGGACCCCATCCCCCAGGGCCTGCCCCCCAATTTTTTTTTTAATGAAAATATGGGGAAGGGGGCTGCGTGCCCCCCGACCCCCCTGAGGCCATAATCGGCCCCAGGGACCCCATCCCCCGGGGCATGGCCCTTTTAAAAAATATTTTTCATATTGGAGGGGGGCTGCCTTGCCCCCCTCCTTAGGCCATTTATGGCCCCGAGGACCCCATCCCCCGGGGCCGGCCTTTAATTGTATTTTATTTTTTTGCATTTTGGGGAGGGGCGCGTGGCCCCCCCTCCTGGGCCACTTGTAGCCCCGGGGACCCCATCCCCCAGGGCTGGCCCTCTCCGTTGGGGACCGTGGGGGTGTCCCCAATACCCCCAAGGTCCCGCCGGCTCCCCGCCTCCTGCGGGAGCCGGCATTGCTTTTACACACGGGGAGCTGCTAAGATAAACTCCCCCTGTGGAAAAGCAATTTGCTTTGTTATTTGGAAGAGAGAGCAGGTTTCCTGCTCTATCTTCCAAATAGCAAACTACAGTGTCCCGGGGGTGGGCACCCCGGTACACTGCAGGAGCCGGCCCGGGGGGGTGGCGGTCCCCAGGGCCATCACAAGGCTTCAGGAGCAGGAGGGGGGGCCGCGCAGCCCACCTCCCTCCATCTACAATGCCCCGGGGGGTGGTGGTCCCCGGGGCTGAGGGGTCCTTCACGGACCACCCAATTTGAATCTTTAGAGTCCCGGGGAAGTGGCGGTCCCCGGGTGTGATGGGGTGGGGGGGGGGGGGGTGAGTCCCCCCCCCCCCACAGGGTATGTTTAAAAAAAAAAGCTCTGGGTGGTGGCGGTCCCCGGGACTAGGAGGGGCCCCAGAGGCCCCGCCATCATTACATTTACAAGCTCCGGGTGGTGGCGGTCCCCGGGGCGGTGGGGGGGCCGTGTGCCCCCCGCAACTATTAATGCTTTGCCCCGGGGGGTGGCGGTCCCCGGGGCAGTGTGAGGGGGGGATTGGGCCCCACACACTTTTTTTGATCATGCCCCCAGGACTTGGCCCCCCCGGGGCTACTTACCAACGAAGCGCGGTAGCCCGTGCTTCGTTTTTAAAAAGATTTCGGCCGAAATTCATGCTGGGTGCGCGAATCTCGATTTGTTTTAAAAGAAATGCTCAGGTGTTTCTACCCTGCCACCTTTTCGCGTTTTTTTCTTAGGTTTCTTGTGCCTCTGTTCTACCGAGGCACAAGATGGCTGCCAACACTTCCTGGTTTGGAGTGTTGACAGGCAATTAGCATACAGCTCGTGATCGGGAGGGTACGCGGACCCTCCGAGGCCATAGATATATATGTGATTTTACTTTTCATTCTCTCAGGAATTACTGAACGGATTTACACCATTTAACCAAAAGGCACGGGTGTGAACCAAGGGCTACCTCTTTGCCAAATTTGGTGTAATTCCGTTCAGCAGTTCAGGCTGTAGCTGCGATTAAAGGTTCCTATGGAAAATTGCATGGGGAAAACACGTTTTGGGACCCCCCTTTTTTCTTGGTCCCCGCTTGACATATCACCCCGAGACTTTTAGGATAGGAGCGGACCTGAGCGCCACACCAGTTTTGAAAATTTCGCGAAGATTCATCAACCGGCGCCAAAGTTATTCCAAATAGAATGTTGCTGATTTCCTATGGCTAATCGGTCCTAACTATAACTACCTACTGGTGACCGCCAGTAGTTAATATACATCTCTCTCTCTCTCTCTCAAAGTGAAAAATATTTTGTCTCAAAAAGCACACATTGCCATCCTAATTCCTGGCCACTGAAGGGAATATACTTTGTGTGCAGAGGTGCTCCTTGTGAAAGGGCACAAAACCACCAGCGGTGCCAAAGTGGAGTTAGCCAATGGCTGAAGCTGGCGGACTCCCTTGTCCCATAATTCAGATTATAATTTTGCGTCATATATACAGAAGTTTGAAGCCTGATGAAGTAGAGGCATTTAGTGTATGTAACTATCCAATGCTGGAGAATCTGATTTTACTTCATTTGTAGACACCTGTCAAAGAGGAGCTACACAGTCTCAGGCATAGCATCAAACCCTGTGCCCTCTCAATTTCACCATCTTACTCTTTGATTACTTTTTCTTTTTAAATGTCAAGTGTGAGGTTGGGGATTGTGCAGTCCTTGATAGGAACAGACTTTAATTTCAGGGTTGTAACATATCGAAAAAGTTGTAACTGGACAAGGACTCAGGAAAGCATTTCCGAGCAGAATACTAATGGTTGCGTTTTTCTAAAACTTCTTACTGGTCCGTTTCAGTGATTCGTTTGTGGATTTTAATTGGAATTCTCAGGTTTTGCATTGATATGCATCATGAGTCAGGCCCTCGAGGACAAGGGTACTACTCTCAGAAGGATCAAGACAACTGCAAAGGTTATTGAGAGCAGTTTCTCCATGGCAACTCACCTGGTATTGCACTTCAATAGTTAAATAGAACCACAGCTCAATGAAACCCCAGAATTAATATTAGAGCACATTACATTCAAGATGCGACAAAAATAACTCAGTTTGTTCTCAATGACTTATTCTTACCGTGACTTCGCCTCTTTTACTGAAACTAGTCAAAACCGGGATTCTAATATTAAATCTCTACACAATTCCTACAACTATGGTAAACAGCAGAAGTGTTAATAACTTTAGGTATAAAATAAGTGAGTTTTGTTTTCAAATTACAAAAGTATGAAAGGGAAGCTGTGGTATGCAACAGTCTTTCTTTGCTTTCCATTTCTGCTCCAGCTGGATATGGACAGGGTACGGATAAACGCAATGGGGACAAAGATGGAGGAAAGCACAGCTTTCTCTTTAAATTAAAAAAGGGAGAGGACTAAGGAGGCAAAGAAATAGTAAACAAGCATTGGCATAGCCAATAGGTCTCGCCTTTGGGACCTTATAAGTGTTTAGCCATGCAACAGTAGCATAACTAACTACTTATAAGCACCCAAAAGCGAGACCTATTGGCTATGCAAAGCGGCCCTGCGGCCGCTAAAGTGAAAGTGATCGCGATCACACATCAAAGCGGCCGCGCGGCCACGAATGTGAAAGTAATCGCGGTAAAGCACGGCACGCGCGCCCGCACACATGCACTGTAGCTCTAGGCTGGCCTGGTAGCACTTTTTGGAGCCCTCTCAATAAGTCTCACCAGACCAGCGCATGCGCTGGGTCAGGCGAGACCTAAAAATAGATAATGCAAGGGTACATTTTGAGCTTGTGCAAAGGAGAGCACCAATACATGTGCCAGTTTTTTGTTGCTTTAAGCAACAAAAAACTGGCACATTTTTTTAATTTCTTTCTTTCTTTAATAGTCTTAGAGAAAACAACAAGTGGCTAATGTTTCTTAATCTGCAAACCCTGTTAGACCAAGAGAATAGGCCAGCAGTGCAGAGCAGAGTACTCACATTCTGTATACTGATCGTCAGCTCCGTTTTGAAATCGCTAAAGTCCTTTGCCAATTCATAGCCATGATGATAAAAGGTGAAGAGGCCTTGTAAGAAAGCAAGCAACTGCAAAAAAAAAAAATACAAACATGTAAATAAATTAGATGGAAGATAAGTAGAGGAAATTACGATCAAGCATTAAAGGCACAAGTGTATTTTTGATAACCACATGTCCTGCACACACACAAAAGAGGAACAACAGGTTTGGAACTAAAGAAAGATAAGGTTTACAGAAAAAAAGCCAATTGCGTGACCATCAAGGCTGTTGGTTACCCCAATACATATGTTTATTTTTAATGTTGTGTGGTTTTTGTTTATTTTTTTTTTACAAACAACTTTTTAACTGCTAAGCCTTCAGACAGACTAGCACTGCTGCAAAAATGGACATGAAAGACGAAGACAACGTGCACATACGATTTGGGGTCATGGAGTAGCAAGCGTTAACCTCATTATCGGTGGCACCACCACAGCTGAACTGCAAAGACAGTGCACATTTGCCCCTCCCCTGCACAGTGCATCAGTTAAAGAAAACATCGCCCAAGGGCTACATGACTTAGTTTGCAAAAATAAAATACAACTCCTAGACAAATGAACATTACATTTCCAAATCATATAGAACTACTGCAATATAGTGTTAGCATCGAAGAAAACCTATTGTGGGACCAATGTGACAAAATTAAATGCTGTCTAATGCAGGTTATATTTTGCAAGGAAACTGGCACCCATGTATGCATGCATGAGAGTTCTAATAATGTAAATCTGGTCCCATGGGTATACCGTGTTGTCAATGAACTGGGAAGAAGTGTAGCGAGCAATGGTCTGAATGGTGAAAAGTTGCCTACTTCGGTGGCGGTTCCTCCGCTAAGGCAGAGGAGCAACTTTTCAGCAGTGCAAAAAGTGAAAAATAAAATAACACAATGCTATTTTATTTTTCAGCGTGAGAGGTTGAGGTGGGGCTGTCAGCAGGGGGAGGAAAAATGCGCACTTAAGTGCGCTTGACAGTTTGTCCGGCCGTCTTGGGCCAGCCGAATAGCCATGCACACTTAGCATGATCTTGCACAGTCTGGGTGGAGAACATGCACAGGCTCCCACTCCCTGTGTGAGCATCAAACCAGGGCACTTAGACCAATCCAAACGCTGCTGTCATACTGGTGACAGCAGCTCTGTGATTGGCTTAGATTAGCCTGTATGCTTCCTGCTTCTGGGAGTAAGGAAGAGAAGTGGAGGCGTGACGACGGAGGAGGAATGGCAACCGTGCAGAGGTAAATGTTATTTAAAAAAATTCAACCCTCCCATATCAGGCCCCACTGGCCTACTTACCAACTCGTTATGTACCAAGCAGAATGCGTAGGATTCAACAATCCTCCAATGAAACCTGTCTTCCAACACCAAATTTGAGTGACTTAACTGCTCCAGCAAGAAGAGCCTATCATGTCAAGGCAACTGAGGGCAACTTGGTATGGTCTGAATTGTAGAATTTAAAAAAATCTGTCAGTTCGGTGCTGGTGTTAATTCGTTTTACAAAAATAACTTTAAACATGGTTGCAGGCTTGGAATTAGGTCAAACACCAAGCTATGACCCCGAAGAGTGGACAGTGTAGAACCCAGAAGGTGAGTAGTTACATAAGTTGTTTAGTGATTTGTTACTAAACAAGTATTCAGGCGGTCCCACATATAACCACGGTCAAGGCAAAATTTAGTGAAGTCATTATGTACAGATTGATTTTATTTGCTCTGACCACAATTCTATCATTGGTCAAGGATATAGCTTCCCATCTCTAGAGGTGTGTAAAGTAATTACCCAATGTTGTTCATAACGTGCACATACTTCTTGCACTTGCACACTGTTTTTGTCTAAAGCTAGCCGTTGCTCCAACAAATGTTGGAGTATGGTATGGCCTGTTCTTGTATAGTTTGGAATTGTGTGGTATGCTATGGCCTGTCATTGTATGACACAATATGGTATTGCCTGTCGTAAACAATGGTATGGTCGGTCACTGGTATGGAATGGGTCGGCTTGTCTTTGTATAGCATGGGACGGACTGTCATTGTATGGTACAGTATGGCAATCTTTGTAACAAAGTACACATTAAACTAGGGAGGAAGCGTAATAGAAGTGGCCAAACAAGCAGAAAATCGCTTTACAATAGTGTTATTTTCACGCTAGAATCTGCTAGTCAACCCGTAATCGTGTAAACAAATTAATTTAAAACACCGTATTTGAATAAAGTATTGGAATCCTGCCCGAGACATCCTATAAATCATGAAACATATACCAAAAACCACTATACTAAATGAGTGATAACTGAACAGCGATAGCACAAAGCCTTTAATGTATTTTGAAATCATTAAAAGCAACAACATGTGGCCTGATAATGTTATGCTCCACAAAGAATAGAAGGCAAAAGAATAAAAAGTAAAAAAGGAACGAGCACGGGAAACTAGCAGTGAACGCAACAGCTTGGTGCAAAACCAGGAGCAAGACAACCTAAAAACACATATATTGTTACGAAGTCCTGCAAGTAGAAGAAAATAATAGGCTGAGACAGAGCGGAGGAAACGCTCCCAAAAAAAGGAAGCAGTACTTGGCCCACGCTCCAGGGATAAGGGGGGGAGGGGGGGGGGGGGCAAACAGAGAAAGTGAAGCCAGCACATGCTGAGCAAAGAGGAGCCAGCAAATAAGACGGACAGTTAATCCAATGAATGGTAAGCAGCGAGTGTTCTCTAAACCCCGTTTATAAACAAAAGGTCTTACTAGCAACTGCACGTGATGCCTCAGGTGAGACCTTAAATGTGTAGTGATAAGGGTGGAACAAGGGGGAGAAGGTTGACCAAAGTTGTGAATATATAGTGCAAACACCTCAATTAACATTTGGTTGAGGGTAGCGGGCGCAGAACAAAAACTTATACACTCCTTCAAGAACATCCAGCACAGACAAATTCTCGATAAAATAATGATCCCACACCAGTGATTGTGGTTTACTGTACTACCTTGCTTGTAGGTACGTGTTATTGAAATTAATCCACACCATACCACAAGCATTTATTTCACATTAAACCCACAGGTATCAGTATGTCTTTAACTTTGCCTTAAAGCAAAGGTGGGGGGTGGCAAGATAGATACATTAGACCCATTTAAATGCTCTTTAAAACTTCACTGCATTGGTCACCATCTTACTTTGTAAACATAGCTACTGAAAAAACACCAACAGAAATCACCAACTTTGTGTCAGTTTTGGGAAACGTATACCCCATTTTCTACACCAAACTTTATGCATGCCAATAATAACGTCTATACAATCTTTCCAAAATGAAGGATATTAACATTTGAAATCGCCATGATTCTGCTTGGCAGTATTTAGTTTAGGGTGTTAATAAAATGGCGGGTATTAAGACAAATGGATGCTAATGAGGGACCCCACAATTCCTGATCACCTGTTATCTGAATTGTGATGACGGTTGGGCTGGATCTGAACGGTAGAGCTCTGATTAAAGAGAAGTTTATGAGTGCCACAAGCAAGCCAAGAAAAGCCTAATGCCAAGAAGTTTCATTGACTGTGGACAGATGGACACAAGCCAACAGATAAGACAGAAGATGAAGGAGTATCCTGCGACACAATATTTTGCGGGCCACGGAGCAAGAACCATCAGAAACGGTACCTGATGGCAGGAAACAATTGCCAAAGACAAGGATGAACCAGGGACCACTATTTCTAAGACCTAACGAGTGGCGCACATACATTACAGAACTCATATGGTTGAAGATGTGGTGAGAGCAAACCAACAGTGGGCAGCTACTAATATAACGCAAAGGTGGGCCAGAGTATGGAAAATAACAAAAATAAAAAACTGAAAGCTTTTGAAGGAACGCCTTATCCTCGTTTCACTGATGGGCCTCAAAAGAACTTACTAATTTGGCACAGTGGGTTAACAAAATTAATTTATATCTTCTTTCTAACAGGATATCTGCATCACCACCCATGGTTCGTGCCCATGAACAAAATTAGGCTGCTGCTTCAGAGCCATGAGGTAGGAAGACATGACGTATCCCAACAAGCACAAGGAGCATGGTGCGGATGCTCATGAGAAGTGCAAGACGCCAACGAGGGAGGGAAAGGCTGCTAAGGCACCACAGTGCATACAACGATGCAGCTCCTTTAATCTTATTTTAGTTGAATAACTCCCCCACCGAACAAGCAATGACCTTACTTAGCAACTTTTGTTTGAACTCAGAAACTTAAATTTAACAGACAGTTTCTAGTGCTATTCAGTTCACTAAGTGGAATCTGCTCTAGAGTTGAGCAGAGAGAGGTACACCCAGGCCAACATAGCCAAGAAAGTACCACTGTGGGAACACCCTGGCCAAATGGGAGTACTGGCAGCGCCTCCATCTGCCACTTCCTCATAGAATAAGGAGTATATGAGCCAATGCGGCCCTGAACAGTCTAAATAGAGAGCAGACGCGACCGCTGGAGTACACAAAGGCACCCACGGAGGAGAAAATGGTATGCAGAAGGCTTCTTACTATTAAAGAAATTGATAACTCAACAGGGCAGACTTAATGTATCCGATGGAAAGGCCACCATACTTTATTTCCCCACTGACAGCTACACACAGGCAAGTGAAAGAGCCGGCATCGTTCATCTGAATTGCTAGTCATGCGGACTAAAGCCAATGATAATTTATGGGCAACTTCTTGTCTCTGGGCAAATCCACGTCCCCCGCTCTGACAAATGAAGCAATGTGCTTGTCATGCAAACGCTGCATCTTTGAATGTGCCCTTGGGTGGCTTTCTGAGGGCATTTCCAGAGGAGCAGGAGCCCAAACGCTGTCAGTATAAAAAAATTTAAAAAACAGTGAACTGCAGATCCAAGGCCCACCCTTTTCTAGCAGCGATTTATTGGTTTGCTGCCAAGTATTCAAATACCTTAATGTTGAGAGCACTCATTGACCTTAACTCTTAAGAGGCCACTTAGTTTCTGGTGATGGTACAAGATCAAAGAATTTCTGCACCCGCATTTTGCACTCTTTCAGCACTAAAGATAAGAGCGAATACAAAATGGCCTTAATAAAAAACACTGGTGTACCTTGATCTAAATTAAAACCACCACACAGAAAATCAAGGAGAAAAAAAAGAATAAAGCCAACCAGTGAAAATGTAATTTGTGACCTGCCATTTTTAAAGAGTTTCCAGTGACACTACTGAAATGGAAAACAGACGAGAACTCGCCGTTTTCCAACTACCCGCACCTTTTCAGAAACCTGGTCCATTACACCCTCCATCTAAATCTACACCCTCCATCTAAATCCTCAAATTCCCTGGTCAGTGAACTCGTCACATCCGGAGCACATTATGTTACTCATGAACATCATTTCTCAACACCTCCACCTTTCCAACTAAAACCCTGCACTCCACCTTTCCACATAAATGCCAAGAGCCACATCACCCATGAGCACATCCCTCTCAGCACAAAGGGTACACATGACCTCCTCAGATCAAGTTTAATCGGATCATTGTGCTTTACTACAAGCAAAGCAAAAGACACAATTGATGGATGGAATGCAGATCAAATCAAAACATTCACCCCCAGTCAAAAGGTCTGGGTTAAATCCATCATTCTTTTGCTCACCATGCCACCCCAGTTTAGACCTGGCCATATGCAAACCAGTCTTGACCCTGTGCCTCATGGGAACAGTCCAGCCCGAACTGCCAAGCCAGGTCCTCCCTGTACCGGAAACAAGCATCCTAGGACCACAAGCAAAGCCACCCGAACTAACTATTAAATTAACACGGCAATCCAACTGAAAAGGTACTTAAAAGGTTTCCGTCCTGTGTCTTAGCCCAGGATGATACAGCTTCCAGGACATACACAATTTTTTTACCTGCTTTGTGTTGGCCTGCACTAGAGATGGAGGCCTAAATAAGTATTGCACAGGCCATCCATGGGCTGAAGCGCTTAAAGTATGGCAACTGTGATACCGAGTATAATGGTAAGGGGGGCCAGAGATGTGGGTAAAAATACAATATTCTATAACTGTTTTGTTAACGTTTCTCCTTCACATAAATCCACATAAAATATAACGCACACATCTTAAATGAAAATTAAATGCAAGTTAAAATGAACGGTGGGAAATGCTATCTTTTATATTATGAAAGCTCAGTGGCTTGACACAATCACTGCAGCTGTATAGGCATCAACACACTAATAGAGAGATACCCTGAGTTTTTTTTGTAAAGTGCATGTGTTTAGTGTATCTGAGACTGGCAAGTAGCCGCACCCAGGTAAATCGGTGCTCATCTTACATTTATCTCAGACCTATTATATCAGGTTTGACCAAAACGCTTAAGCCAAAATGTATTAACATATCAAATTACTAGCTCTAAAGACAGCTCTGCCCCATTGTTTAAACTGATAGCAGTGTATCCTTGGGTTGACCTGTTAGCTACTACCCGAAGTTCAAGTTTAGTGCCACACCTGATCTCACCCGTTTTTCAGTTACATTTCCTAACATCTTAAGCGGAAGGCTTTTCAACCAAGTTTTAAACATTGGATATTTTGAGTCACACAATACTGTCAGGAGTTTATTCGCTCCCTGCTCAGACATGCAGTAGAAATCTGGGACCTCCTCAACACCCTCTCGCCCGACGTCGCCTCCCTCACAGAGACCTGGATCAACACCAGCTCCGCTCCCGACATCGCAACCACCATCCCTGATGTGTACAAAATCCTGAGGAAAGACCGCCCCAACCACCCTGGAAGCTCCCTCCGACTGACAACCTCCATCTCGAACGACGCCTCACCCCCTATGGAACACATCCATTTCCAGATCCAGCACCACCCCGTGGAACTCTCTCCTACAGACCTCCCGGACCCTACTCCCTGTTCACCAACACCATTGCAGACTACATTACGCCCTCACCTCCACGGACTAAATACTGCTCGGAGATCTGAATTTCCACCTTGACAAGCTCAGCGACCCCAACTCCAACACTCTCCTAAAGAACCTTGCCAACATCGGACTGAAGCAACTCATCAACACCCCCACCCATATGGTGGGACACACTCTCAACCCCATCTTCGCTGGAGGAAACAATATTTGTTTCAGTCACACCACGCAACCCCTCTGGACGGACCACCACTGCATCCACTTCTCAAAGCCCACCACACACAAGCCTACCCCACGCCTTCCACGCAGAACCTGGAGCAAGATTACCGAAGAGCACCTCACCTCCGCCCCCAGCCACACTCCGCCCCCCACCACAACTGATGCCAACTCTGCAGCCAACGACCTCCACCAATGGATCGCCAACACACTCGTCCCCCCTCCAGAACTCAGACCAACAACACAAAAGCCACCTGGTTCACCCCGGACCTCCAAGAATCTAAGTGCTCACGCTGACTGGAGAAACAGCAAAACCCCGGAAGCACGCACCACCTACAGGCCCGCCACAACGGCACACCACCAACTCAGAGATACGAAGAGAAACTTCACCCAGGACAGAATCCTCTCCAACTTCCACAACTCCAAGGAACTCTTCATCAATTTTTTTATTCAATTTTATTTAAATATGATTTTGGAACTCCTTGGAGATCTACATATTACAAAATAACAGCCAAAATATAATAAAATGAGTCCACATATAATCGACTTTTTCTAGCAAAAAATGTACAGATTATCATACCGTTCATCTAATACAATTCTAAAAAACATTTGAAAAAGTTAAAAATTCTGTTACAGAAAATTTCGTTTGGGGGACTGAAGATAGCATCTATCAGAGATCTTGCGGATAAAATACCAAACTGAATACATACAGGCTTTACCCACAGACGACGGAGGGCCATTAATGCTGGACAGACTAGCAGGACATGTATAGAGTCTTGGACTGAAATATTGCAAAGGTTACATATATTAGATATACCATGCCATATGGCCAACAACTTATTCAGTGGAAGGAGATCCTGCCTAAGAAGCAGCCAAAAACGGCGCAAACCGTGGGGTATATTCCAGGAGGCGTAAGGTTGTATTTGTTTAAACAAATAGGAATCAACAGCTTGAGTGGCCCCCTTCTTTTGTACAATCAAGTTACGATCCCTTTCGTAGCTTAGCTTCCATGTGGCTTGTTTTAATGTAAATTTTAATTGTTGCATAGAAAGGTCTAAAAGAGTGGCTTCCTCTAAGTCCAAGAGTGTAATGGCCTTCCTATAATTCTTTATAAGAATCGAATGCTCTTTTAGTGGGCCCATCAACTCTTTTGTGATTAGGGATCTTAGTGTGGCTGGCTTTCCTTTGACCAAACAGATAACCCAGCGAATGACTCCTGCCAGACCCTGTGCCCAGCTACTTCTTAGACCGAATTCTAAACGAAGGGCTGCTGCACTGCAACTATTATTAACTGAAGTCAAGCTTCTCAAGAGGGAACCCTCGATAATGTCCAAAAAACCCCATTCGACTAAGTCGATGAGTTCTATGCCGTAAAGCAAAGTTGGGGGGACTTTTGCCCGGAAAGCCTCCAGCAAATAACCAAAGTGTCTTTTACCGGTTGATTTGTATAAGGCTCTTAACCCATTTCCCTGCGACTTTGCCTTGCGGGAACTATTTTCTATATGGGATTTGTTGCTCAAGTTGCTATTTACAACCTTACCCAAAAATACGTATGATTTTACTCTTTCTAGTTTTTGGCCTCCCAGCTCCCAGCTAATGTGTTCCAACTTCAGTTTTTTTCGCCCCTCCATACACATTACCTTGCTTTTGGAAATGTTTATTTTCAGGAAATGGTTTTCGGAGAATGCGTATAATGAATGTAGACGGTTGTTAAGGCCTTTTGGAGTAAGGTCTAGGATTAATACATCGTCCGCATACATTAAACAAGAGATATATCTGTCTCCCAAACGTGGGGCAATTCCTTCGCATGCAGATATGATAAGGGGGAGATCACTAACGTAAAGGGAAAACAAAAGAGGAGCTAAAAGACAGCCCTGTTTAAGGCCATTTGCCGATGGAATAAGCTGGGATAAGCCCCTTTCACCCCCCAATAGCACTCTGCACCACGTGTTATCGTGCAAATCTTGTACCAAGCATAAGCGTCTATGAGGCATTCCCAGGGCATGTAGCTTTCTCCACAGTACTTGTCGGTCGACCTTATCAAAGGCCGTGGAGAAATCTATGAATGCCGCATAGACTCTCCCCTTTCTGGCTCCAATATATTTATCGGTTATTACCTGGAGGGCTGTTAAGTTGTCCATGGTACTGTGGTTTTTCCTGAAACCTGTCTGCTCGAGAGGAAGAATATTTAAGTGCTCCACCCAATCATTTATTCGTTTGAGCAGACATCTTGTAAAAACTTTGCCGATTGCATCCAACAGTGCAATCTGGCGGTAATTCTGAGGGGATAAACGATCTCCTTTTTTAAACAATGGTACCAGGATACTTCCCTTCCAAGAGGGTAAAACCTTACCTCTAGATAAACAAATATTGAAAATTGGACAGAGTAGCATACTCCATTTAGCCCTGTTCTGTTTTAGTACATTAATGGGCAATTCTTCCGGGCCCATAGCCCCGGAGTGCCTCATTTCTCCAATAGCTAAGTCTATGTCCTTTTCTGTAAATGGCTCTAAAGACAAGCTCATTTCGTTTGGCCGTACTTGCGAGGTCACCGTATTATTGCTTGCATAAAGATTAGAGACAAAATCCCTCCATATTTGTTCCTCAATAGGGATGGGTAAAGGGCTTGTTCTCAGTCCGCACCCCTCACCTATAAGGGACCAAAATTGCCTCATTTCCCCGTTAATAGCAGCTTCTCTTATTTTTACCCAGATAGCATCCTCTTTTTCTTTGCGTAATGTGGTTAATAGCCTTCTCCGTTTCCTTTTTAACATGGTTATTTTTTGTGCTATAACAACAGATCTATTTAAATATTGGGCCCTTACTAATTTATTAATTTCTATGTTAAGCAGTCTCAGAGGGCTAGTAAATATTCCAAAGGACTTTTTCCTATTGAGCTTTTTTGCCCCTGTTATCACTGACTTCAAGAACAGAGAGAAATTTTCAATTTCAGAGCCATACCAAGAAGGAAGCTCAGATATTGCTACATCGAGCATTTCTTCCAAATTTCGACACGCCCTTGCGTTCCAGTAGCACCTTCCTGATTTGGAACCGAAATTTGTTTGATCACTATTCAGAGACCACTGATCACATTTAGATGGCTTTACATTCATCGAGATGGAGAGGATTCTGTGATCACTTAACGGTGTATCAATAATATCGAGATCCTTCAATAACTCAAATGATTGGGACCCCATTATTACGTAATCAAGAATCGATTCCCCTTGGTAGGATTTATGCGTGAACTTAGCCGGGGAATCCGAGGGAAGTCTCCCATTTGCAATCCCATCCATTTCTGCCAACTCATTTAGTAAAAGTTTGCCACGCTTATTTGTTTTTATATTTTCAGGAAACGCTGCCCGAGGAATATGGAATGTTTCTTCTCTAAGTTTATCACAGAATAAGTTTATGCTTGAGTTGGAGATCTTGCAATTCAGGTCCCCGACTAAAATTATAGCCGCCGTTGGATCTTTCTCCCTGATACTCTGGCTATGCAAGAAAACCTTTTTTAAGATTGCATTAAAACCAGCTTCCGGTGGTATATAGACATTTATCAGAACCAGACGAATGCCAGTTTTAGGATTGCCAGACTCAAATAAGGTTACTACTTGGAAGAGTTTACTCGGATCCATATAGTGCACATAGTTCCAATTTATTCGGTTCGATAAGAGGCAAGCTATCCCCCCACTGGCATGTCCTTTTTTATTCGGGGTGGCGCTACCTTCCAATACATAATAATCTTTCCCTATTTGAATTTTATCGGTACACCATGTCTCCTGGAGGCATATTATGTTTGCCTCCAGGGACAAAAGGAATGCCGTTTTCTCCGGACTGTTTTTTAAACCGGCTGCATTCCAGGATATTATAAATAATTCTTTGCTAAAGATGCGAATTAGATAGTTGTTTATTTAGGGATCTTTCTGCAATAACTCTGGGAAGCCAATTCCATTGAACATTTTCCTCTCCGATATCAGATTGATAAGATGGCAAGGTAGGGTTAGCATAGGATACTAAACGAGAATCCTTAGACTTGCATATTTTTAACTCTGTAAGCTCACCCACCTTATTTATACTACCTGTTGCTGCTTGCAACAGAGAAAAGGGGGGCTTCTGGCGAGTTTGGGATTTAAGGATATTGTTTTGTCTAGTATGCCCCAACACCGGGATTACATCTATTCCTCTGCTCTGCAGATCTTCTGAGCGTTGCAGAATTAGATTGGCTACTAACTTGGAGTGGAACTTCACCCTAGTTATCATCCCCACTTCTGATTTTAATAATTGTACCCTATCTAGATCGGTTGATTGTATTAGTTTCAAGTTAGCAGATTCTTGAAAATATTTAAGCAAGAGGGATCTGTTCAGAATGCATTCAGCATCAAAAAGGGGAGAGAATTCTACCCATACGGTATCTATACTTTTCTCCTTAGACTCTATTAACGGGACACCTCTTGCAACTACTCCCAAGAAAGGTGTTGCTAGGGGGTTAAGTATTGGAGCTACTTGGCCGGAGGGGTTTTGCTCCTGTCCTGAAAATGTTGGATTTTTTGACCCAATTATATCCCTATTGATGGTAACTTGTTGGAAGAGGATATTTGTGTCAATTGTTGATGATGGGGAGGGGGGGGGGGGGGGGGGGGGGAGTAGATAATAATGCTGGAGTAGCCAGGGGCGGAGGCACAATATTTTCTTTAATGCTCTTGTTTTCAGGGTTATTATCCTTTTCAGCTACCACCTGAGTTTGATATACCTCATTGTGTAAGGGGGAATTAAGATGTTTTCTAAAGAGGATTTTCCTCCGCCTATTTTTTTCTATCCGTCTCAATAGTTTCCTCTTATTATTTCTGTTCTTTTTTATTATCACTGACTTCCCTTTATTACCATTCCCTACCGGAGTGGCATCCACCTCTCTATCTCCTTCTCCCTGTTGCTTCTTAAAAATAGGGAAAAGGTCATTCCCAGTTTTTGGAGGGGGTTCCCCACCAAATTTAATTTCTGAATCATTAACTAAAGAACAATTTAGGGTGGGGGATGGCTGGGTAGCACTTGTTTTTACATCCTCATTTACTCTATTTGGAACATTATTAACTACAGATAATTGATCTTTTATTCCTACCTCATCTGATACTACAGAGGAGGAGGACTGCTTCTTTTGGACTGCATCCTTCTCTTTTTGAGTGCCCAATAAAACTTTCAAAATTTGGGTCACTGTATCAAGTACACAGTCGGATCCCCCCACAAATTTTTCCAATAATTGTAAAATGGACGACAATAAGTGTTCTAATATATGGAGGGAATCAGAAAAGGGTTTGTCTGTCCCCTGACATTGTAGTGCATTTATCCCAATCAGATTCAAATTGGGGCTTATGGAAAAATTTGAGTGTGAGGACTTGGAAGGGGTACTACTGTAAAGATGCAAGCCAGCATGGGTCGATGTTACCGGGGTTTTTAAGTCCATCTCGGCTTTGACCAGGTCAGTCTCTATGTACCTTTGACATAGGTCTTTGTCAAGGACCATTGGAGACAGACCATTGTTGAAAGAATCTTTTGTTGGCGATATATTTACTGTATGATGGGCCTCTTCGTGTGAAGTTCTCTATATGCAAGTTATCTTGTTCTATGTCTTTCTTTGTTTTTATGACTACTTCTGGTACCAGTTCAATAATATTTTTCATTGTAGAGAATAGGGGAGGAGAAAAACCACACTCAGAGGACAAAGGTGCTACTTTTGTTACTACTGAACTATTATCCACAATTACCTTTTTATTTTCAGGCATCTCTCTCGAAGTATTGGGTAATATGTCTGAATGGATAGCTCCAGAGTCCTTAATATCCTCCGACATATTGTCCGCCACTATATCTTTATTCTTACCCCTTTCCCAAAGATTAAAAAGCTGGCAAGTGCTTTTCAAATTAGTGGCTTGGCTGAGCTTATTTCGGAGGGGATTCGATCTGGTTTTTGAGCCTGATCTTCCTACCAGTATTCTCCCAGACCTTAATTTCTTTGTCATCATCACTAACAAACAATGAGAAACGATAAAAAGTGTAGGGGAAATTACTATTTAGTGCATCTAGTCTGAAATACTTGGCAGTTTTCTCTAAGGTATAAATTTAATGAACTAATCCTAGGCCTGATAATCTATGTCTACAGAACCTCTCAGATTGTTGTAAACATTCTAAAACATTTCTCAGATGGGGCGAGGAGGTCACAAGACAGGTGGGGGTACTCTGGCCGAACAATATGCGGATAGACAGATGTTAGGGGACTGGCCTAGCCTAGCCTTCTCGTGCCTCTGAGGGCCTCAGAGGGCCCGCCCTTGTCCCGGGCGCTTCCCGCGCGCTCCCGCGCAGAGGAGCAGTGACCCGTTTGATATAGATTGGGTGTAGAGGGGGGCGTGGCCTACAGGGAGAGCGTCACCAGGTGGATTGGGTGAAGGAAACAGCAGGGACTCTTGGAAGTTGGAGTCCTGCAGTATTCTCGCTCGCAGCCCTGTCTACCAAAAGCCCTCAGTGCGATGTGTCCAGGATTCAGCAAACCACAGCACCGTGAAGCGGGACCCGGGAAGCGGGTCCGGCGAAAGGTAGCGCCTTACAAAGCGCTAGCTGTGAGCCTCAAGACGCTTCCTCAGTCCTCCAGCGTCAGGATCAAACTCCAGCACAGCAAGTAGCAGTGGAAAGGTAACTCTTCATCATCATACAAGAATTTGCCACACCCCACAGCAAAACTTCTGACATCCCTCCCTCCCAGGACCTCTGCAACAAACTCAGCTCCTTCTTCCACCACAATATCAGGACACTCTACGACAACTTCAACGACCAAGACCTAGGCACCAACCCAACACCATCCACCAGCAACACCACCCAGCCTACCCTCCGCACCTGGACCCTGTCACCACAGTAGACACTGCAAAGACTGAGGAGCATCCACTCCGAAGCACCCACTGACCCCTGCACGCCACACATCTTCCACAGGACCACCTCCGCCATCGCACCAGAACTACAATGGACTATCAACTGCACCCTTGAAACGGGTACGTTCCCCCGATAACTGGAAACGCGCCAAAGTCAAACCCCTACTCAAGAAGCCCTCCGCAGTCCCGACAGACCTCAAGAGCTATAGGCAAATCTCTCTCCTCCCCTTCACCGCCAAAGTCACCTAGAAAATAGTCAACTCCCAGCTAGTGCACTTCACAGAATCCAACAACATCCTCTACTCATCTCAATCTGGATTCCGCAGGAAGCACAGCACCGAGACTGCCCTCCTAGCCGCCACAGACTACATCCGCACCCTCCTCGATCAAGGCCACACTGCAGCCGTCATTCTACTAGACCTTTCAGCAGCCTTCAACACCGTCTCCCGCCGCACACTAGTCGTCAAAATCCACAACGCCGGCATACAGGGAACGGATTAGACTGGATCCTCTTATTCCTCTCCAGCACAACACAAAGAATAAGTCTCCCGTCCTTCCTCTCCGAACCCACAGAGATCAGATGTGGAGTACCCAAAGGATCACCCTCAGCCCCACGCTCTTCAATAGCGACATGGCCCCCTTGCAACCATCGTCAGAAAACAGACTCCGCATACTATCCTACGTCGAAACACCCAGCTCATCCTCTCCCTCACCAAGGAACCCTACATCACCAGGCAGAGCTTCCAGGAAGGAATGGAGGGCATCGCTTCCTGGATGAGCAGCATCTGCCTGAAGCTCAACTCAGAGAAAACGGGAGTCCTCATCCTTGGATCCACCCCCACCGCGCGAGAGGACACCTGCTGGCCCCTCTTTTTTATTCTTGACACGCTGACTTAATCATACCATCTACATAACAGCAGCATCCTAATAGCTATGTTTTGCACTCTTTAACGTGTTACTTCTATTCACAGGGAGTACTAAATACGAAGCATTCAAAATGAGATGCAAGCCATTATCAGTGCCATAATAAAGTGAAATAATGTTGTTGCCATAAAGATAAAATCATTGATAATTACCTGAGATAACATGCATGTTCTTGAACCCACCATTCTCTCCAAAATATCAATTTTTAATTCATTCATGAATGTAACACATTTAAATTACCAGTGTACCACTGGCTCTTCGACTAAACCGGAGCTGCACCCCCCCCCCCACGCCTCAGACCCCAACGGGTGAGTAGCGCGCTTTATAAAACACAGATTGATTGATACCACTTAAATCTTAAATTCAAGCCTCCCTTTAAGAACTCAGGTTCCTCCATTCTCCACCTCAAAACTCTCTGGATAGTAACTGTTTCCAGATCGACCTTGATTGCTCCTCTCACTCCATCTCCCAGCACAACTTCACCCTTCAGCTAAAATCCCATTTTGACGTCTACATTCCAAATTAATTCCTCAGGAAGTTCCACTTTAATATCAAATGATAGCCGCAAACTGCCTGTTGTAACATGCAGAGTGGGGCAACCGAGTTCATATAGAGGCAATGAATCGAGGAGTCATATGCGTGACAACAAACGATGAGCTATTTTAGTAGATGCTGATGGAAGCATGCAATGATAAAACATCTGGTTCTCATTGCAGTGACCACTCCATTAGTAAGGTGGGAATGTACCATCATCAGGAAATGGCCTTTAGAGGCAGTTCCCATCTGCTGGACAGATGAGGCATGAACAGATGGACAGATAAGGCATGGTGTTTATATGTTCACTACAGATAGCAATTATGCAGGTCATCACAGGCATCTCCACAAGAGCTAAGGGCTGAAATCGCTGTGCTCATGCAAGATACCCATGACAGAGCCAATATGGCAAGTTAGTAATAAATGTATTTGTTCAATTACTTAAAATTGTTACAAAAAGAGGCTGCGCTTCACAAAATATGTAGCACTACATATATGTATGAAATCCGCTATACTTAGCATAAAACCCAAATTTAAAATTCAATGGCATCTCTGTAGGTTAATCGAAAGTTTAGTCTTTACATTAAATAAAAGAGATGAAAGAGTAAAAAGAGAGCCATGCAGGTCCAGCAGCATTAGTTCATATTATACAGTAAATCATTCTTGCCTCGGCTAGTATTCTGCCTGGAGGTCCAAATGTCCAACACTTATCAAAACATTCCAGGCACCAATAAGGTAACAGTCCTTGGAGGCCCTTTGCTTGTTCTCCGTGTAGTCAATGTTACAAGAGCACCATTGTTGAGGGGTCCTTCCTATCGCTAGTGCATCCATCGTCCTTTTGGTCATTTTGACTGTGCCCTATGTTGCCAAGGGATGCTTGCGTAGGAGACACCAGTGCAGTATGGGGGTTCAGATAGTATTTTTTTTATAGAAAGTGCTAGCTGTGTGAGCAGGAGTGATCGCGGGCATAGTTATGTAAGGCGGAATGCAGGATGATGCCAAGGCTGTGTGCCCCCAACAGCTACTGCAGGCTGGCTTTTTAGCAATGTTTGGGTTACGGCCATATATGTTCCAAACTTTGCCAGATCTGCAAGGGTCTCAGGATGGTAGCTCTTTAGCTTCTTTGCAGGTGCATGCCACGTAAGTTAGAAAGACTGGTTTTTAGTAAAGTGCTTAATTTGTTAAGAAGAGCCAGGCAAATACACATTAGATGTTCAAGGTTTCTTCTCTTAGATGACAGTCGGCATTGGCCCGACCCAGAACATGATTTCCACCTTGCATGTAGCTTTTTGGTTGGAAAGGCCATTAATCTTGCATACAGAATATGCTTTAGTTTGTTTTTCCTCAGTGCACTATTCCGATAAAGCTGGATTGGCTTTTCTCTATATGAGTTTATAATTGCCTTGATGTTAGATTTGAATTCTTCTATATTATTGATGTTTTCTTGCCTAGTGAGAAGCAGGACACGTTTCTTCAGTACGGTTTTTAATAGAGTGGGATTAAGCAGTCTTCCAAGGTTTCCTAGATCAGGTTTAATTTGGCATGTACAGCTGACAGATAGTCTGTCCATGGATTCCTCCCAGTTGCAAATATTGCTTTCAGGACCTCTTTCATTGTAAATGCTGTCGAGGCACAGTCTTTGGGATGCTACCCCATAAAGGCAGCCTTGTTCTCAAGGGATTGTCTGCATAGGCTGAACTCTAGGCATAGGTGAGTTGAGCATGTGAAGGTATACAAAAGATGCACTTGTAGGCTCTGCACTGAGCCCTTTCCATTATTGTTAAGGCCCCGGGGAAATCTAATTGACCATACCTCAACCAATCGGTCATTCATAGTGTGTGGCAAACCAACCATGAGGGTCTCAAAGGCACTGTGGTTGCTAGCTGCTTTGTGATGCTCTTTTCAGTCAAACAGCCTGGTCTTGCGCCCTTTCCTGAATTCCCAGAGCAATGACGCAGTTCTGATGTGCAAGGGAAGGTCGTTCCAAGCTTCGGCCACCAGCTGTGAGAAGGTGCATCTTCTGCTGTTGCCTCAGCAGATCCAGGGGATGTCTGCAAAGAAGGAGGCGGACCGTAGGTGTCTGGTTGGTTGGTGGAAAGCCATGCCTTTGTTGATGTATGCTGGTCCTTCATTGTGCAGGGCTCTGTAGGTGTGGGTCAGCATCTTGAACTGGCATTTCTTCTGGATAAGGAGACAGTGTAGCTTCTTAAAGTGCGGTGTGTTGTGGGTTCATCTGGAGAGGTAGAGGAGGAGTCTTTCAGCTGAGTTTTGTATTATCTGTAGTCTCTTCAGGAGGCATGCGGTGATTGCTAATTAGTGTGTGTTCCAGTAATCGAGCCTGCTGGTGACGAGGGTCTGCATGACGGTCCTTCTAGTTTTGACCGGGAGTCACCGGAAAATCTTGGAGCGTACCTAGGGTGTAGAAGCAGGTGAATGAGACTGCGTTAACTGTGTTTCTTCTAGATAGTTGTCCTTCCAAGATGATGCAGAGGTTGCAGGAGTGGTCTGTCAGGGCGGGTGATGGGCAGAGTTCAGCTGGCCACCATGTGTCGTTCCATGGAGGTGTTGTTTACAAAGAGAAGGACTTCTGTCTTGTCCAAGTTGACCTTGAAACAGTTGTCCTTCATCCAGTCGGCGGCATTCATCACACAACTGTGGAAGTTGGCTCTGGTGATGGAGGGGTCTTCAGATAACAAAAAGATGAGCTAGGTCTCATAGGCATAGGAGATAATGTTGAGCCTGTGCGATCTGACCTTGTTGGCCAGGAGGGTCATGTACATGTTGAAGAGGGTGGGGCTGAGGGATGATCCTTGTGGGATGCCACAGATGATCCTGTTGGATCCAGAGGTAAATGGTTGGAGACTGATTCACTAAGTTATGAGGTGATTTTAGGGCAACATCCTGGATTCCAATGTGGTGGAGTCTGTTGATCAAGATGTGATGCAGTATCGAAGGCAGCTGACGGGTCCAGGGTGATGAGGGCTGCTGTTTAGCCATGGTCTAGGAGGCCCGGATGTCGTCAGTGGCTGTGATCAGGGCTGTCTCGTTGCTGTAGTTGGCCCGGAATCTGGATTGAGAAGGGTCCAGGAGGTTACGTTCCAGGTGTTTGGTGAGTTGCTGGTTGATTACCTGCAAGAACCTTTGCTGGGAAAGGAAGCAGGAAGATGGGTTAGTAGTTCTCAGATTCTGCTGTGTTAGCGGGTTGGTCCCTTCAGAAGGGTCTCACTTCAGGGTATTGCCAGTCCTCAGAGAAGGAGACCGAGGTGATGGTGATGGAGGTGTGCAGGACTTTGAGCTTGTCATTGATGGTCTTGCTCCAGAGGTTGAAGATGTGGTGGGGACAGGGGTATGTGAGAAGGTGGCCTGGCATATGCAGTCCACTAGTTAAAGTGGGCATCTTGTACCAGTCCACACGACCCTTATGATGTATGAGGTCAGAGATAACCTTTAGAAAGCTATCCTTGTGGTAGCTGTGGAGAGCAGTCTTCAGGCTTTATCTGTTAGGAATGTAAATCAGCTTGTTTTACCAGAATATCACCTCCTGAATGACTAAATGAAAAGATAATCACACAGTAGTTATATACAAAATATGTATTTATTAATATAACCCTATACTAGTCTCTGCACAAGATTAGAACACAAAGCCACACAATACTGAATCAATAGAACATTCGTAAGTAGCACAATACACAGCGGGCTCCAGGGGGGAGACCGAATCATACTAAAAAAATGGTATAACAATCACAACTTGACTAGACAGTACCTAGAGCACGTAGAATCGCTGAGACCCCATGGAACCACCCAAGGAAGTGAGACAGGGAGCCCACGGAGGATTGGTGCAGTGAGGAAACACGACCGCGTGCTCTGTACAACTCTATGGGAAAGTCGCGGTTGCAAAGTTATAGTTTAAGGACACTTCTACGAGGACTTCAAGCAAACCCTTTGGAGCATAATTAAATACAAAAACAATTTCCCGAACCACAAACATGTAGTGCATCACAATAATAGAATCCCACAGTGATATTCTTCAGGTATTCATTCTTTATCTTTTATTCTGTATCTTGTGATATTTGCTTGTGCTTCAGTTCTTCATTCAAGTTCCCAACAGTCACAATTTTTCATCCAAGCTACCGACAGTCACAATTTATGCCAACACGTGTTTCGTCTTATTGGCTATAACCAAAGACTTCGAAAGGGCTTGAGCTAGGAGTCTACAAATGGTGTGGTCATTATCCACCACAGTCAACGATCATCATGCTCAACCGAACCAGTAGATAAGCTCCAATTGTGACACTTCCTTCCAGATTAAATGAAAGTTCGACTATCTCCAGTCTTCACTCTCGTCTTAAATCTCGAGGTGCATGGTGGAGAGAGTACTCCCATCAGATTTTGACGCCAAAATCGGATGGGAGTACTCTCTTCACGACGCACCTCGAGATTTAAGGATATTGAAGGTGCACAGATCTAGGCGCAGAGGCAGATATCACGTCCAGTCACACATTCTGACCTAAGGGGTCTCCTGCCCTGACCCCCCCTATGCAGCAAAATATTCCTCATTATAGGGCTTAAAAATGTAGACATATTACGGTGGAGTGTGATCCACATCACCCCACTGAGTTGACATCCTCTCACCAGAGCTTGGTAGGAGTGGAGCCCGTTGTTTTTGTTCATCACGGTCCTGATGAATGCCGCGGACCCAACTGGGCCTTCTGGCAGAAACCTGTTGACCCCATTGATAGCGGTGGGGGGGACAATATCCCCATTACACCGATCACCTGTTTTTAAACTACCATATAGATGCCAGCACTATTAAATTTAAGCTGACCTCTTTAATGGCCTTTTAACTCACCACCTTTTCCCATGGGCCCCCACTTAGTTTAGAAGTACATCCCTGTTGTCAGGTGTATGCCCGCCCTCTATCAAACCAAGTTTTTAGAGGGCGAGGACTGGTCTATGATGAAGCATGACACCAGGAGGTGTGCGAGACCAGTCCTTCACTTTTTGTGAGATGCCTGTACTCACAGACTAAAACTGCACTAGCACTAGCAACACCTCACTGGGAGCGGCTTCATTGTGGTACATAGTTTATGTTGGAGGCTGCCGACTCCCAGCACCCCGTGCCTCTGGTTCCCTCGTCCCAGATTTGGTCTGGACTTTGTGGTTACATACTAATTAAACACAGCACGGTCGCTTTCACTTTTGCGGCTAAGCTTGTTTTTTTCACTCCCCACCTCTCCTCTCTGACCACACCTCCCGCCCCTGCAGCCTCTCGTCCTTTTCTCCCCACTCCTCCACTCGGTTTTCCTAAACCCTCGTGTTCACCTTTCCTCTTTCTCCCCCTCTCTACTTCCCTCCATGTAGCCTCCCTTCGCCCCCGTCCTTTTCACCCACTCTTTTGCCTCTGACTTTCCTCCGACAATTCGTGCTCCCCGCCCGCCTTTCCTTGCTCGATTTCCACCCATAGACTCTACCTCTCGAACTGCTGCCTACTTATGTCTTGTAGTTTCACGTGTTCTCTTCTTACTCCTTGTTTTTCTGATTCACTTAAAGGGAACAACACTGCGGTATGATGCGCTGGATGGATAAAGTTAATATTCGTATTGCCGCATTTCGCTCCCACCTCCAATCCCTTGCCTATTCTATTTTCTCTCCTTCGCACTGCCCCAACCCCTATTCCATTGCATTCCGTCGTTTCCCCTCTTCTCTATCCCCAGTTATACTCCTTCACTTCATTCATTTTCTCATTCTCCCTCCTACGCTGCAATGCCCTTACTTCGTCGCCGGTCTCTCTCCTCATCTTTCCAACATTCCCTTCTTCTCGTCCATGTCTCCTCGCCCTCTTTCTGCCTTTGCTCCCTTCTCCTATTGTATTTCCCTTCTGTTCTCTTGCCTTTCATTGGTATCCATATGAGAACAGATACTCTCCCCCCCCCCCCCCACACACACACACACACACACACACAGACCCACCCCACAAAAAGGTGTTTGTGTGTAGATCACACTGAGGGAGGAGGGGGCGAAGCCGGTTCTCCAAAGGTTACAGCTGAAGTGAACACATTATGGATTGGAAAAGCTCGGCGCCCCTCACTTCGCCTGGCCTCAGATATTGTCCTTGTCACCGCTGCCCCGCTCTTGATTTTTTTTCTTTATCGGCTCTGTCAGCCCCACCTTGCTGTATTGCCTCTTTCTTCCTTCAACACACACACAAACACCTCTCCTTATCGCACTGCCCCTCCCTCCCCCCACCTGTCCCTCACCCCCCACCTGTCCATGGCTGGTAATCCTGGGGTTAAACTATCCCGAGTCAGTAATCACCTTTGATATAATCTGTTTTCAGAGAGGTGCTGTAATGCACCATGTTACATCGGCTGGCCTCTCCCAGGCCCAAACCTAAGCACTTCGGAAAAGAAAATGGTCTTATCAATCTGGTGGTTCGCGGGCAGTATGTGTGTGTGAGTGGTGGGGGGCGCCTATTACACCACAGGTTACAGAGAGCGATGTTAGGCGGGCGTGTGTTGTGTAATTGTGTTTACATCTCTGTACAGCTGCTTGGAACGTGACTAACCTGTCTAAATCTCCAGTGGCACATGTGCGTGTGTGTGTTTAACGTCGGAATAAAAGCAATTCTAATACGATAGCTGTGTGTCCAACTGTCTCTCGGTTTATACATACGTCTGTGTCCAACTATGTGTCCATAAGTATGTCTCCCTGTCTAACTTTGTGTGTGCTTTTATGTATAATTGTCTCTCTTCGAGAGTTTGTTTTCAGGTATCTGTGTTTGACCTCCGTAGGTGTCTGTGTTCGTGTTTATGTTTAGGCTGTGATATGTGACTGTAAGCGAGTTTAAGGTCTTGTGTTTATCAACCAATCTTCATATCTAGTCTGTTTGAGTTGTGGTGAGTTGATGTAATTTTGCCTTCTCCTGCCACATAATTTACTTAGCCCTGCTGTATAATTTCAGTGGCCCTGGTCTTAGCCTTTGTACGTTATTCTGCAAATATGGAAGTATACTTCAATGTGTCTATTGTAGTGTCTATCTATTTATTCTGGGCAAATCACTTAATCTCCCCCTGCCTACCAAAAATAAATGTGCACTTGTGCAATGTAACTGGTGCTCACATAAAGCATTCCAATACCTATGGGTCAGTTTGTGCTATAAAACAATGCAAAAATAAAAAACGGCAATTTACAACCACAAAAACATTTTCTCCCAATTTCAAAAGGGTGTTACAATTGTGAACATACCTATTTGTGCTTGTGAGCTTTACTTATATATACATGCAAGGAGATATAACAATGAGCAGATCCCCCCCCCCCCCCCCGGGAGTGCCATGGAAGACTAAGAATACGTTTTTCCACTATATGAGAAAGCTTACTGGTCTTACTGATGTCTAAAACGTGAAGACATTTTTTATGTTAACTTTTTTTAATAGGGTAGTTCAGTTCGATATAATGTCTTAGTGGTTACACATAAGGTAACAAAAATACATATAACACTTTATTATAACTTTTCAAACATGCTGCACAGCAGCCATGCTGCTTTACAGCATAGCTTAAATACATTGGCAAAGCCAATAGCTCTGGCAAAACATTTAGAAGGTTCCAAAGGCTAGACCTATTGGCTATGCCAATGCTGGTTAAACTTCTGTGTTTTCTACTCATTGGTCCCCTTTCTCGAGAAATCAGAAACATAAAAACTGTAAATGAGTCAATGTTGTGCAATATTCCCTTGGCGATGGTTTACACATGATTTGTGTTTTATTCCACTGGAAATATGTCTGAAATTCCCTTCACTAGATTATGTTTATATGATCAATGCAACAATGTGCGGGATCCTAGGTGTTTGGTACCCTAGATGTATTTTGGGCACCATCTGTTGTAATAGCGGAGTACAGCAAATAGACAAGAAAACTTTAAAGTAATCAGAGTTTCACATACAACCCAAACTGACTGATACAGGGTCAGGTATGACACCCACACACTGGTAAATGAGGAGTCAGGCCACTATAAGGTATCGGGCAGAATCGCATCCACCCAATGCTCTCTAGAATAGGTATTGCTAGGCAGTACACAAGAATCCAGCGATTTAAAAAAAAACTTTGAATTGTTAAATCGTGTATTTCTTGTCTCTCTCTTTGGGTATGCCTAAGTTAACAAAAGGGTAGATCGGTTTCCACTATTTTCCTTGGGGGAATTAGGGCTCTCATGTTCTGAGGTTGCAGTCATCATGTACCCTGCAAGGTTTATGGGTCCAGATGGCACACTGAGGTAGGCAGGAACTAGGTCAACATATTTTGATGGCATGAGCGGACACAGTCCCCCACAGTTTTGACGCTTATGTTGCCCAAACCCACAGTCTTATTGAATTAGTAGGAACTGTCCTACGTGTGCCACAATAGCTGTAGTAGATAATGTGAACACAAATGATAATCTTGTTTCTGGTACCTTTGTTTTACTGATATTAGTCGTCTTAAAATGTAAATCACTAGGTTACTTTTTCTTCCCTTTCTTCGTGTCTTCCTTCAACTTTGTATTTCCCCTTCAAAATAAAAGAACAGGTCTTCCTTGACACTCCAGATGTAGTTGGTCGCTCTAATTCCTCAGTGTCTGATCCTTAACTTCTTGACTGAATCATTTGTTGGAGTTTTTGACAACATTTTTCCCCAACAATGCCAGTGAACTGGAGGAACTTCGAGAGGTGTGCAAATGTTCTCCTTTCAACGGGTAGTAATCCACCCAATGTGTTCACTACATAGAAGTACTATTCTTGCACATTATTTCCCTTTAATCTTATTTTATGTTGTTCCCAGTTCTTCTTAACAGAATCTAAACTGATTTGTTTCTCATTATTATTTTCGTATTCCCCCTACATTTAGGTGCGCTTCAAGTTGTATCTTCATTTTACTTCTTTATTCAGTTCACAAGAGCTTGTGAAAAATCTTCCATGATGAGCAAAATTATATCAAGCAAATATTTGTTAATAATCACAAACCAATCCGTTAAAAATATTTTCCAGTCACAGAAGAGGAAAGGTTTAAGGAGTCCTGAGGCTGTACGAATTTTCTGAGACTTGATATATTGCTACGGTTGTAACACGTTAATTTTTTTTGTAATAACATTCAAATATGTGAATATTTCTCGTGTTTGATGCTGTAATAGTTTTTTTTAATTAGACATAACATTTATTTTGAATCACCTTTATCAAATGCTAATGAGCTTGCTTAATTTCTGCAGTTGACAATCTGTTAAAAAATGTATATATAGATGCTGAAATAAAAAAAAAAGCTGAAATAATTCAGTCATTCAAAAGACCTTTCTACCTATCGTTTCCTCGGATATGAAGAGGACTCTATACAAATATGATAAGAGGAGACAAGGTATTGCATCCTAAAATTAACAAAACATACGACCGAAGGAATTTTACAATTTAGGATACTAAAATCCGAATTACTTCATAAAATGCAGATTTGGAAAAGTACACATAGGCAAGACTACCTTGAACTCCAAAGTTATTATGATAGAACAAGAACCCAGTATATGACTAGAGAATGAGAATTCTCCAGTGGAAACGCATTTTACTCACAAAAAGCAATCTTAATGTGAAAATTATTCCAAATATTGGAAGACGTGAACATTCCAAATAGGGGTGACTGCATGGAGAGAATATTAACAGTGTGAAATGTATAGCATAAAAATGTACCCAGCTGATCAAAAGGCTCTTATGCCTGCCTATCTACAGGTGCGTGAGATCAGGAAGTTATACATGCCTCATTACTCTTTAGATCTGGCTTTCCCTTAAGAGACAAATGGAAACCCGGACAACAGACAATAAATGTGAAAAATTGAACAAATAGTTTTTCTACCTATGCAAGCTCTTACCTGTACATTCTCTTAAGCGCTGTATTAGCATGCAATCGCCACCCTGATTGTACCCATGTACCTCCTTTCTTAGGCACTTACCGGTTCAACAAACTCAAACATCTTCCTCTCCTGAACTTCCTGCACCTGGAAGACATATTCCAGAGAGACTTCATAGAAGCGTTGCCGCACCTGGTCAACTTGACTGTCAGCCTGCAAAAACAGCAAGTATGAGAGAAGGTTAGTGAACAGAGATTAATAGAATTTCATATCATGCATAGATTTGATTCGTTCAGGATCACACTCCAACTAGTAGACAATGGGGGTTTTAGATTTCCCATCAAAGTATCTGGTTCGTAAAAGTTTTTGTACATTAAGTTCAAATTGGGTATGCGAAAAATCTCAGTATGAGACAGTAAAACTGAATCTCCGATTCAAAGAATGTGGAATAGTAGGGTTTAATCCAGAAAAATAGAATTTTCTCCCTCAGCATTTCTGATACTATAGTCTAATCTCCGTTTGAGCAAATCTAGAATTGGGTGGGTTTGTGGTGTTCCTAAGGACATCCATTTTTTAAAAAGCAAATACAAGCTTGTATTCATCAAAATTTGCAGGAAGCTTCCTCCATTGAAACACATGTAAATGTATCCCTGCTAAGAACAACAAAATACGTTTTCAGATTGGTAATTGAGAGGACACACCACCAAAATCAATAGAGGTGTAAGAGAAAGGGGTTTCTCCAAAACGAAAATTATTCCCCGTCGAAAACTAGGAAAAATGTTTTCAAGTGCAAATATATTTTTGCATCACATTACAGTATTTCGACATTTACACTTGTTTAGATTTCCATTAGGGGAATCAGTTCTGGGAGTACTGGAAATCTGCAACAGTTGCATTATTTCCAAGAGTACTCCTAGAATTCTTTTCGAATTCCCAAAAAGTTGGGATTTTATTCTAAACATAGTAGTTAATTTTAATCTTTCATTAAAAATAAAAATGTGTTTAGTTGCTCTCAGTTTTTATTTAAAACATTTTCCATCAACAGCAACGAGAGGCAACAGGTGTTCTGATCCCCTCAGCATAGAGCAGAAGCATGTAAGCATAGGAGACACATTTAGGGAGCAAACCTTCCCCAGAGGTGTCTGCCACTTCATGAACTGAACCACTGACTTCAAAACAGAACACAAATTTAAAAACAACCATTGGCAAAGCCAATAGGTCGCAGCAATGCAGAGCTATTGGCCTTGTCAATGTAAATGTCTTTTAGCCCTGTTTTCTAGCAGCACATCTGCTGTTCAGCATAGCTGAAAGTTACTGAAAGCCCAGAATCCCAGGATGTTGAGCCGACACAGAGTCTCTTACCCCCACCCCATGTTGAGTTTAACGCAAAAATGTGCTTTGAGGTGGCCTGCGCTGGCTGCATCCTAGCACTTTTTTCACTGACTTTCAGCCACTCTAAACAACAGATATGCTCCTAGACAACATGGCTAAAAGACATTCAGACGTATTGGCTTTGCCAATACTTGTACAGTCTAGCTGAACATATGTGGAAGTGATAGTGAGAAACCGCTGAAGAGCTCTAAAGTGAGGTGTGGATGAAGCGTAATGGCCAGTGCTGCCGACAGGGGAACTGCAGAACCAGGTTTGAATCTCTGGGTCGGCTGAAAAATTTGTGATTCTGGGCAAATCACTTGCGCTTCTCCCTGCCTATGATAATGAGCGTGTCATTGTGCCAAGTAACTGATGAGCACTCAAAGTGGCCTAATACTATTGGCTGGTGTTAGCACTATGGCAGGATGGAACACGAGCTCCAATATCATCGGACCCTGCAAAAAAATAAAAAATAAACAAGTGCTGTTCGTGTTTTAACAACTTTAAGAAATGCATTAGTGTTTGTACCCGTGCATGCATTTTAGTGGTATGTGTATATGTGCACAAGGGAGACAGCCTGTAAACCAATGCACTCCCATGGAGTGCTTTAAAACAAAGAACAAGATGGAGCATGTGTCATTGCGTAATGTAACTGGTGAGCACTTAAGGTGCTCCAATACCATCGGCTGGTGGTAGCACTATGGCAAGATGGAGGACGGAACAAGTGCTCCAATATTATCGGACCGAGAATTATTTTTTTTAATTTATTTTTTTAAACAAGTGCTGCTAGTGTTTAACAAGAAATGCATTCACCTATGTACATGCACATGTATTTTAGTGGTACATGTGTATGTGTACAAGGGAGACAGACTGAACACAAGTACTCCTATGGAGTGCTTAAAAAAAAAAAATAGCTCCGCAAGCTGGGAGCAGTGTAAGGAGACATGCACTTGGTGCATGCGGTATGGGAGGGCCCGTTATTCACCCTGCTTTGTTGGGGGGACTCCATTCCCCAGGTTCCTGAGCGCCAGGAGGCGCCTGTGGCAGCTCTTAGCGCCCGGAGGCACTTAAAGGCGGACGGGGCTTCCCGCAGCCCGGGACACGCGCGGGCGTGCCCGGGCAAGGACAGGCCGTCTGTTCGTGGCCAGTCGAGGCTGGGCTGGGCCTGCTCTCTTGGTTGTAAAACCTGGGATACTGCCGGGTTGGAGTGACAGCTTTTACCATCGCCTCTAACATTTGTCAACCGGAGGGGGGACGCCCTAGGAACCCAGGACCAAGATCCTTCTGTGAGTACTCCATTTACTTGTTTGGACATTTTGTGGAATCTTGCGCGAACTATGAGTAAATTCGAACTAACCATCGTTATCAATTTTGCTGCCCTTACCGGGCCTTTGGGTCATTGGATTCTTTGTCCTCGGGCTTCGTTTGATCCACCATAATGGGAAAAAGGGAGACTCAGTTAGCAACTCCCACGGGTCAGCCGTGCCATACCATTGATACATTTTTGGCTAAGGCAGTGGGCGCCATTAACAAAGATAGTCTGGGCAGAGAGGCGGCTCTTATTAGACTTGGGGTGCACGGGACTAAGTTTGCCATCTACCTTGCCAATATCACCCAATGCCCAGGTTTTGCCTACACCCACACCCCCTGCAGCTTCAACTGTGGCACCTAGGGAGTTATCCCCACCCGAGCCCTTAGCCCCGAGGCTTGAATCTTCCGCTCCCCATCTACTCCATCCCCTGACCCAGCGAGCTCCCCCGTCCCCAAACAGAAACGGAAGGCGAAGATGATCATGGAAGCCCCTGCGACCACACATCAGGGACAGGCGATTGCTGCAAATGGGCGGCTTGTGGAGGAATTGCTGACCCACTTGGTGCCAGCTTTATACAACATCACAGTGACTTTAATGGAACTTTTATCTCAGCTGCTGATAAGATTGGATAAACTGGAATTGGCAACAAGGGATTTGGCTAGTAAGATGGATATATTTTTGACTTCAGCGGAAAAACATCCACATTCTCAATTGGCAGCGCGCCCCATATTAGCTATTGCTAGTCCTTCCACTACGGCCCAACTAATCAACAGTCTCCCATTGGTTGGCCTTGCACTCCGGGTTTTCTGTCAGGGACCATAAGGATATTTTGATAGTGCGGAGGTTGGCGTGGATAGGCCCATCAAGGAAATCCTTTGAGGGAGACTGCATCATCTCGTTAAGTTATCCGGAGCTAGCACGTAAAATCCTTTCTGAGGTATCTAAATCATTCTCCCCAACCTCATCAAACTACTACTACTGGTTTTTGTTTTTTTTACAGACCCCCGCTGGGTATTTCAGAAGAGGCACTGCCAATAAGGGGAAGGTTGGATGAATGTGGTTTGGGGCAGCCCTTGCCACTTTCAAACACTTATGGCCCCCTCGCAGACTTGAATGAGCTGGATTGACTGCAGAAGGTGGAGGAGACAGTGTAGAGGAAGACTGCCCCCAATTAATATTGAGCCCCAAAGTGACTGTTTCAGCATTACCCCTTTATGTGCTCCCTGTAACTAATCATACTCCCCAGGAGAGGTTTTGGGAGCCGCTCGTTCCACATCACCCCCCCACCCCACCAACATCAATCACATGCCTGGTAGTGAATTTATCCTTATATTCTGGAATGTGGCAGATCTGTCTTCCAAGTTTACTGACGATAGATGGCTATTGTTTGTTAGGTCATACAAAATATATGTTTAAAGGAAAATTGGGAGACTAAGAATAATTTGTTTTGGGATGGGTACAAGACTATTTTTTGTCCAGCGTTAAACTTAATCATGGGTAGAGCTAGTGGAGGTCTTATCATACTTGTGGCCTTAGATCTATGTAAAGACAAAGATTTTAAAGTGGGTTTTCAGGCATTTCAGGGCATGGAATTGCACCTGGGGAGAGCACTCACTTGTGTCAATCAACTGTTATAACACCAATGGGGAGGGGGGGGGGATGGGGTGAGTTCGCCTCATCTTAATGCCTTAAATTGTGCCCTTAACTCGTCAAAGGAGGAGGGTCGTGGGCATACACATTTTATTTTAGTGGGTGAATCTAATGGTCATCTGTGTCCATCGTTTGTGAAGAATCAGTCGACAGCCCAGCACTGCTTGCTTTCTGATGACCTCCACATGGAACACACAACAGAAGGGAAGGCATTAAACAATTTGCTTACTCGTACTCTGGTAAACTCCTTAGATCTTTGGCACCCCGGGTCTATATCTCAATTGCCCCCGACCTATAAAAGTAGGGGTTCTGCAACCATCATAGACTTCATATTTGTGACAGCACTTTTGAGAGTGGCCCCATGCTCATTTAATATAGAGTATAGCGCTTTTAGAGACCATAACCAACTGACACTGGTACTGACATGGCTGGGCTATCCTACCATAGGCCCCAGTAAGCTTCAGGCGACCTTAACTTCCACTGATCAGGGTAGGCGCCTTCGATGGGCGAGTATAGACGTAAAGGCCACAGCCTCTTCTCATTATGCCAAAAAGAGATAGGCGCATGTCTGAGTTTTAATTTATCAAGTTAGTTTTCCTCTATCGCTCAGAGAGTTTCTGGTCTTTTAACCACACAGGCAGCGGGCGGGTTCGGGTTTCCCCCTCATGGTTTGACGATAAGTTTTGAAACAGGTGCAACGGGAGAAAGACAGTGTCCTTGTGCCGACGCCTTTATAAAGAGTCGCCGAGAGCACGAAGGTCCCAACTTCAAAAGCAGGCATGGGAGGATTTAATTCAAGCGGGCGAACTGAGGGACTCAACTTTATTCTGGAAAATTATTAACAGCCCTTGCTTCGCAGAACCAGTTAATCGGTCAGTTTGCCACCACATCATGCCATATCAGTGGGTGCCTCATTTTGAAAAAGTTTATAATGTAACCTGGCACGGCGAGTGCAGGGTAGATATCCCTCCTTGTGTGGCGGCTCCGCCCATTAGTTTTTATTTGGAGGAGGTAGCCTCAAGCATTGAGCTCTTGGCATCAAACAAGGACCCAGGCCCATACCTCCGGATCTTTTCCATGATAATACCGCGGTCTGGGCTCCCTTATTGAAACAAGTTCTAAATGCAACGGCCTCGAAGGGGACGTTGCCCTCCTGGTCCACCGCCATCATAGTCCCCATTTTTAAAAAAGGAGACAGGACAACCCGCAATCTTACCGCCCAATCTCCCTCATTGGCACCATAGTTAAGGTCCCGGGTCGGGTACTCCGATCTAGATGGTCTTTGTGGGCTACAGCTAATCATATTTTATCAGAAGTTCAATATGGCTCCCGGGAAGGTCTGTCAACCACGGACCAATGTCTCAATCTTCACCTTCTAATTTCTAAATACACAGTGGCCCAACCGGGTGCTATGTATTTAGCCTTCATGGCCCTAACGTCCGCTTACGACCAGGTAAACCGGTCTAATTTTTGGGATATATTAACTTCTATGGGAGTGGAACCTCGCATTGTCGATCTATTTATTAATACTCCATGCACACACAACGGCAACAGTGAGATTGCCTCATGAGGGAGACCTGTCCAACCATTAATTGTATACGGAAGGTGTGTCAAGGTTGCATCCTAGCTCCTTTAATGTTCTCGGTTTAAATTAATGGCCTCGAGGCAGCCCTTCTGGTCCTCCAGTCAGACTCCCCTAGAGTAGGCAGGCGAGTGCTGCCAGGTTTACTCTATGCAGACGACGCAGTGCTCATGGCCCGTACCGGCCTGTGCCTGCAGGTTTCAATAGATGGCTTTGTGGCATTTATGGACATGCTGGACCGGTCTGTGAATTATATCAATATAGACAAAAAGATTTAAAGCCGGCAACTATACCCTTGGTAAGGTCCCGGCCTTTCCCTATTTGGGCGTGTTATTTGATGACAAACTACATTGGGAAGCTCTCTTAGAAGGGAAGCTGAGAGCAGAATAAAGCCATCACCAGTTTTGCAAGTAGACTGGGTTCATGGGCCCCGGAGGTCATCTTAAAACTGTTTAAGTCCAAAGGTATTTCTAGAGTTGTATATGGTAGTGAAGTCTCGGGGTACGTGTCCCCACATAGGTTACAGGTGGCGGATAATAATTCCTAGCGTAGGATCTTACGAGTTCCCCAAGGCATGCCAGTCTGGTCTGTGCACGAAGAGCTACGGATTGGTTACCTGGTGGATCAAGTGGCAATCAAACCTCTAATGTGCTGGATAAAAATATGGACTTCTGAACATAAGAATTTTAACTGTTTGATTGTATCGGATTGCCTGGCATTGGAACATGGCAACAAAATTCCTTGGATACAATACGTAAAGGAGTCCTTCCAGGCTTTACGTAGGCCAGACATTTTCTTTGCACATGACACTAACTTTGGGGGACGTTAAAATTATCAAAGATTTACATCACAAATTTTCTACTGTGTACTGGGAAAATACCAAGCCTAATAAACCCTCAATAAGGGCCTATGCAATGTTAAAATCGGTGCAGGGCATTGAGCCATACCTTTCGGCCCTATCGAGTGGGCATGATGGATTCTTAAACACACGCTTCAGATTCAATCAGCTCCATCATCTTTTAGCATCCCCGGCGGGCTTTTTTCTCCCGCTAGACCAACGTGGTCCCTGTGGCTGCGATCTTCGATCTCAGGACACATTACATTTTATATTATTGTGCAAATTTTTTTCACTGCCTAGACGAATTCGTCGGCCATTGTTAAAAAGTTTGAAGTTGCTAAAGTGGCACTTTTGCACTTACAGTTGTCACCCAATCCCCTCACACTCTGCGTAGTGATAAGTTTTTTGTGGGCCGCATAAAGATCTAGCTTATCTAGAATTGACTGAACCTGTGCGGTCTGCTTTGGTTAAGACCTTTTAGCATGTGGTTGTGTATACCTCCAGCCACTAGAGTCTTATCATTTTGTAATGTTTTAACCTATTGATGTCTTAGCTGTTTGAACTGTTATTATGTGATGTACTTTTTTTCTTTTTGGTATGAATGTATCTTTTATGGATGTGTTGCACAAAAATAAAGAAATATTTATATATAAATATAGCCAACAAGTGGCAACACACAAACTGATGCCCTTCAAGAACCTAACATGCTCATGCTCCAAAGGATTGATATCCAGGACATAAAAGATGATACAGGCCTCAAAAGCCATGATCCCCTCATCTCTACCAAGTCTAATGGGAAACAGGCCTACGGAAGACCATAGAGGCAAAGGAATGGAGCAGGCTCTGGCACAACATACCCTAAACTCTACGGAGTATCCCCTAGAGAGAATCTGCCTACGAAATAATGTTCCACTGGTACCTTACAACATACCGCCTCCATAAAATGTTCCCCACAACCTTCGCTCTGTTGGCAGTGTGGGCAGGAAGAGGGAACCTCCGTACACATATGGTGGGAATGGACACCCATATAGACTTTTTGGAAGGAAATATTAGGCCACATTAAAGGCACATTGAACGATCCAATCCTGGCTCACCCGCACACAATTCTCTTAGGTATATTGCCCTCCAACATGAAGAGAGTAATCAGTGCTGACAAGATGCTCATACGACATGATGGCGGGGGGAGATCAAACAACTCATCGCACTCAGTTGAAAAAAAGAAAGCCTCCATCGGAGACGCTCTGCTTTTACAAAATGTGGCAAGTGCTTGCTAAGGAAAAGATCCCCTAAATACTAACATACTCTGAAAATGTACACGCTTATGGCAACCGCTAGAAGATTACACGGCAAGACTGGAATTATGCAACTTTATGTCCCAACGGCTCCGTGCTACACAATTCTGTGATCGACATAAGAGAAAAAACAATCCCTGCTCCAGACTACCACCGGACCCCGACTGCCTCAGCGAAACTTCGGAGGTCCCTATGTGGGCACCGAAACAGACGGTAGGACGACGGACCGTCAGGTGCGGTGCGTCCATTGGGGCGTTGCTCACCCGCGCAGCTCCCTTGGCGACTCTGAACTTAAGTAAACTGACTCAGTTTACTTAAGTTCAGAGACGCCGAGGGAGAACTTGTGGTAAATAATTTAATTACCGGGACTTAATTTGATGCGGAAAATCTATAACAATAGCTCAGTAAAATAAGAGGCAGAATCCGTGGTATTAGAGGTTCGGAACGGGCTTTATTCCATAATCAATTTAAATCGATGAGCTCCAGATTCCATCACCACGAAGGTTCAGGAAGTGAAGACCGTACTTTATTGATAGGTAATCATTTTTATACAATAGGCATTACAGTGAAGCAAATGCAGGAGGCGTAACAATTGATAGTGAAGATAAAACATACATGCGTAGCAAAAGTGGGTGTAACTAGGCGTAACTAAAGAACGTCATCAGGTATGATGTCATAATAGGGTGGTTCCATGAAAGAATTTCGCAATGTCAGCAGAAATACTTGGCAGAAATGCGCGCGCAGCAGCATGACGTGTGATTGACGTGCAACTAGGGGGTGAAGGGGACTTGACATTTAGCTCTACATGTGGCGACAGAAGTCTGGAGGGTCAAGTCAACCTAATCCCAAATCATATCTAACATCCTATGTTTAAAGAACTATGTTATCCAAAAGAGAGGTCTCTTAGAGTAGAATCTTATTCTATACTGACTATACTGACTATTAGTGCGTGTACAAGCGTCTAAGTGTCTACACTAGATGCGAGGGCAGGAATCTTCCATAGCAACAGGGCTATGAATTACTTGCATAAAGACAGAGAAGCCGGGCCCTTTGCTCGGTAGCTGGAAGAATGTTTACTTAAACTACTAGACAGGAATGCATTGGGTAGGGAGCGGAGCAGATAATCACAAGGTGAAATACAGTTTTTGGCAGGCAACAGGCTGATGTCAGGCACCGTTAGCCGCGCAGAGAATGAGGACAAAGTTCATGGATACAGATGCGAGCTCGGACTGGAGCTTTCAGAGGCAGAAGGCAGGAAAGGCTTGATGGCAGAATCAGGGCCTACTTGCCTGGACTGTAAAATGGCATAAGTGAACCATATAAAGGCAGTGGCCTTTCATACTTAGGAATGGAGTATCCAGCCCATTCATGGCGGATCTGAAAGAGGACATGTTGGCGGGGGACACACATGTGTTTGCGTCTTCATAACTGGAACTGGAGGGAACATACATGTACTTGTGATTTATACATGAAACCGTTGGGGTCCAAGATAGGGGACATAACTGACCAGAAAAATCCATATTTCCACATTCATGTCAGTCAGCATGACGTCAGACCGCCCACTCCCTTCAGAGTCTGAAGGGGCTGGGCGGTCCAGCGTCATGTTGACTGACATGCATTGTCTGACCAGCCAGGGACAGGCAGCAGCACAAGAGCGCATGAGTGGGGAAGGTGAGCTAATTTTTTGCCCGTGCCCAGTCATGCGCACTTGTGTTTGCACTGGCTTGCGCATGCCCATTAAAAGACCCTCGGTCTCCTAATGGGCAGGCGGTGGGCGAAGAGTAACTGTGCCCTAAGCCAATCCTGGCGCTGCAGCAGCGCATGGATTGGCTGAGGGGTTGCCACTCCAGTGCTGTTCCTGTTTGAAGAGGCGCCAACGCGGACCAGGAGCAGAGGCGGTCAGGTAAGTTTTCTAAATGTTATTCTCCCTCGGCTCCCCCTCCCCCCCCACCCCTGCGTGGTGACCCACCCCCGCGAGTACTGCGAGCTGCGTCTAGGAATAAGGCTTACCTCTAGTCCCAATACTGCGTGTTCCTCCCGTTCCTAGGTGTCAAAAACATTTGGAATGTTGCTGTTTTTGCATGAAAGAATTCAACTAAGCTTAACCTGCCAATAGGTGTGTTGCACTTTCTCCTACATTCAGAATCTTGATTCGGGCGCAAACTGCAGTTCAATATTATACTGAGCGTATATATATCAACCTGCCAAAATCTACTCACCTTGGAGGTTCAAAGGGTGTGTAAATGTCTAATCCATGTAGATTTGTCTGTAGGTGGTGCACATACATATGCGTTTAGATCTGGGCCTACTTTGTGTTTTGATCTGTGTTTTGTGTTTACAGAAACTTGGTATGTAGACTGTATGTAGACTGTCTTGTACATTTATTTCTGGGGGGTGCGCATCTGGTGATCAGTGACAGGGAAATCCCACCGTGGAGAAATCCTCACGGTGCCACGGATGCGCACATTCTGTGCAAATGTCTACGTAATGCTAGGGGTATTGATTTTCCTGCAACGTTTTTAAACTTTGGCATTTTCTGTGCGGAATCCAAAATGAATTGGATTCCCAATACCCGCCACTTCTGTTCTTGGTTTAATTGGTGTGGCAGTAACTGAAAAACTCAGTGAGTGGGTGCCACTGGGTGGTGGTGTTAATATTCTACCGCGCCTTTGTTTCAGTTGCAGTGCTTTCAGTGGAGTGTGCCTGTATTTGCGATTCACAAAACCATCTTGATTAGACATCACACCTTTTTCTACTGCATTCTGACACCAGCATTGTTATGCTTTCGCCAGTGATTTATTAAGTGGTGTATTTTTCCGAACACTGTATTCAGCCCATACGAGGAATGGCAGCTAAACCGGACATTCTTCAAACGACAATAACGGTATATTAATAGAATGTGCTGACTCAAAACACTTTAGAAAAGTTTATTTTTGCAATGCATTAGTGTGTTATTTTTGTGTGCGCAAAATCCATATTTCTGTTTTATATGTAAAGTGAGAATTCCTGTTTTATGCAATGGTGAGACTCGTATCAGTAGTTTTGTATATGAAGCCGTTCTGAATTCACTTGTGGTGGAAAGAGGAGAGCCATCGATTTGAACTAAAGCCACACTGTAAGCTGGTCACTGAACGTGACTCCACTACTGCAAAAAGATGACGTCCACTTCCAAGTACGTAAGAGCGGATGGTGTCATTTCAGACATACTACCCCTTCCGACAAGGAGGATGCTGCTCTTGTTGGTGTTCAACGCCTGTGTGCGTTTCACCTCGGTATAGCTATTAGCCAACCCCCATGGACAAATGGTTTGCAGAGATTTTGCGAGCCATTGTCACAGCAGTAAACCTCAAAACCAAACAACTGCATAAACAGCACTCGAGGTTGTACATATATATATATATATATATATATATATATATATATATATATATATATATATATATATATAATGAAAAGAATCAAAGTAAGCGCCTAGACGTGTGGAACGCAGCACGGAAATGTTGGGCACTGCAGATGAGCCGTGGTGTTAGCCCTCTGCGAGTCAAATCTTTGGCTTTCAACTTTCACACAGACCTTGGAAGCTGATGCACCAAACCACGGATTGACCTTACTGGCACAAACCTCGAGAATGAAAAGGCCATGGGACGCGAACCGAACGCCTTTCACACTTTGTGAAAGACAAAGGCAGAGTCAGTGAAAGCACACTGCACAGCTGGGGCAGTGTGCCTTGCTTGAGCTTTAGCTGCATTCGGGATTTAGCTGGCATTTGCTCTCAGGTTGATACTTTTACAAGCACTAAATGTGTCCCCAGGAAAATTAATGCTGTGCACTGCGATTTGCACGCTCTGATAATCCTCCTGTATTGTAAATTGGCAGCGATTGGATTAGCATTAGCGGAATCCATCTGGTATTTAGAGGCTATCTTGTCAATTTTGTGGAATCCATTTTGTATTTCTGGCAGCCATTTTGTTTACCCTTGTGCTCTGTTTAAAGGACTGGCTATACTTGGACTCTGCTACTCTGCACATGTGCAGAAGAATCTAACTGTCCATACATCTGTTTTTAGTCTGTAGCTGTCAGGTTATTTCTACCAGAGTCAGCAACTGGTAGCTCCTCCTTTACTGTTGACTGTACATTTATGTACGACCATCTATGTATGTAATTCTCCTATGTGTGCTTGTACCGCCCTCTTTTTTGAGCCCCTATGTGGGTATAAAAGACCCATGGTTCTTCTACTCTGTGTGCTATTTCACTCAGTACCAAAGGGTGCTGTTTGAATGTAGTTCCACCTCATGAGGTTTATTAAACGTTGTATTTTCTATTCTGTGCCAACTTCTTCCTATTGGTCTGAGGACTCTATGCAGAGAAGGGCGAACCCCTTGCACTGGTAGGCCTAGCTGAGGTCACCATCAACACCTAGACCATCAATCATCTCAAAAGATGACTACTTCACTAGAGCGTATAACTTTTTTGTTGTTTTTTTTTTTTTAACATCTTTGTCAGTTTATGCCATACGATTCGAACTTTACGTTTGCAACAATGGTCATGGCACTGTATGATTCTGCAGATGTTCACAGGTAGTTTTTCTGCTTTTGGTTGCTTTTTTTCTAATCTGAGGATATGCACGACCACATTGTAACATCATACGCTGCAGGTTTACTCCTGCAGTATCAGATTACCTAAGGTGTCAGAACTCCTTTCAGAAGGCCATGGAGCACGCAAGGGTTACTGGGCCTAACCGTGGAGATTGAGGCATTTTACACCGGATGTCCCCGGGCCAGACGTATTATGGATCCCGAGCAACTGAACCAAGAACCCCTTCTGCACTTGACTCTCGGTGGTAAATGTGATTGAGCTGTCCAAGTCTCCCTCGAAGGAGATAAAGGTGAAGGCGGTGGAGAAGGTGGAGAAGGTGAAGGCGGTGGAGAAGGTGAAGGCGGTGGAGAAGGTGAAGGCGGTGGAGAGGGTGAAGGCGGTGGAGAGGGTGAAGGCGGTGGAGAGGGTGAAGGCGGTGGAGAGGGTGAAGGCGGTGGAGAGGGTGAAGGCGGTGGAGAGGGTGAAGGCGGTGGAGAGGGTGAAGGCGGTGGAGAGGGTGAAGGCGGTGGAGAGGGTGAAGGCGGTGGAGAGGGTGAAGGCGGTGGAGAGGGTGAAGGCGGTGGAGAGGGTGAAGGCAGTGGAGAGGGTGAAGGCGGTGGAGAAGGTGAAGGCGATGGAGAAGGTGAAGGCGGTGGAGAAGGTGAAGAAGGTGAAGGTGGTGGAGAAGGTGGAGAAGGTGAAGGTGGTGGTGAAGGTGGTGGAGAAAGTGAAGGTGAAGGTAGAGAAGGTGAAGGTGGAGGCAGAGAAGGTGAAGGTGAAGGTGGAGGCAGAAAAGGTGGTGGTGGAGGCAGAAAAGGTGGTGGTGGAGGCGGAAAAGGTGAAGGTGGTGGCGGTACAGAAAGAAGGTGGTGGCGGTACAGAAAGAAGGTGGTGGCGGTACAGAAAGAAGGTGGTGGCGGTACAGAAAGAAGGTGGTGGCGGTACAGAAAGAAGGTGGTGGCGGTACAGAAAGAAGGTGGTGGCGGTACAGAAAGAAGGTGGTGGCGGTACAGAAAGAAGGTGGTGGCGGTACAGAAAGAAGGTGGTGGCGGTACAGAAAGAAGGTGGTGGCGGTACAGAAAGAAGGTGGTGGCGGTACAGAAAGAAGGTGGTGGCGGTACAGAAAGAAGGTGGTGGCGGTACAGAAAGAAGGTGGTGGCGGTACAGAAAGAAGGTGGTGGCGGTAAAGAAGAAGGTGGTGGCGGTAAAGAAGAAGGTGGTGGCGGTAAAGAAGAAGGTGTTGGCGGTAAAGAAGAAGGTGTTGGCGGTAAAGAAGAAGGTGTTGGCGGTAAAGAAGAAGGTGTTGGCGGTAAAGAAGAAGGTGTTGGCGGTAAAGAAGAAGGTGTTGGCGGTAAAGAAGAAGGTGTTGGCGGTAAAGAAGAAGGTGTTGGTGGTAAAGAAGAAGGTGTTGGTGGTAAAGAAGAAAGTGGTGGTAAAGAAGAAGGTGGTGGTAAAGAAGAAGGTGGTGGAGAAGGTGGTGGTAAAGAAGGTGGTGGTGGTGGTGGTTGGATACAGTTAGTGAACACGGCTCAATTCAAAAAGCAAGCAGCAGCAACAATAAACAAATGTCTAGCCAAACACTACTTTTATTACCAAAAAAAGTATTTAGGTTCCAACTCCATTCATTCTAAGGAAGGGTATGGGCTTTCACAGACAACAGCAAATTTTCCCCTTGTGGTCGGGGCTCTAGTGTTCCATTGGCAAGTCCCTGTTCCATGTATTCCTCACAATGTAATTCGGGTTATTCCCCCTTCACTGCTGGCTGCATCCAGGCAATGTTCACTATCAGGCCTTATTTAAAGAGTCCACTCTGACTCTTCGAATACAATCAAGTGTCTTAGCGCAGCTGTGCTTTCTGCATTGAGTTCACTAGGGACCACTAGGCCCAATGCAAGTCTAACCCACTCCAGCAGAGAGGTATTGTGCAGGGTCTTGAATGGTTCCCCAGCACTCTTAACAGCTCATCCCTACTCAGGTGAGTCGGCTGCACACAGACTTAGCAGCACCATTTGGCAAGTGCAGGCTCTCACCTTTGCCTACCTTGTAATACTCCATCAGCAACCAGAGGTGTTTCTGAACTTCTCCTATGGGTAAGTTTCCATTCTCCAAAAGGAGGGGGGGGGGTGACTCCAATGCTCCTGACTAGATCCGGCTGAGGTGGCAATGCTTCCATGATGTCCTCACTCAGTCCACAGGGTCAAGTCAGTCACAGTTCTCCTTGCTCCTGGTGACCTATGGGTCACCACTGCTCACAGCTCACTGGCACCTGCTTGATCCATACAGCATAATTATTCCTGGCAGCCCCTCCTGGCATATGGATTTGCCACACCACTGCAACGCAAGGGTACACCCCTTCCCGCATGGCAGTCCTCAACATAGCGGCACATCACAGGATATACGGTGTAGCCTTCGGCCCTGATCCCGAAGCAGTGTTTCCTACAGGGGCCCCTCCTGACTCACGGGCAACTGCAACAATTTTATCACAGGCTAACACCCTCACCTCTTTTTACACAGCTATCTTCACGGCAGCTCTATCCTGAAACACGGGGCTCGAGACTCAGTCCTGCATACAGGCAATTACCCAATCAGTGTAGCAGCCGTCTCCTCACACCATGCACCGGGACTCCACTTGACAGGGCTCTTCACTGGACCTCCAACACTCTCCTCTCCCTCACAAGGCACACTGATCATGCCAAGTAGACAGGCACTGGTGCTCCAGGCACCAGAGAATGTGGTCTTGGTTTCCCTGGGTGATGTCCCCTCACTCAGCAGGGAGACTAGCAGACCTTGGCCTCCAGTCTTGGTCACAGGCAGAGGTCTTGCAGAGCTTCCCCTGCTCACACAGCCTGTCTGGCTGCTTGGCAAAGAACAGATTTTGGGGTCTAAACCTTCCCTATTAGTCTTTTTCCAGACACCAAATTTGATTTAGAATCTGGGTCATAGGTTTTATGTTGGGGCTCTGCCTCTTCTGAAGTTGACACTTCTCCTTGCCATCTTCCTCTTGAAAAGCTTTGCCACAGCAGTAGGGACTCTGAAGCCGATAGTCCCACAACACAGGTCATGGGAGTGACTAGATGTCACACTTGGATGCCAACCACAGTGATATGTGCTTCAAAAGTCTATCTCAGGCTCCGAGACCCACTCTTTATGATTCTCTTTATCCGCCCCATCTCCTTCCTAAAATGTGTCAGGTCCCTTCCTTGTGATCTCTCACTGAAACAAAGAGCACCCTTTCAAGTGTTCTGGGAATCCTCGCTTTCCCTCCTCCAGTGTGCGTCACCCAGCTCACAGGAATGCATCAATACACAAATCTGTATGGGGATTCCTCTACCTCTTCATCTCTTTACCAGGCTGGCCTCCCAAAATGGAACCTGGGGTCCTCCATGTAAGTTTTCATTACGGGCACACTTTCACTTAGTGTATGTACACAGCACACACATTGTCCTGCACTGTTATCCCCATGCATTGTGCCACCACAGGCACACATCCACTCAGCACACACATTCACTCTGTGTGCACTGCTCAGTACTGCAGCATTTCTATACCGAGCCACTTGCAGGCACACTTAAAATCATTGCACAGTCACCATGCGCTCTCTGCACAATGCTACACCCTTCATGTACTGTACTCCGTGCAGGTACACATTCACCCAGTACATGCACGTACTGCATAGCACTACATTTTCATTCACAGTGCTCCTTGCAGTTAAACACACACCCAGCACATGCACGCACTGCTCTATACACGTTTGCACCCTTCCCAAACTCACATACAACCCGTTTAGTCTCACCACTCCTGCACTGCACAGAACTTCACATCTAAGTGATGCAGGCCAAGGGCGAGTCAAGAATACGGCAGTGGAAAAATAATTTTAGTGAGCCTATGGGCCTGACTCCAGTGACAGGTTAAAAAAGACCTGTTCACTCCTACTGATCACAAGGTGTGCTGCCAGCACTGCGCTAGAGCTGCTTATCTACTGGGGAAGGCGGTAACCTTCCACTACTAGGAGGGCAACGCTTTGGGCACCCTTCCTGGTCCAAAAAAAACACAATCCATGAGACAGGGCTATCTCAGGGCACACACACATGACACATGGTTACCTATGACACAAATATCTGTATTATTGATCCAAACAGTACAGCAGGGCAAGGGTAAATAGTCATAGCCATGGAGAGGACGTTTCCGTCCCAACGTAAGGAATTCTGTGGAAGGAAAAACTCCCCATAGATAATAGTTAAAGCAGTATCATGTGTTTAACTCCAACAAATCAAAAAAGTGAAAATTAAAGGGTCCTGCAAACTAGCTCATTTGGCTCTCGATGACTCCCAACCCCCAAGCAGGATGAACAGATTGCATTTGATTGATGCCTACAATGTTCAGGGGGCACAGCATTTTCAGTCCTGCAAACATTTCTTCCTCCACAGCTACTGCTCAGCACTTTGAACAGGAGGCGTTTAGCATGACAACAAGGACCTCAAACATTCCCTTGACGGTTTGTGTTGGTAGGTTTCCCTCTCCAGCCCCTCAGCTCTGCTTCAGCTGCTACCCGGTGGTCGGCTCTACAGCTTCATGCATCTCGAAGGCAAGTCTCTGATCCTCTTGACAAATGATACAACCTGGGTGTAGGGTTTCACGATTGCACCCTGTGTGTTATGTTCTGTCTGAAAATAAGGAGCAGAACATTCTGCTTATAATGAAGCCTACGGTAAGTACAGTATCTATAATGTTCACGTAAGTTTTGTTTAGATGTAGAAAGGTCTTTTAAGGTGGTGGAGTATAAAACCATCCAACACAGCATCATAGGTACATAATATATCACATAGAAAAGATTTAAAAAATATAGACTGACTCAATTATTTTATTACATTTGATTCACGTCTGTACTATTAATTTAGTTACACTTGTATATTCTCATTTGATGCAAAACAGGGTGTGGGTTAATATGGCGATGTACACAGTGACGTGAAATGTGCACAGTGAAAACCCTTGAAAACGTCAATTGTCACCAAGGAAACTTGATGGATAACAAATTACTTTACCACAGAGAATGCAAAGGACATCCTGAATACACTAACACGTCCGTCCACTGTACGGTGTTAATTCCGCTCAGGCGGGGAGTCCTCCTGCCACAGTAAAAGTTACCATTTGTGCACTCGTCGAAGGTGACGTTTCACTCTGTCACTCGAGTGCTTCTGTGAGAGAACAGCTGCACAAAGAGGACTTCTTTGAATAGGTCTCGCATTTACAAGAGTTTGAGCTATTGGCATTGTAAATGACAATGCCTTTTATGTATGTGTTAATTAGCAAAACAGATAAATACAAGGCATTGTCATTTACAATGCCAAATGCTTAAACTCTCGCAAATGCGACACCTATATTGCATTGCAAATGCTTGCAGCAATTTAGTCGTCTTGATGTCCTCAATACCAATTTATGGTGCCCAAAGGCGATTCCAGTTCAGTAATGTCACCTTTCAGTGGCGACCATTCAAACTCTGCGGAGGTAAAGCTATACCACTGCAAACCACAGAGTGGCGCTGCTGCATTAGTTGAAATAAATAGTAAGGTAACCATTAATTACAGTTCGGCTATACTAGCATAAGTAAGGCATTCGCGTGCAGCAACACTTATGTTAAAGCCGCTGCAGTTCTGCAGGAGTTGCGGCTACGCCTACTAAATGCTTTTTGGAAAACTGGTAACACATTGTGTATTTTAATCAAATTTGGTAACCTCTTTACTGGAGTATTTGGGGTACTTATGCGAGTAAAGCAGCTGTCTGCGGCCAGCCACACATGAGCGGCAGGTCACCACACTCAGCCACGGGCCGGCTTCATTTGACATCCAGCGATACTTTGCCCAGCACCCGTCAGGACTCTGAATGCGATGGTTCAAGACTCTGCTATAGCGGAACAGTCTGTAGATTTTCTGCTGCAGTTTGTTATGCACATTTTAAAATACACTTCGATCCACGGGGAGTTTACGCTGTGCTCTGTCACTGAGAGGGAGATTTGGTAGGGCGACCAGATTTGGAGAAGCAAAAACCAGGACGAGTAAAAGGAGGACTAAAGCCTTTATATTACTTTTACATCTGACCTGTCCAGTTTTTGCCGTAGCCTTGTTAATGTCTTTATATACGTTATTTAAGATGTCATCAACGATGTCAAACGATGTCACACAGTGGTCGAAGTGGGGGGGGGGGGGGGGAAAGTAGGGGGAACTGTGGGTGGAGAATCAGAGGGCGGGAATAACCCGAGAACTGGATCAGTGAGCGGAGTGAGAGGTGTGGCCAGAAAGTGGAAAACATCCACATTTTTTGTATTTGTTTGGCATTTCACTGACCAGTTACAGCTTATTATGTTATTTAATTCAATCAATGGATACACACAACTATTTAAGGTTTAATATGAGTTATTTACATTAAAATACAATCACAAAGTGGGATACTTTTCCAATCACAGAATGTCCCAAATACGCCTAAAAGTGGAAGCACAAGACATTTGTCCCCCAGCCATGGAGTTTGTCATCAGCACTTCTCCTCCCTTTTTCCACAAGAGCAGTTCAAACATGAATGGCAAAATAGCCTAGTTTGCAAAAGTTTTTAATATAATTATGGCTCTGCCATATTTGCCACTTAATACAACGTCAACATAATCTGACAATTTTAACTAATACATTGTTTGTAGTTCAAACGGATCAAAAGTTACTAAAAAATGTGACTTGTGATGCTGCGAAGTGGACGGCCCTTTGCAAAGGCTGACTGATCACGTTTCTCACTGCTGCATTTGTATGTTACACTGGTACTAATAAGGCAAAATCTTTCCAGAGATTTAGCATGTGTAAAAATGTAAAAATATTAAAGTGTCAGAAAATATACTGCATTATGTTGCAGCCTTTTTTTGCTGCATAATTTAGTCAACACTGCGGCGTAATTTTGTCTTATGCTGCATAATTCCAGTGGCCCCAAAGCAGGCAGTACATCTTAAAAGTGCTTGTGCATAAAGCAGAGAGACTGTGAAGTTTGCACACTTAGTTTTCTGTGCGTGCTAATCCTGCAGTGCCAATCCCTGGTGAGTTGCAGCTACTACTGCTGAAACCAGGCCAATGGAGGTACAAATGTGTGAGGCAGACTGGCCTCAAGGGCATGGCAGGCTTTAGCGCTTGTGGCTCTCCCCTGAGCAACAATGCTTGTTGGTGCCCCCCAATGACCACCTCCACCACGGATTCCCTCATTCCAATTCCACTCTTTAACAGTGCCCCTCAAGTCTCCATAACCACACTCTCTCTCAGATGCATTTCATTTGATTTACAGCGCCATATCACTGTATAGGAAATGTAATATAAGACAAAGGACTAAAAGGTGTAGAAGTCACATGACAAACATGCTAGTGGGCAATCTAGTTTATTAGTGATTGGTCTGGACAAAAACTCAGAATTTAAAGTGTCATACCACAGTTGAGGGTTCTCTTTAATAATCAGAATTTATCTCTATCCAAATGAACACTTTTTACAACATTAGTATAATTAGAGACTGGGGGAAAACATGATAACGCTCTAATTTATACCCTGCAGTTTGCATGCAGGTCTTAGATGACAATAGCTCACTGTTCTATGTTAGAATTTTAACTTCTAAACTGCATGTAACCAAAGATCTATCTGACAAAGCACTAACCCACTGACCTATTTACATTATGTGCACTTTGTGATCTGCATGATACATGTTCTTTGCAGCAGGCACATTAACCCTCTGCGCAACCTTTCCATGAATCAAAACTTCCACTAGACAAAACTCCAATCTCTCTCTAGGAAGTACTTTAATCAACACAATTATCATAACATTTTTATTGTTGATAAAAATTATTGGACGACAGGAAGGAGGCAGCAAGCACTTTTAAAACCATAATATGCTTGCCACCCAAAGTCAGCACCTGTTGCGAACACACAAGTTGCACCGCCCTAGAGCTGGCACTTCAAGGGTCCTGTGACCTCAGTGACAGTCACTGTTGCTCTAGGGTGTGCTGCTTTATAAGCCTGCCCGCAAGACTAGAGGTGAACTTCAGTAAGGATTGTGGTGGACAGGCCTCCAAGGTTAGCCCACACTTGCCCCCACTAGGGTAAACCTGCTGGTGCTAAGACATCAGGGGTTCTGAGGTCTTGCGGGGCCTTCTTAGGCCTAGCATGGGAATGTGCTCCCTCAGCAGAGTGGTCTGGGGGACTGGTCATGATGGCTGAACCTAGATCCCCAGTTCCAAATTCAGCAGCTCTGACCATAGTGGACAAGAGCAATACGCTGCCTGAAAAAACGTAACATCCTGAAAAAAGCAAACGCTCGTTGGGAATGCAAGATTGAGTTAAGCAGGTGAAATGTAAGCAGGAACATCGTTACCTTAACGCATTTACACTCACTATTCAGAAATCCGTGAGTGCTTTTGCCTGAAAAATTAAGGACAGGACTACAGGGCCCGGAAGGGATCAGCTTCAATGTCCATTGCTTATTTCCTTACAAAAGGCAAGCAGTATGGTTTAAAGAGACCACATTCATTAACACCAAACCGCAGTACGCATTTTGTTTTTCAATCCACCCATTAATCCAGCATTGCGGTATCTCCAGGAATGGTGCACTTCCTCATTCAGGGAAAACAATGTTGTTCAATGAAAAGATAAAACAAAAGTAGCGCTTCACTAGCAAACTCTGTATAGTGGCGCTAATGTGTTTGGGTCTGAATAAAATCAATCTGGCCGCTTTGTGAACACGGTCTTGCTTTATTTCGTTAATCTACAGTTGAAACTTATTTCTCTCCATCACGAGGCTGTACTTTGGAATAGAATAAATGTCAGAAAAAAGACCACATTTGCAGCAAAAGTATTTTTCTTTTTTGGATCCATTTCACAGGGGAACAAATAAACGAAAGGAGGAAAGAGGATGAGAACCGTTTCTTGAAGTCCTGGTTTTCAGTGAGGAGGAGCGAGACAGAAAGAGGGAGTAAGAGGAAGAAAGGGGGGGGGGGAGCAGCTGCTAGCGACACAGCAGAAGTGGACAATGTCCTGGTCTTCTCTGGCAAGAAGGAAAATAGAGTCCTTTTCCTTCTCTGCCCACCGCCCATCCACGAACGGCCAGGAACGCCGAGGCTTCTCTGCAGGCCTTAACTATTTCTGCCGTACTGGGACACATTATTAAAATGAAAAAGTAGGGGCACTGGATCTATTGAATTATAGAAGTAGGGGCACGCCGTGCCCTGCCGATCCCGCCCACTTCAACCACTGATGTCACAAAACATGATATGAGTGATGTCATATGTGCGGTCATAAGCAGTACCTGGCGGGGTGGGGTGCAAGTTATAGTTAGTGCTGCTAACTATAACAGGTGAATTTCTATGTTCTGTATTATTTCAAAAAGTTACTGTTGTCACTGACAAATTTACCCAACTATGACGTTACTTTCACCTTTGGTTCTGTCAGTGAATTTCTAAGGTTTAAATAAAAAAAAAAATCACCACACCTAATTAGAACATTACTCAGGGAATGTGTGTGATATATATATATATATATATATACACACACACACACACACACACATTTATTCACACACACACGCAAATTCACAAGGCTACGTATACATAATATTTCTATAGTAGGACCTCCACCCTGCTCCTCGCTTCTCCCCACTCTTTTTCTCTCTGCTAGGAGCAGGCAGTGACCCCCTCCTGTGCTGCCTTGCAGAAACAGTTACATTAATTCAATTATTTCAGACTTCAGAGGCGCCTGTGAAGGGAGAGCATACTTTTCACTTATGCTTGGCAGAATGACCTGACCTTTGTCCCAAAAACAGGGACATGAATTTAAAATTAACAAAAGCGTCAGACGCTAGGACAGTTCTTGCAATAATACATACAAATTTTGATGCATCAACTTATCTTTGTACGTTAATGCAGTACTTGTACAGTTTTTTCTTATGCGGATATCTTTTTTTTAAAAAATTATTCCTGCTTATATTTCATATTGTATTTTTGACATTTTATGTCTGTTGAGATAACTGATTTTTGATCACCGTTTTCTGACTATTGTTAAAAGTTTAATAAAGAATTGAAAGACAAAGAAAACCAGGACTGTCCGAGGAAATACGGGACGCCTGGTCACCCTACGCTTTGGCAGGGAAAGTCCGTCAAATCAGGAAGGCCACACATTTGATTCTCTTTGCACCACATAGATGAATCCTCTGACACCAGGGCAGGAGGTGCAACTAGACAAACTTTTGGAGGGGCAAGCAGATCAGCCAATAGGGCGGAGCTATCCTTGGAGCCGATACTAGAAAATAGAGTGATAAATTATGCATTTAAACATATATTTCAAGCCCAATACGATTTACAAGAAACCTGTTTGACTGCGCCAACCTTTAAGCGTTTCCTACACTGACAAACCGCCACGATGGGCGTTCTTGGCACACCATTTGGGTGCAAACCCATGGCCACAATTCTTTGTAAATATGAGTTTGCAGCAAAACCCATGGGTGGATGCATGAGAATTCCCATGCACCATCCATGGAGTAACGTCGGCAACTCAATGCCTTGTGTTACTTTATCTTATGGAGCCATGCAAATCGACATTTGTATGGCTTGATGAATACCAAAAAGGATTTTGCGTATGGGGTTGTGTCAAAAAAGTGTTGCAACTTAGATGTCAAATCTTTGTAAATCTGAGTTTATGAAAATATGGGGTTGTGTCAAAATCCATAAATGGATGCACGGGAATGCCGATGCTCCACCCATGGAATGCTTACACGACGCAAAGTAAAGTAATGCAGCTTAATGTACCGTTACTTTTTCTTACAAAGGCATTCAAATGGATATTTGTGTGGGTTAGGATTTTGCATTGGGCGGCTGCATCAAAAAAGGAACATTACGCTAATGCAAAACCTCTGTAAATCTGAGCCTAAATATATTTAAGTTCCTGATCTTCAAATGAAAAATGTAAAACTGCTCAATGGAATTAGGATGACAGGAAAAACCGACAGAAATAGCAGACACCATTCTTGGCCCCCAGACCCAACTATCAAGCCATGAATGTATTTATTTGGGATGTGTCACACTCCAAGATCACCTCCCTCAAGCAACGCCCTTGAAAAATATTGTCGTCGGCAAGAAAACATTGTTTGATTGCCACGTAACGGTATTCTGTCCCTAACAGTTCAAAATATACAGATATGTATATGTTTTTAACGAGTCCCGGTTACAATGGATGTATTAACATTAGTGCTGTCCTGATAATCCAGCATGTATACTCTGCTCAGAGCTGATGCGCCTTTTAGAATTTGAAGAGAAGTAAATGTCCATTCTGTTCATCTTGTTCTGCCTTTTATTCTTCTAAACACATCATTTGAATTGTTTCCGCGGCATAAAGTTGTAGCAGCAGCACAGATGGATTTTAGGGGCCGGATTCAACAGTAACCTTATTCTCTCGCTGAACAGAATCCACTAGACTGCCCCGATTCACTGCCAATCATGTTCTCCTGCTTAGTCGTCCCCTAGATGGCGCTAACCAACTACCACACCAAGCAGAATTCCACGGACCTCCAAAAGCAACCTTTCCTAAATTAATTAATTTAAAGCGCTGGCAATATTTTGAATTTGTATGTAGCGCAAATATTACCTACTGGTGCCAATGTGCTTTGCAGTAGAAATATGTAATTAAATGGATGGTTAAAGATAGTTCCAAAATATCTAGACTCAGTGGCGGCTCCTCTGCTAAGGCAGAGGAGCGTCGCCCCACTACATTGCAGCAGTGAAGGAAAGGAAAATTAAAAGGAAAAATTAATGTTATTTGTTGCTGCTGCAGCAGCATGGGGGCATGGCAAGGTTGCCCTGCTCGCAGAGCAGGGCAGGGCAAGGCAAGAGTGGTGGGCACACTAAAGAGCGCATGGTGCTTTGGCCAGCAGTCTCGGGCCGGCCAAACAGTCATGTACACTTAACATGTTCTCCACCCAGGCTGCATTACAGAGAACATGCCCAGGCCCCCAGCCCAGTCTGAACGCCGAATTACGGCACTCAGACCAATCGCAATGCAATGGGCTCAGGGGAGCCAATCACAACGCTGCATTGCGATTGGCTCAGGGGAGCCTGGCTGCTTCCTGTTCAGCCGACGGAGGAGATACTACCTAGGAGAGAGTAGCGAGGAGGCAAGTAGTCTTTTTCTACACTTTCTTTTTTCAAAGGACAATCCGTTTTCTTTAAAGGAAATGGGTCGCATTTAGTTAGTTTAGTTTTAAAGTTGCTAGTTTTTCCTTAGACCACTGTCTACTCCCCAACAGACTGTTTAACATTAACAAATCTATACTAAACTAATCTCAGGAATCTGTAACTTTTCAACCGGATTTCGGTAGCAAAACATTGATACATATGATAACAAATCACTATTTAGAAGTGATGCCCTAAACATACCACTTCTGAATAGTGTTTCATTAGGCCTTTCTAAACCCATTCTGCAATTGGGTAACCAGTTAGTGAATTGTAAAATGGGTTTAATACATTAAAAAAGCAATTTAGTGTAAATGCTGATGTGATTTAACGGAGGCAAGTGTTAAAAAGTACACTTAGGAGGGATGAATAAGGATCCAGAGTTCTTTTGTAGATGAATCAGATTCTTTAATTGAAGATGTAGGTAATACAGCTCAGCCATCCAACTGCCAGCAGATTCATCTCTCTCTCTAACTCCAACATTCCTACAACCAGCTCATGATGAGTTGGCACTCTAGAACCCCATCACCTCACAGAGATGTCAGAAATGACATAACACAAAATTAGCATATTACAACATATCTCCCTCCTTACATTTTACATTGAAAACCCAACAAACAACATAACATTATACAACATAATCCTTCAAATAAGAAGGTGTGCGTGAAACTCTGGTAGGTCGTGAAACTCTGGTAGGTCTTATTTCCCCTTGAGGAACAGTGTTCTTTGTTGGCAAATCTTGAGAAAAAAACACTTCTTCATTTCTTTTACACAAAGCTACCCGACTCAAATTCCACACTCTGTGATCAGCAGTTCTTATTGCATTATTAAAAACTTTTATCACTTTAATAGGTTTGGAAAATTTAGCACCAGCAACACAAAACCCAGGTTTTTTAATCCTAACCATGTCGCCAACTAACACTTTTGTCACTTTGACAGCATGTCGCATATCATAGTTTTCTTTACTCTTGAGACACTTAGAATCTTCCTTGTCTTTCCAGGAAATAGAATCCTTAACTCCACCTTTGGTCGACAGAAATTTGTTCACCCAAGGAGGTTCTAGAAACGTATCAGGATTCCTTCCCCGAAACAAAAGAAAAGGAGACTTTCCAGTTGTAGAATGAGGAGCAAAACGATATATGCAGACTCTTTTTGATATTTCATCTTTCCAGTCAAGTCCATTTTGCTTGGCTAAAGAGATAGTATCTTTAAGAACACGATTAAATCTCTCTACAGTGCCATTTGACTCTGGGTGATACAGAGCACACTTCTTATGTACAATACCACAACCACTAAGAAAATTTTCCATTTCTGCAGAGACTAATTGGACCCCATTGCCAGTCAAAATTGTCTCAGGAATACCTTCCTTAGCGATGAGTTTTTTTAAGCAAACAATAACACTCTTAGTGTCTATACTTTTTACAACAAATATCTCCGGCCACCTTGAAAACAAATCCATAATTACAATAACAAACGAGTCTGAACCATCCCCATGAATAGGTCCTAAAATATCTAAAGCTATATTTTCCACGGACCACTAGGGCGAGATCTTTTTTCCATAGGTTGAGTTCTAGTCTTAAGGCCTTTTTCGCTTAAGGTACACTGAACACACTCTCGAACCAGATGTTCAACTTGAATGTCTACTCCTGGCCACCAATAACTTGAGCGTATTCTTTCTTTCGTCTTGGAAATACCTAGATGCGCCTCATGGGCTAAATTCAATAATTCCTTTCTTAGGGATGTGGGTGGAACCAATCTGTGACCCCTCAACAATAAACCATCACAATCAGAAAGTTGATCCTTCACCAACCAAAAATCTTTCACTAAAGAACCACCCTGTTCCTTGTGATGCCAACCATTACAAATAAGTTTTAGTACCTCCTGAATGGATGCATCAGCCTTGCAAGCGTCTATCCACCGTTTGTGAGAAATCACCTCACAATCCACCACACACACAAAATCATGAGGATGACCAAAATCAACATCCTTCTCAGAGTCAAGTAAATTTGGTTCACCAGACGGAACCAGTCTTGAAAGTGCATCTGCCACAAGATTCTCACTACCCGGAATGTATTTGACAACAAAATCAAATCCTTGCAAACCAACAACCCATTTTGAAATTCGCGGCGAAATAAAATCAATGCCTTTGCTAGTTAACACTTCACGCAGTGGTTTGTGATCTGTCTTAACAACAAAAGATGTACCCCACAAATTTTTTTTGAATTTCTTAATAGCCCAGTAAACCGCCAGAGCTTCCCGCTCAATGACTGAATATCTGGTTTTAGCCCCTTTCAGACTTCACGAAATGAACATAATGGTGTTCTCAGGAGCAGTACCTCCCTGATATAAAACTGCACCAAGTCCCTTCAAACTTGCATCGGTGGAAATAATGGACATTTTAGTGGGATCATAATTTCTAAGATTGGGTGCATTTTGCAGCATGAGTTTCAACTCACAAAATTCTTTCTCACAAGAATCATCCCAACAAAATTTCTCGCCCTTTTTTAGAAGGTTCCTTATGTGATATGTAACATCTGCAAAATTCTTTATAAATTTATTGTAGTATTCAGCCATGCCGAGAAAGCGCATTAATTCTTCCTTAGATGTGGGAGCCATCAGATCTTTAATAGTGTTCACCAGCTCAGCTTTTGGAACAACCCCATCAGCACTTATGGTATGTCCCAAGTAGTCAATCTTATCCAAACCAAACTTACACTTTTCCCGCTTAATAGTCAGATTGTGAGCAGTAAGTCTACTAAGCACTTGCCTCACTCTTTTCCCATGCTCCACTACATCGGATCCGTACACCAATATATCATCTTGATATACACAAATTCCCGGAACATCAACCAAAACCTTCTCCATGACTCGTTGAAACACTGAAGCGGCAGAAACCAGGCCAAATGGAAGCCTTATAAATCTGAACGTCCCAAAAGGCGTAACAAACGCAGTCAAATCTCTAGAAGATTCGTCAAGTAAAATTTGATGATATGCGGACGTCAGATCAATTGTACTAAATATTTTCGCTCCTGCCACCATGCTCAATAGTTCAGAAATGTTTGGAAGGGGATATTTGTCTACCAGTACACACTTGTTAAGCTGTCTAAGGTCCACACACAACCTCAGAGACCCATCCGGTTTTCTAGCAGCTACGACTGGAGCCAACCAAGATGTCCCTTCAACTTCTTCAATGATTCCCTGAGATTTAAGTTTGTCAATTTCTTTGAGCATATTTTCTTTGACAGTAAAAGGAACATTCCGCACCTTGCTAGAAATCGGAACCGAACCCGGGATCAACTTTATTCTATGGCAGTAGCCCTTAAGGCAACCCAACTTTTCTCCAAAGACCAGGGGATACTCTGCCATAAGTTGTGACAATAAGGATGTGTTGTCTATTGACTTAATGACATTCCTATCTTTGATAATGCTGGGAGGTGTACTATTGGGATCTAACATGACACCCAAGTCTTTTTGGTGCCACCAGCTAATAATACTATCCCCCTTTTTAGAAACATAGATCTTCCCGGAGGTAAAACGATCCTCAAATTCAATTAATCCCACAAAGTACCCTTTCAATTCAATGGGATCACCACCATATGCGGTGGGACGAATGTCAGGTTTCAGGAGTTTTACTTTGGGGCTCAAATTGTCATTAAAGAATTTATTAGAAACAATTGTAATCTTAGCTCCTGAATCAAATAACACTTTTGTTCTATGACCTTCTACAAGTATAAAATCCAAAGGTCCATCACTTCCAACCTGAACTATAATTTGTCCACATTCAAAATCACGTAGATCTGTTGTATTTTCTTGAGAAACTTCATTTATTGCGCTTTTAGAAGCCTTGATTCTACATGCACTCACCATGTGACCCTTTTTTTTACAGAAAGAACATATAGTATTTAGGGCAGGACAAGACTTATCATTCGCCCAGTGAGTTGTGCTGTTACACCTGTAACACTTACCACTCTTTTTGAATTGAGCTGGAGACTTAGTACTTGACTTGTCCTTATTCAGGGATTTCCCTGAAGAATCAGTAGGTTTGTGGGACACATTAGTATTAACCACTGTAACATCAGAAACTACCTTGTCGAGATCCTTTTTTATTTCCTTAACACACGCTAGTGAGTGTTCTATTCTTTTAGCTATTACTAAGACCTCATCAAGAGATGGTTCGTCTTTTAGCCACAGTTCATCTCTCACTTTCTCAGAGATGCAACCAAGCATAAATTGATCTCTTATCCTTTCTTCAATCAGGATATCAAATTTGCAAGTGGAGGCTAAACGTCTGAGATCTGTTACATAATTTTCTATACTTTCACCTTCCTTCTGCATCCGCCTTCCAAAGTGATAGCGTTCTAAAATAGTACTAACTTTAGGTAGGTAATGAGTGTCAAGCTTATATATGCATTGTTCAAATTCATTCAAACCCGCTGCAGCACTGCTTGGAACGTCAGGCAGATGATCGAAGACATCTTGACCCTCAGATCCAAGACAGTGCATTAGCAGAGCCGTTTTCCTCTCAACACAGAGGTACCGCATACCCGAGCATAACGCTCAAATACCTTTTTCCACTTAGACCACTTAATAGGTGGATCACCTGGAGATTGTAAGAAAAACGGTGCAGCCGTAACATTTTGCATGACTCAGAAACTTTGAAGTTAAAAATTATTAATATTCTTAACCTATGTAGCCACTCAAACTTCACCAAATGCTAATATCATAGGTATCAATTAAGCTCGTCTTAGTATGAACCTGGGAACAAACTGTACAGACATAGTATTAATCAAACTTAATTTACAACAAAAACATTCGTGTCAAGAAGCGTGTGTCAGCAAAGTCTGATTAAAGGACACACAGCATAAGCAGGAATTGTATTCAACACAACACTCTGCGTGATGATGACTGCAAAACTCACAGCATGTCTATCGGTAACTAATTGTAGAGATGATAAGGATCACATGTATTCAGCTGTGCGTGCCAGCGTAATCTGACAAATTGACACGCAGTACCAAAGTAATTGCACTTACTGGTAGTTGAATGAGTGATGCATCCCTTAGTGATAACGTTCACCAATCCTAGAAGCTGTGCGTGTCAGCATAATTTAGCAAAATGACACGCAGTAACAATTTAATTGCACTTACAGGTAAATAGCTGTGCGTATCAGCGTTGTATTAAGAGTGTCAGAAAGATGATCCCACGAAGTGGCCCACAACTCTGCTATGCAATGAGCACGTTAAAGTAATTTTTTTTTTTTAAACTTCTCTCAGAAGCTGTGTGTGTCAGCATAACTTGGCAAAATGACACGCCATAGAAATGTAACTTGCACTTACTGGTAGATAGCTGTGCGTGTCAGCGTTGTTCTGTAAATGTTGAGGAAACGTTCTCACAGTGCGGCGTACGAGTCAGTCAATGCAGTCGTCTGGAAAACCAACGAGAGTGAAGGTGCGTCCTAGGCTGAGAGGCGTAGCGCATCTACATGAAGTGCGCTTCTGCTTTGCCGTTGCCAAAGAACCAACTCGGAAGAAGACGCTGCTTACACTGCTTACACTGCTTAAATGCGTTCCAGGAAGCTGTGACGCTGTGACGTTAGATGCGTTCCAACAAGCTCGGAAGGAGACGCTGCTTTGCCGTTGCCAAGGAACCAACTCCGAAGGAGACGCTGCTTACACTGTGACGTTAAATGCGTTCCAGGAAGCTGTGACGCTGTGACGTTAGATGCGTTCCAACAAGCTCGGAAGCTGTGACGCTGTGACGTTAGATGAGATGCGTTCCAGGACTGCTGCGGGTGAGTGACGCTGCTGTTAACAATGGCGATTCACTCGTATGCAGAGTACGTCAGAACAATGCTGCACGAGTACTGGAATTGTGCTCGAGGGAGAGCACGAGCAAGAAAACTGTAAGTCACAAATTTAAATTGTTTGACAAACCGGACCAGCAAATATTAGAAAGTTACATCCACCATAAGTCAAAACGATAGACATGTGTTCCTACACCGTATCTTCCTGAACAGAATTATGTCCCACGTAGAAACACTTGCTTGCAATATGATTACAACAGATAGTAGTGAAGTCAGTTAGCGTTCAGAACGGAAGCGTTACGATGGGTTGCAAGGTATTTGATGTGGAATGCTGATGTTGCCAGACGAGGTGGGTCAGTCATCAAAATAAGCACAAAGAAAGTCTTACTTGAATGTTCAGCAATGTAGTGAGGATGAGAACCGTTTCTTGATTAACACTTCATGCTGTTGTCTGGAGTTGAGCTGTAGAATCCCAGTCGTCGCCAGTGTTAAAAAGTACACTTAGGAGGGATGAATAAGGATCCAGAGTTCTTTTGTAGATGAATCAGATTCTTTAATTGAAGATGTAGGTAATACAGCTCAGCCATCCAACTGCCAGCAGATTCATCTCTCTCTCTAACTCCAACATTCCTACAACCAGCTCATGATGAGTTGGCACTCTAGAACCCCATCACCTCACAGAGATGTCAGAAATGACATAACACAAAATTAGCATATTACAACAGCAAGTGTCTAGTGAAGTTGGCTACTATGCCTCAAACACTTTTTTGAAAATGTGATTAACTTGGTCTCATGTAATATTCCAACCTCAATAAAAGAAAGTTTTAAAAAAAAGCTATTTAGTGGTTGCAAACCTCGTGATTCTGCAAATCACAGGCTTTTATGAACGAAAAATGGATTTTACATCAGGCCCAAAACTTATTTGCACATTTTGATGCAGCCTATCTTATATTGTGTGCAAGGCAATTTTAAAATAATGACTTGCATATTTAGAGCTTTCAGATGCGGGCTAGAAATATAAATGCACACCACTATTCCCCCAAGAAAATAGTTGTAGCATATTTTGTTTTTTTATAGCCATATCTCTTGCCCAACCCCTGTGCCCTCGGAATCAGTGTTCCCATACTTGTTGAAGGCAACTTAGCCCCTGAATGAGCTGTGAAATACTGTATACGAGGCTCTCACTGAGGTCTCCTCTCAAGCGCTCCCGAGCACACACACGCTGAAGAATAACTGCCGTAGTCTGGGCAAAAAACTCTTAGCCCCATGGGCGCTGCGCGCCTGCTGAACACTGAAGAGAATCCTAAAGATCAACTCAAAAAATGCGGAATTGATCATAATCACCAACAATACCAGCCGACCAAAGACGTACACTTGTATTCACCCTCGATACAGACCTCTCCTCCGAAGAGCATATGGCCAAGAAGACCAGGACTGCATGGCATCTGCCTAAACCCCCTCAACTTCCCTGCGATCCCTGCCCCAACACCCCAGCAAAGGGAAGAAAAACCATATTAACTCGAAACTGAACTCAGAACTACAGAGCAGGCCCTAATGGTACCTCACCTGGATAGAGGCGCAACTGCTCAGTGGGCTCCCCGATACCACTTTGGCTCCCTTCAAAGGAACCTTAAACACTGTCGCAGCAACATCCTGAAGAAGAGTGACCACATTACCAAAACACTGAAGGAACTACATTGGCTTTTCCCGGCAAACAAGCATCAGTTTAGAGACCCAGCGCGCCTGGCCCCGGAGACCCAGCGCGCCTGGCCCCGGAGACCCAGCGCGCCTGGCCCCGGAGACCCAGCGCGCCTGGCCCCGGAGACCCAGCGCGCCTGGCTCCGGAGACCCAGCGCGCCTGGCCCCGGAGACCCAGCGCGCCTGGCCCATGGACACACTAACTAATTCACTATCCAGCCTGCTTCGCCCCACTGCAGTATTTTTTAGTTTGGTGAAGTTTATTATTGATTGGTTTAAACAGTGCAATTGGTAGCAATACATTAAAATTATAAAAAGTATTAAACATTATGAATGAGGCTTTTAAAAATGTATTTTACAAGATTAGAAACGACCCCATTCCTACTGAAAATCAGAAGCAGTCTGAGGGAGAAGGATTAAGGGCAAGCCCTTTGCCAATAACGCCCCTCATTCTCTCGAGTAGGACCCGCAAAATCCATAACAAGCCAGAGGAAAAATAAAAATAAACATAGTTAATTGCACCCCTTATTTTCCCAAGTGAGACGGAGGAGAGCAAAGTTCATAAACGTGTCATGATTTGCCATCATTGGACGCTCATCTCCGCTCAGGGTCGTCTTGCGACTGCCAACGCCTGACTGCGACACTTATGTGTTTTGATGGAGTTTCTGCCATTGCTTCATTCCGCCAACAATGATGTGGGATGATGACAGAGCTAGCCTCAGACCAGCTCTAAGCGAGTTTTCTTTAGCGTCCTGCGTCGCATAACCCAAAACAGGGACCTCCGTTTAAGCAAGGGCTGCTGCAGATTGAATACCGGCCTAATCTGGGACTGAAGGGTGGAGTTGGAGATAAAAAATAGACCTACGTGAACTGGATTGTGCTTGGTCTGGCCAGAGACCTAGTTTTCCTGGATACACAGCTAGGCCATAAATCACCGATGGCAAAATGTAGCGATTACTGACAAAAGGGATCTCTGATCGAGGGTGCAACACTGTTTTGTAGAAACGATGAATGGCATATGCCAGGGAAGATTTCAATTTTATATAAAACCAATGTTCATTAAATTATTCGGGATCATTAAGCCAAATGTCGAATTAACAGTTTCTCCTGTATTTTTTAACAAGGGGGTCACCAACCTTTCGGCTTGCACTAATACAGAAAATGTGGTTGCACATACATACATATATATATATATATATATACACACACACACACATGTTCAGCTCAAGAAACTTCACTCTCAGAATGAAGGGACCACACTCAGGGTTCTCGGTTGTCAATTTATTTTACAGAGAATGTAAGCCAGGACGTGTTTCGGCATTCGCGCCTTTATCGACTTGCACTGCCTCGGCCTCACGTGATTCGTCTGAAAACATAATGTCTTGTGATATGGGCTAGATCACCGACTTAGCTGTGTGTAAAACTTTATTTAATCATGAATCGATCTATGGAATGCATAATGCAAATTTGTTCTTGAATTAACTGTTAATTAAGTTTTGGAAACTTGAAAGAAAATTCAGTAAGAGCATAGTTTGTTTCTTATTTAAGCTGCCATAATATTTAATCATGCTCATACAGGGCTTAATGGCGTTTCTCAATATTGAGATTTTATGGTTCATAATTAAGTTTGTTGATTTGAATAAGAACAGCTACAATAGTTAAATGTTCGCAGAATGAATTATATAAATCTGCTGCTCTTTACTCACAAATTATCATTTATATGATATATTCTGTATAATTATGTCACTGCGCGAGATTGGCGCTTATTTCTGTGTTTCACATTGTTTGAGTCTGTTTTTCATGCTTAGTTTACGTGAACCGGAAACACTAGTAGCAAACCGGATATAATTGCACCGTATGAACTGCACTTTGTAAATAGTCGATAAAGGCGCGAATGCCGAAACGCGTCCTGGCTTACATTCTCGGTAAAATAAATTGACAACCGAGAACCCTGATTGAGTGTGGTCCCTTCATTCTGAGAGTGAAGTTTCTTGAGCTGAATATTTTACGTGGAGCCACCGCCACGATCTGGACCAGCACCCGCTCTCGAGTGCTCACGGCGGCTTCCTGAGCGTTGACACACACACGTTGACACACACACACACACACACACACACACACGTTGACACACACACACACGTTGACACAGACACACACACGTTGACATTGACACACACACACACACACGTTGACATTGACACACACACACACGTTGACATTGACACACACACACACACAGCATTTTAGCATCCTCACCTCCTCCATATTAGACATTTGGCAGTCTGAATCAATCTTATTTAATGATCTATACTTCTATATCTTGCCTGTGGATTTTTACATTACTCCAGAAGATGAATTAATCTGCATATGAGCTGCCCAGGAGTATATTTTATCAAGCATTCACCAGTGGCAATGATTACAAGGGTGAGGCTTTGAACCCGGTTCAGGTGCTGCTATAAGCTACTAAAAACCCTGTGTGACGTCTGATAGTAATACCCGTGAGAAGAGCTTCTGGGACGAAGAGGATCATTCCAACATGCAAGACACCAGAGTGGAAACCACCTTTACCAAGCAGCCTTTACCACACAGAACCTTTACTACACATACCAACTTTTACGACAGTACTTTACCACGCTGGTATTTTTCTTTTTTTATTATTAATATATTTTTTATGGAATAAAATGGGGGTAAAGGTAAAGGTGATTTTACGGTTAAGAGGTGTGTAGCTGTAACAGCAGGTAACGGTAATTTACGGTATTAGGGTTGGGTAGAAGTAAGAGTATACAAGGGTGATCTTCGGCTTTCGGGGTGGGTAGTGGTAAAGGGTAGCAAGGGTAATTTTAAGGTTCACGGGTGGGTAGAGGAAAGTGTGATTTTAGGGTTCAAGAGAAAAAAAGGGTTCAGAGAACTGAGTTCTACGTAACCCTTTGGTTTTGGCAACACAGTTTTAATCGAAAACATCACTCATTTCGGCATTTCTTACCTCCAACAACGTCTTTTAATACAATGTGGACGTTGTACAACAGAAAAATGTTTCCCTGTAAAGCACCTGCTCCTAGCTTGTAGTGCTGAAGATTGACATGCTCTATACAAGGCTGCCATCTAGTGTTGAGATTGAACATTACATCTTGTTTTTCTTCAAAGAAGCTTTAAATCAAGGGATGTGTTTTATGCAACTCTTCTTAGTCCACAATGCATATGGGCATCAACTTCACCTTAGATTGCTTTTCGCTCACCAGGTAAAAGGTGAAAGTGGAGTCTAGAGTATTGGACTACTATGATGTGCTGTGTGCACTGTAAGTTGGTAAACATTGTGAAGACAGAAACATGCCAACCCTGCTGGCTTTAGGGTGGACACAAATCTACAGCACTACGCGTTTTGAACGGATGCTTACAGTGTAACATTTTCTGCTTGTAGTATGTGCGGCTGTAGATAGATATGCTCTGCATCAACTGTAAAGCAATTTTCTCACAAGCAGTGGTTAAGCAAGATGATGCAGATGTTTGGAATAATGTTCTTAACACAGTCTGGCCAACCATAGTCTGTTGACGGAAAAGCATGCCCACATAGTAATGCTTTGCAAAGGTGTGTGGTGTTGACCAGGTAGCTGTATTAAATACATGTCACTTACCATGAACCAAGGTACCGGTGACAAGCAAAAAGGAAGGGGATGTGGAAGTCTGTGTCCACAAGGTCTTATGCCATCATTAGGTTCACTTGGTGGAGAAGCGGGATGATGTCCTGTAGGATTGTCATATGGAAGTGCCCCTACAGGATGTACTGATTCGGGAGGTTTTTGATAGGCTGGAAGCCACTCTTCTTTGAAATGAGGAAATTCTGCCAGCAGATTCATTTGTCCCATTGCCATGGGGGAGAAGAATGAAACCTATCAATCTTTCCTGACAGGGGCTGTGCGATCTAAAGGAGGTGTTGGGGGATAAGGGGGGGGCGGGGGAAGGATAGTAGCATAATTAAGTCAGTCCTTGGGAGCAAAGGCTCCTTTACCAGAGCAACCTCTAGCCCTGACCTTCCCATGTTACCCCAAGTAACTACCCTGCATCCTCTAGCTGCCTGGGACTAGTGAAAGGCCTACTGGAATGTAGGGTTGCACCTGGCCAGAGGGTGCAATTTTGTTTTATCCGTGGGTTACTGCCTATGAAAGGTGTCCCTTGGAGTGGCGAACTACAAGAAGCCAATGGAATTTGCAATCTGTGTCCTACATCTTTTCCAACATCTCATCCACTTGGGTTTACCATTGAATGGGATGTTGAAGAGGTGTTGATTGAACCCCATGGGCGTATCAAGTGCAGGATACCAGCATTTATGCTGTAGGAGACAGTATCAGCAGAATGAGAGAGCAGTGGATGTTCGTGCTGGAAATCTTTCCCTCAGAGACTAGTCCTTTCCTCCTCTTTCTATGGGTCTCATGGAGGTGCTGTACCAGCATCCCATCCCCTCCCAGTGAAATCTGTCATACCACTACAGAAAGCTAACTCAACTGGCCATACGCCATTTGGTTGTTATATCAACAGGCACACACTTGCCGGCATCGTTGAGGGGGGCTTGCTCTCCTTGTCTAGGAGGGGGTGTGCTTGTTACTTGGGTTGAGGCCTGCTGTTTGTACCACAAAGGGAGTATAGGGTGCCTTGGCCCTGGATGTGGATACGTCATTGGAAGAAGCCTTAAATCTCTTCTTGACCCTTGCCACAACTACCTTCACTCTGAGAGAGTATTTAAAATCCTCTGGTACTGACTTGAGCATGCCTTAGAGAATAGGAAGGAACTAAGTGGTATATTCCGTCTTGGAAAGGTTCTCCACCAAATAGCCACCCTTGTCCTGTAGGATATGCATTTCGGTTTCATGGTAGCGGGCCACCCTCTGAATGGTGGCACTATATGTAGTGGCATCACCTGGAAAGGATCATTCAGCCGGGTATAGTTATAAATCTGGATCATGTGCAGGGTTGACATGGTGGTCATCCCTGAGGTCCCTTGCTTCAAGCTTGTTCTAAGGGTCTAACACCCAGTAAAAGCTACTTGGGTCAGAATTTGAATGCATGGACCGGTCAAGGTCTAGTGGAGTTGGGGACAGAGGGTAATATGGGCAAGGGGGTCATGGTGGAGACTGCCAGGGTGTGGGAGGTTGGAGGCCTTCATGCTTCTTGGGCACTGTGTGTCATGATGCATCCATCGAAGACGAGCTCCTCCTTGAGAGTCAGCGTCTGTTTCCTGGAAATCGGGGGCAACGTACTTGAGGGCTTTTCTGGGAGCAGCTTAGCCGAACGTTTACTGGGTCTGGTTGTATAAACAGCTGTTTCTGCCTGGCGTTGAATTCTGCCGATCCCTCCAGGATGGGGACTTCGGATTTCTCCGATCACAGTGAACGGGCCCTCAGTATCAACTAAGCAAATGATCTCAGAGGCGCTCTTGGTGTTCATTTCAGCTCCGAATGGGGAAGTTCTGTGTCAGAGCTTGATGCCAGACTCCCATTGGAGTGCTGCTTTGCCTCAGCATGGGCGAGCGCACGAAGCATGGTTTTGGCCCTGGCGTTGCGCTAGAGATGTACACGTGCCCATCAGTGTCTTCTCCGTGCAGGACCTTCAGAGTTTCGATGACGAGGGCGCCTCATCCTGATCATCTTCCTCAGATGTGCTCAAGGACATCATCTTTGGGCTGGGTATCAGTTTAGTTGCTGGGATCCTGGACGGACCCGTCACTTCCTCTTCGATGCCGAGAGGGTACAGTTCACTGACAAGGTTGGGTATTTTTTAGAGGATGACTGTGCACAATCGATAAAACAGAAGCAATGTCTTTCCTTTTGATACCTCAAGGAGGTCTTTTTACACCGAAAAGTGAGGCAGAACTCACAGTCGTCTTCGTTGTGGTCAGGGTCAGAGGTTGCAAATGTCATGCTGGTCTGCCCTCTGGTCCTTTGTGTTGCATCTTGGCCAAAATTTGAAGGTTGTTAACTCCATCACTCCCTTACGGTCTGTTATCCAGAAGAAGCGTTACAGAGATTGAAGGCAGCTCAGCAAGTTGGAGGCCAGAGCGCCGGCTGCAGAGGTATCTAAGAGAAGCGGTTCTAGTCAGTGGGAATAAAGCAGTGTCCCTGTAGGAAAATCGGGCAGTGATTGCTATCCGAGTCTTCTGTTTCGAGCAATGGAGAAGTTGGGCACGAAAAAGCTATGAGGATCGCATCCATCTCAGAGCTGTTGCTGAACATATCCAAACCAGAAGATGGAAAAATACAATCTAGAGGATTCGGTGTCCATGTACATTGTGGACTAAGAAAGGAGTCACAGGACATGCCATGACTCGAAGATTTTTCAAAGAAAACAGATTTGTAGTTGCTAAATCCAACACTAGTTGGCATCAGTTCTTCAAACTGCGGGGTGTGCACCTCTGGGGTGGTCCCTGGCTGTAACCCCAGCAATGCACAAACGAGTCTGCCTTTATTTGTAAATTAAGGTAGCCTGGAAGTACCACCGGAGCATTTCCATAATTTCTTAATTTATATGCAGCAGTTGGAGTGCAAAAAAAAGTGTGGGGTTTGTAATATAGTGAGGCCCATTGGGCAGAGTCAGTGAGCATCACGTGGCTTAAAAAGAACAAAACACACTGCATTTTGTTGCATTATTCACCACCAGTTTAACTGAATATAAAACAGCATGCACACACCTGAACTGAGAAATAAAAGCAAGTTTAACCATTTTTTTTTTACTATTAAGTAATGAAACTTCAGTTGATTAATGTTATCACTACAGACGTCTATGTGAGAGACCAGGGAGTCACAGATTTAAATACTCATTGGTGCAGCGAGGGATAGGGACTTTATTTTTTATAGTGCTACAAGGTGCGAGTCTGTGACAGAAAGCACTGCGAGTATGTCATTACATTAAAACTGTATTACACAGTATAAAATAGGCTGCAACAAAAAGTAGTATTTATTATAAAAGCAAGTGCTTTAAAAATATTCACTTTCCTAATATGTAATCATATTACAGAACTATGTTGATATAACTTGTATTACCTCTCAAAAGAAGAAATATTTCTCAACATGAAACTTCAAGTGGCTCCATCAATTAAAGCCTATGCTTGCTCCAAAGCAGCTTTTATATTTGGTGATTAACCAATTGCACACATTTACATTTCTTTCAGGTAGAAGGCCTTCTAGTGAGAAGATATGTTTCTTCTTTAGCTTTCTCTCTGTCTCTGCTTCGCAGACACCAAGTGGCCGAAAGCCTACATTAGGCATCAAGCCTAGGAGTGATGGGCCCGGGGAATGGGCAGAGGAGACAGCCTGCTTCAGAGCAGTATGTACCAATGGAGCTGCAGAATTACGGCTGTTTTACTATCCTTTTCTTGCATTAAGGGACCAGTGCATATTTGCTGTGCAAGGGTTGCTTTGGGCTCCAAAGGTATGGCCCGAAGGGAGAAGGGAAACTGAAGCAGAGAAGACACCTGGGTTTGTCCATCAAAGTGGTGGCGGAGACAGCCTGCTTTGCAAGGCAGGAACTATCATTATTGAAGTAGGTGCAGTAGCATTCAGTTCCAGGGGTCTGCGGGGCACACTACACCAATGTCGTACTTTAGAAAGGGAGCATTTGGGCCAATTTTCCTTGCTAGTGTTAGGGCTGTGGGAGAGGAGTTGGCCCAACAGCTACAGCGGTCTACCTCAAATCTGGGGAACTGGGTTCGAGTCTCGGCAAGGACGCTGAACATCGTGTGATTCTGGGCAAATCACTTTATCTCCCTGTGCCCAACAAAAAAAATGAATGTGTCCTCATGTAACACACCTGGTGCTATGTAAAGCGCTCTGATTGTGTGGAAGGGGTGAACGAAGAAGGAGATAGTTTGCTTCTCAGGGTTGCAGTTATTAGTACAGCACCTGTAGCTGCTTTGGGGCCCAGGAGTGCAAGACGCTCACTGAATCCAAAGTAGCGTTTTAGGTGAATTCTGTTTGATGCATTTGCTCTTTTATAAGACCTACATTTAGTGTGGATTATGAGCTGCATAGAAAACAACACCTTAAATTATCTCATGATACCACTAACCCCCCCCCCCCGCCATCAGCCATGCCCCTTTAAACCACTTAATATTTGCCATAACGTTTTGGAGGTGGGCCCAGCTTCAAAACAATATGCTTAGGGGGACTCAGCGCAAAATATTTGAAGCCTTCTGACCTACAGCCTCACATGCTACCAACACAGTTATCCGTCTGCAGCCTTGGCAAAGAGATAACACTAATTATAAGAAGTCAAGGAAGAAACATTTTAAAAGAAAGAAGAAATTGAAGAGTAGAACAAGAAGAGAAGGAGAAAGGAGGAAGAGAAGAAAATTAGAAAAAGAAAAAAGAGAAGGAGATGAAGCGGGAGAAGGAGCAAGAATAAAATTATTAACAACTAATTTCAAAGCTGATCCACAAATTGACATTCCTTCTGTCACCTTGGCAATAACCTCTGCCATTACCCAACTGATGGACTCTGATTTTGGAAGAATGAATAGATTGTTTTGCCTGCAGATCTACACTAGTGATCAGTAGTTTGCACACTTCAATCTACAAAGTTAAAACAGAGAGGTATTTTACTGCTGTTTTAAAACCACTTCAAACTCCAACTATCTAGCCTGACAGCAAGGCCTCATCCACAGGGAATGGGGGACAAAGAGTGGTTCACCTCGTGCAGATGAGATTCCTTCTTCTTGGAAGACAGGTTCATATGTTTCTCCAGAACGCCGCAGTACTTTTCTGTCTCCTTGTCATACTTCTTTTTAGCCTCCTGTGAAGATGAAAATACAGTCACGTCACAAGAGGGGAAGATGAAAATAGAGGAAAGAAGTAGATGGTTACAAGGAACAGACAGAAAAAAGATAACAGTTCAGGGTATCAAATGGTAGACTGAAAGCTGGCGGGAGCACGAGGGAGCGAGTAGTTATTTGTTTCTCACGTCTCGTGCAGTCTCGCTGAGGCAGTGTGTATCGGTTGGTCAATGATCAATTAAATATTGCGCTTTGAGTCAGAGGCTCTGCACTTTAAAGCATACTTCACATCCAAATGGTGCCAACTTTCTGAAGGCAAGAAGGAGTGGAGGAAAAAGGAAAGGGTATTTTCTTTTTGTCAATAGGGGCATTTCTATTGCAGTGGATGATATTCCATAGGCGGGGGTTAATGAGGAAAAAGATTTATCACCCACGTGGGATTTCTTTTTTATATGCACCAGATGTATTAGATGTACTTACTGTGGGAGACTCCCTCCTAAAGAGGATGTTGCTAAGCTCTTGCACAAACCCAAAAGATACTTGCCAGGTGGTAGCAACCAAAACTAATTTAACTAGATGAATTTGTGATGAGTTTCTCAAGGTTCCCTCTCAATATATTCAGATTTCGCATTTTCGTTCAAATGACAATTATTTTGCAGGATTTTTGTGGAAGGGTAGATGAAGAGGATAGGGAAGGGTCTATTTGTCACTGGTTTGTTTTTTTAACACTGGTGATCCACCAGTACTCCCTTCCTCTACACCTCTCCCCTATTTTTTAGTTTTCTTGTTAAATGGGCTTTTACTGATCTTCAGCATAGTTTTATTGAAGTTCTAATTCTAATATCTTGAAATCACAATCTCTTTTAGAGAGTTTGAGATTTGTAATAAACTGAGAAGAGTTGATTTTGGGCCTAGTTCAATTAATATAATTCCTAGCGTTCTTAGTGAATTCTACTTCTGATAAACCAACTTTCAATATCAAAGATAGTCCTCATAAAGGTGGAGTTAGCTCATTTCCTAACTTAATATCAAATTTATGTACGCAATCTGGAAAGAATTGCAGGTCTCCTGTCATCTTCAATTCAGGCAGTTTTTCTGAGTCCTCTTCATTAGGAAAAGTCATCAGTTACTAAAACGTATAGACAAAAGAGGAAGATCTCTGGTGGCTAGAACTTAGTCAGAAACAAAAGAGCAATTTTCAGTTCTTCAAATGTACAACTTAACATAAAAAAAGGTTGCAAACAATTCTTGGACTCTTTAACCAAATAATTTTTGGAGTTTTGCCCCATTTACTATGTCTCAGTATCCGTGGAATACCTTCCTGGCCATCTCAATAAAATCAATCATAGATTGGAACTCTAGTTATCTTAAAGACCACAGAAATGGAAATTATATCCTTTTTTTTCCCTCAACAAATTTAGTTTCTTTGGAGCCCACTCTCTATTTACTTCCAGACTCAACTAAATTCCCCACTTTTGCAGTTGGAGATCAGATCCAGGCAATGGATGTTTTCTTTCATCTGTAAAGTGTGGAGCTACCTTAAGCCTTACATCCATGTCTAATGATTTCTTAATGTCTAGCCAAAGTCAGGAAAAATGTGACCACCACTGAGATAGTAACTCTTTAGGCCATCACAGATATTGTATCAAGATCTTACACATGGCAGTGGGAATTCCTCATTATTAACCCAAAGCTCATTACCTTCTCCTCAATCATTTGAACTAACCTCACAATATCGTCCTGTCAGGTCACATTCAACTCAGTGTGAAAAGTCTCAAGTCAAACTGCTTTACAGAAGGCCTTTCGCAAGAGTCTGACTCATTAATTGCACATTGACACACTCAACACTAAAGCTTATCAATAAGCGTGTAATTCATGATCTTGCTGATGTTTGGGCTCAAACTTCAATCGCTTTCCTGCCGAGGTTTCCTCAGAGGCGACTCCTCCGCTAGGGCGGAAGAGAGTCGCCTCACTGCTCTGAGAGTAGAAAAAAATTAATATAAAACTATAACTGCTATTATGGTTTTATTTTCTTTGCTACTGGGCTGGATTAGGGAGGGGCTGGAGTCGGTGCCTGGGAGTAGTGGTGAATGTACACTCTCAAAGTGCACATGACTGTTTGGCCGGCTGTCTTGGCCTGGCCAAAGCGTCATGCGCACTTAGCATGTTCCCCACCAGGCTGCATTACACAGCCTAGTGGAGAGCATGCCTAGATCCTCATCCCCTATCTGAGCCCCGAACCACAGCGCTCAGACCAATCATAATGCTGCATTGCTGCGATGAGATTGGCTTAGGGGAGTCAATCACAACACTGCAATGCAGCATTGTGATTGGCTTAGGGGAGCCGGGTGCTTCCTGGTTCTGGACTTGCCAGGAAGGTAAGGAACTGCGAGAAACGACAGCCACGGAAAGGTAAGTGTTTTCTTTTTGTTGCTTTTTTTCCCTCAAAACCTCCCCAGCCTCCAACCCCTATACTCTCAAACCCTGCCCCACCACTCCATTGCCTGCCACAGAGTCTCTTTAATAGCTCAAACTCCGACAGAACAGTCAACAATCAATCAAGTCAGCAATTTTCCTAAATCACAAATGCATAAATGTCAAACCTATTGGCAAACATTCCATCTTCTGTAGACTTCTCCTTGGAATAATGATAATCTCTCCCACTCTTAAGTATTCTTTGTTGTGAGATGTCCATACTTGTGAAGATTTTTTGGGGTTAGTGAAGAAAGTGGTCTTTTAAATACCTTTCAGCTAAATTAGCAGTTACTTTGACATCTGAAACTCTTTTGAAATATATTAAGAAGAGTTTTGGACCCGACTGCCAAGCAGGATACATCTAGTGGGGGTCTCTTTGTCATTACTAGAAGAATAAAAACATTGACTACTTCAGTAGAGTATCTTATCTTCCCTTTAAACTCAAAGCATTGTGCTGTTAGGTGTTTAAAGGAATACAAGGCCTATACAGTTTCCCTTGGTTCATCCGCTTCTCAATTATTCTTTCATAAAACCTCATGCTCTCCTTTGATGGGTCAAGTGGGTTATATCCCAGACTGGAATAGAGAACTCGATTTGGAGCTCATTCCTTCAAAGGAGTCCTAGTTCCTACAGCTCTCGTACCGGTCTCAAAGCCAGAGGATATATTGAGAGCAGGCGATTGGAGTTAGTCTTCTGTAATCAAATGCTTTTATTGGAAATCTACTTTTCACGCATCCTTTTAAGTTATTAATACTCTATGAACTTGCATAACAGGAGTCTATGATATTGACATAAAATGCAGGTTTTTAAACTTTTAACGATGGAAAGTCCTAACTTTACAAGGTGGCGAGTATTATTACACTCTATTGTGATATGTTTTCAAAATATTGGTGCAGTTCGTATACATCCAACCCTGGTAATAGCAATATACTTTATGAAATTCTTCTTCTTACATGTTCCCACCAATGATTTATCTATGAAGTTTCAGTTGCGTAATCCACAGTTCTAATCTGGATCATAAACCTTCGGAGGTCAATAAATGGATGGATCACCTTTTTCCTGTTGAGCTGATTTTGTCAAAATCATCCACTGTTGCTGCAAACTTAATGAACTTTATCACATCAAGAAACAGGAAGGACTCCAACTTCTCAGCCACTATATATCCTCTGAAAAGAATTCTAATAGATCATAATGTAGTTTTATTTCTAACCTTTCTGGGATTTGTAGTTCATTAAAATTGGTCCATTTACATACCAATTGTTTATACATTGTACTGGCTTCAATTACTTTAAAGCAAGAAAGCAATCAGAGGACCCCCCCCCCGATCTCTCCCCCCACGTCTTTATTAAAATGAGTGTTTATCATTAAAACTAGGAAAATCTACTTTTACCCATGACAATTTTTTATTATGGAAAAGCACTGGATACAGTTAGAGATCTGGAAAGCAGGAAAGCATTCATACACAACAGTGTGAAGTGTTGATATTATTATGTATTCAATGTGAAACTGACTTTCACAGGTAACGGGTTAACTCACCTTAGCAGCTCCTATTTGTTCCTTGCGGAATTTCTCCAGCGGAGCAATCAGCACTTCACTTGCATTCTCGATCTGGGCAACAAAAAATATTTTTTTTTTTCAAAAACTAAGAACATGATACTTGTAAACAATTTACAATTACATGAATACCCATTTTTCAAGTTTGGTTTATTTTCTTCATATGCACACTCAAAAGTCGCACATAAAAACTGCATTGACACTTCAAGCTATCATGACATCAGTAGTGATTCGATTCTTTCCCATTCTGGAAAAGGACAAAAAACTACACGTTTACCCAGCAGAGAAAAAAAAAGAGAAAGATTTTTTTTTTATCTGGACTGCGGTTTTCATTCCCTATGTGCTTAAATATATGCTATGTTGATTTCTGCACAGTTGGAATAGAAGCCTGTAGTAAAAAGTCATCACATATAGAAAGTACACTTGAAATTGCCCTTTGAGTCCTTCCGGGAATGTTTGGGAATTGAAAAAATGCATACAAGTATGTTCAGGCAGAAATGTAAATGCCCACATGTACTTTTAAGTTTTGGGGGTTTTTTGTGATCCGGGCCTATGCTATTCTTTTATTGCCAGACGAATGACTTAAGACTGAGCTGGCTCTAGCATAAAGTAAACCTCCGACCATCAGGCAAAAAAATCTATGCAGCAGGTGCCAACTGAGCTAATTACCTCCTAAACTATACCTAAACTCCTATTAACTTAAAACGTATGCATAAGGTAAGTAAAACCATTTATTTTTGCATTTTTAAATTTTTTCTTCTGGACTGACTAGCCACCAAAGTGTCAAAGTACTATTTATAAATAAATGAGTTTCATAGGAATAAAGCGGTAGGAAAAAATATAGACATCTCATCGCTTTATCAAAATTTTAAGTCAACTTAGGGATCTAGCAAAAAAAAAAAAAGAAGTAAACCACTAAAATACTTCAAGAGCAAAAGAAAAAATAACCTAGAACCCGTAAACGATATCCCATTCTGTACTGCTGATTGGTTGCAAAAAACTCAAAGCACCTCAGAACTTCAAACAAGAGCTATTTCTTTTTGTTAGGTTGAGCCTAACGGACAGCACTAGTTGCACCTATTGTGGGCTTACTAAGAACTTACAAGGGGCTTAAAGCCCACCCATTGCTTACCACAGGCAGGCTTTAATGTCACTTTATAGTCCTTGCTTCTTACTTAATGACTTTCCTTATTCGAAATGGTCTATATTTTGTTTGCCCCTCCCCTCGAGTCCAGCTTATTTGCCATCTTTCTGACTGAATGACTTCCATCCTTCCAATGCTAATTTTTTTTTTTGCTTAAGCAATCCATGAGTGCGCATGTGTTTTTCAGCTCTCTCCCTCATGTGCTCCTCCCCCAAGCACCTGTGCTTCCCCACTTCGTGTTGCTGCAAGGCTTCTCATGTGTTCTCCCCACCAACATCCCTGCATTCCACATGCTCAATGTTGCTTCCATCATATGCTTCACTTCCTGCCTTGTGTTATTCTGCCTTGTGTGCAGCTTTTGCTCTCCCACACCCTGTTGCTTAAGCCCACCCACTACTCAGTTGCCTCCTACGCGCACACTGCTGTTTTTTTTGTAGTTTGAGAGGCGCGAGCAGCAAGATGCTGCAGGACCCTCTGCCTTACAAGAAAATAAAAAAAAGTTTGTTACTTTTCATTTTTATTTTACAATCAATTTTTTTATTTTTTATTTTTTAAATGAGACCCATGTCGTTTTGTAGGCGCATCTGCGTAATGAAGCACCTGCATCACTATGTCGTTTTTGTTTTTTTAGGTCTCGCCTGGCGTTGCAGCGTGCATACGCTGCACGCCTCTTGTCATCGATAACATTCAGAAGTCGAGTGTAGTCTCCGCCCCGTATTTTCATTGGTTTGCGTCATTGTTCAGGCTAAACGCTGGCTTTCTATTGTGAAGGAGGCTTTTTAATCCCTCCTTGTTACCGCCCTGTCTCCTTTTGGCCCCGCCCATCTGGACTGGATCTGTTACTTGCGACGGTAGACAGTGTCTTAATTAGTGGGTAAGCACTTTTTTCTTCCATTCCGCAGCTGCAGACGGGAGGCAGTGTGTTTGTGTACTTGCAGCACGCTATGCATGCTTTCACTTTTACAATGGGGCCACAACCACCACTAGCGGGACAGGCTGCGCAGCTCGTCCAAAACCTTTTTTAAAAAAAAAAAACATTAAATAATGGCGGCCGCGCGTCTTCTTGTGCGCAGCTCGCCCAACTCATTATCTTTAATTATAGCAGCTCGTGCGGTGCCCTCCCCCGCCACCACCTCCCACGGCCCGCCATTCTGTTTTGTACTGTGTGTTATAAAATGTATTTTTTTTAAAAAGCCCCTTCGGAAGATGGCCTCCTTGCTGCTGGTAGATGCGCAGCATTAGTCCCACATAGTAAACTTTGCCGGAATCGGGTTACACAAGAAACGCTGCTACTTCTTGGTGAGTGCACAAACGGGCTTTCGAGCTCCTTGAATCCACATCATGCTTCTGTTTTGTCATGACACCAATCTTGCTTTCAGCAGCATGAGAGTTTATTTAACTCCCCACACAAGAACTTTTCCCCGGTCTTCCGACCCCCATTTCCACAGTAAACAGACTCCGCAACCAGGCTCACTTCACCTGCAACTTCACATTTTTAATGTCTTTTGCCTCACAGCTCTTAATGCACACATTGTTTATGGCCCAAGAATGAGACAAAAATATATTTTGCCCCCCGTTGCTACAAGCACACCAACTGCAATCTTCATATCTTGTTTTATTAATTTAACTCACCTCACGGCTCGTTACACACCACGCTCAGTTCACGGCTCCAGGATTCAGCCACTTACATAATAAGCGGAGTTATCTTGTACATCGATTAACCGGTGTCATAAATATTCACATGTACTCTTTCAGTTACTTGTGTGAGGAAACGCCAGCTACTTGCCGAACGGTGCTCTCATTGCACTTTCTAGAAAATGCTGCATGTGAGCTGGCTGCCAATGGCGTCCTCTTGGTGGACACTTATCTGCAGATTTGGCGGTCAGATTGAAACTGGGCTTACAAGTACTTGTGCTTGGAACTGAAATCAGTACAGAAATTCTTTCTGTACAAGTCACGATTATGAAATCTTAAGGGAGCTTGATGAAAATGATGAATACTTGTGGGCTGCCACCCATGCTTTGTTCTCCCCAGCCATTTGTTCCTGGGCTTGTCACGTGCCACGCTTCTGCCTTCCTATTTGCATACTCACCAGCTGCCTCTCAGAGGTTCCTTGTAAGAATACTGCACATGGGCGAAGTCACACACAGCCTGTTGGATGTAAGGGCGTAACACTGAGCAAGGTGCAGCTCCCAAGGTGATGAAGCACTAGGATGTTAGATACTCCTCATTTTTCACGTGCAGTCAGGGAGTGCATGTGTCTGCAGTGCCTCTCCCTCACCCCCGCTTTCTGTCCTTGGGTTTTATTTTTTATTTGTATTTTTTTTTTAAAGGGTTTTATATAGCATGAACTAGACCCGAAGATAACAGGTATCAAAGCGCTTTACATGATCACCAGTTTCATTACCGATGGACACTTTTTTTGTTAGACGCAAGGAAATTACGAGATTTGCCCACAATCACAATATGTTGAGCGTCGTTGCAGAGACACGAACCTGGTTCCCCAGCTTCAAGGTCCACCGCTCTAGCCATAAGCCTACATCCTCTCCCCTTTAACTCACCCCCACCTTCCGTTGTTTATAAAACCCTTGTTCTCCTCCCACGTTCCCATGTTTGTAACCCGCCCTCATTTCACCCACCACCCCCTTTTCCATTATCCTTTGTTTCTCCCCGACCTCCATTCCTAGGGGCGCATTTGTGAGTTTTTGGGAACACCATAGAAGGAATTTTGCTACAAACTGGTTCAGAATGAGCACATACCCTGTAATGATTCAGGTGGAACACGACTCACACTTGATTGCTTGGCCTCAAAGCACACGTTTTTTTCCTGGTTTTGACTGAAGTTTTAACAAAGTCGTAAAAGATTTTGGAAGGTGCATGCTTTTTACAAGTTTATTTTATCAAAAAAATAAGAACCGATTTCAATAAATTCATAAATATCTGCATTGTGTTCCACTTCCGGATACATAATTATGGAATGCCGCTCATGCTTTGTTTGCCCCAGCCATGTGTTCCTGCGCCACGCTTCTGCCTTCTTGTTTGGCTCTGAGATTCCATGTGAGAACACTGCGCCTCCGCCTGTGCCACACATAGCCTGTTAGATGTAAGGGTGTAGCACTGAGCAAGGTACAGCAACACTGGAGCACTGAAGGTTATTCAGGCCGACTCCAGCTCTTATGTGACCGGCTGTTCAAAATGTGGTTCTCCCGGTAATCGCACTGAGCACAGAACATTATGGACACTACAATGAGGGACACAGGTCACTTCACTTGAATTGAATATAAGCATCTCTCCAGCAGTTATTGAGTCCTTCCTGGATTGCCAAACAGATCTTTTATGTATTCACCAACCACTCTTGACTCTCTAAATACTATAGGTGGGCGAGCCAACAAATGAACACGACACAAACCAGCAACAAGCCAAGGGTCTGGTTCGAATCTTAAGGCATGCATTGAAAATGCTTGCTGTGTAAATCACTGAACAGAGAAAGTCTCTACAAAATTCATAAATAATTTTTAAAAAGCCACTGACAAAGCCAATAGATCCTGCTTAGGCAAAACTTTTTGGCTTTGCCAAGGATTCTTTAATGAGTTCCTAAGCTGCAACAACAAGTACAAGCACCACCATTACAAACATTGTCAACACCAGGAGCAGTACCACCACCAGCTCTTCTTTACTCTCCATCCATATGCCTCATACTGCTCTCCTCCACACTCACCATCCTACCTCACACTGCTCTTCACCTCCTCACTCGCCGTCCTTGTGCCTCACGCTGCTCTTCTCCTCCTCACTCTCCGTCCTTCTGCCTCACACTGCTCTACTACACCTCTCTCCTTCCTTATGCCTAATGCTGTACTCTTCACTCTCCTTCCGCCTCACTACTCATCTCCTCCTCACTCTCCTTTCATATCCCTCATGCTACTCTTCTCCTCCTCACTCTCCGTTCTTATCCCTCATGCTACTCTTCTCCTCCTCCTTCCTTGTGCCTCAAACCGCTCTCCTCACTCTCCTTCCTTCTACCTCACACTGCTCTCCTCCTCCTTCCCCCTCATACTCCTCTCCTCTTCAGCCTCATGCTACTCTCCTCCTCACTTTCCTTCATTGTCCCTCATGCTGTTCTTCTCCTCACTCTCCTTCCCAAATCTTCACACATTCTTCTCCTCCTAACTATGCTTCATACTGCTCCACAGCTAACAATTACGATCCAAACCACATAATTCCACGACACATCACATACATACACTAAATAACACATAGCTAAAATACAATACCATTAGCAAAGCCAAACGCTCTAACATAAACAAATGCGAGACCTATTGCATTTGCAATGCTTGTTTCTTTAAGCCATGCTGCACAGCAACTTGCCAGTGCTGTATAGCGTTGTCAGAAAGCACTGGCAAAGATATGTCCAAAGGCAAAACCTATTAAGCTCTTTCTGCAGCAGTGAGTGGGGAAGTGCCACTTATAAGGCTTTGACTTTGTGGGTATTCAGAAACGTGTTCAATACATTTCCTTCTCCAACCTGAAAGTTTAATCTTACATCTAAGCTGTCCTTTTTAACTATATACTAATGCCTGCTAGTGAAGACAAATGCATGGGGAGTGTAAAAAGGCATAAACCAAGGTAATGTGTGCGGACATCCGTCCACTTTGTTTGTCCTTTGTTGTTTTGCAATTTTTGGTATATTTAGGAGGCTCAGGACTCCCAAACAGGTTCAAGTACCACGAGCTCCCAAAAATGGTATGCCTCCGACTTCTCAGAGCAGCTCCCATTACTCTGGGTCTCCCAGGCACTGTCACAATGACTTCTCAAATTATTCATAACTTACTACTCATAAATGCTCAGGTCTATCAGTGCAGTGTTGAGGATGGTGACGTTATGTGTCCCTACTTGTCACCTGCACGCTGCATTGAGGTTCTGAAAGGTTTTTTGCCTCTGATGAATAGAAATATTACTGCACTATTAACTTGGGTCTCATTTAATTAAGTGCAACCAATGCCAAAAGGATACCCTAAACTTGATTTGGAAAGAACCACGTACATCTGCAATCAGATGTGAACTACCTCTATCACTTTTTTGACTTTTCATACAGGATATAGAGGGCCAATCCTTGTGAATAGGTTTTTTCAGTGGGGCATTCATTGCCTGACCCCAGCAATTCCACTGTCCACCAAAACGTCCCAAGATAAAGCTGGCAGATGGTTCTGGAATACCATTCTAGTAGAAGGGGCAAGACTCGTTGGAAATATAGGAGTATGATGGTGCTATCAACACATGAACTATTACTCTGAAATAAAAAGTGGGAGTGGAATCTGTGTGAACTTTCAACATATTCACGTATGGTAATTCCCTATATGTTGTGACATTTTCCCTTCTACAAGGCCCTGCTTTTTCCAATGGCATTTGCTTCTAGGCAGGAGACAAAGCTTCAATGTATGCTGCAAGTCAGGTGTACCGGGAAAAGCTTTGGGTCTTCATGCACTACCCTGAATCTATGTGCCCAGGAAGTATTACAGAACTGTGCAATCATGATTTCCGGCCAGAGGGATAGTAGATTTATCTTCGGATACAACTCTTTCTGCGTCAAACTGCTCTATACTAGCGAACTGGAACATCACTGAACTTAGAAGGCGTTGAAAAGCACCAAAACCATCAAACTTATGTCCTAAGACTTTTGTGCTGAAAAATAAGTGCTTACAAATACAGGGCAAGCCTTTATGGTTGCTAGATAGTGCCAATCTATCATATTGCCATCCATCACCCCAGGCAAGGCAATGGGTCAGGAGTGTGAAAACCCCTTATGCCCTTGGGAAAGGTAGGGTCTAAAGGCTTTAACTGTCCCGACGCCCCTAGACAAAGTGGAGTAGGCAAACTCCCTCCCACCCGCATTTGATTCCCTCCTCACTCACCTAGGAATAACCACACAGGGACTATAGCCAGTAAATAACTGACACACGTTTACAAAGAACAGGGCGAGGGAAAATAAATAAATATATATATATATATATATATATATAAAAAAAAAAAGATTAACATCTAACAAAACAAGCATTGGCATAGCCAATAGGTCTCACCTTTGGGACCTTATAAGTGTTTAGCTATGCAACAGTTGCATAACTAAATACTTATAAGGTCCCAAAAGCGAGACCTATTGGCTATGCAAAGCGGCCGGGCGACCGCGAAAGTGATCGCGATCAAGATCAAAGCGGCCGTGAAAGTAAAAGTAATCGCGGTTAAGCGCGGCGCGAGCACGCCCGCGCACATGCACTGTTGCTCTAGGCTGGCCTGGTAGCACTTTTTGGAGCCCTCTCAATAAGTCTCGCCAGACCAGTGCATGCCCTGAAAACACTAAAGTTAGAGGACAGTTACGATTTGCAGGGTAGAACAGTGACTTACAGTGCAAAAGCTCCAAAGGCTGGAAATTCTCAAGTTAAGGAACTATTTTAACTCACATCCTGCTATACTCACTAATCTCACTCAACCTTGGACACTTTCCAACATCAAAAAATGTTTTTACACTTACATAAACAGTCTCTAACGGAACAGTATTATAAATAATATAGGTTATTAAACCATATTGATATCCACTTAATAAAAGACAAAATTGTTAAATAAAGTTACAAAATGTACAATATCACAAATTACACTATTATATGTTGATAAAGAATTTTGCGCTCATACATGTGGATGTTCATGAGTTCTAGCAAATTATTTATCAGGATATCCTCAGTTCTCCAAACTCCCACACTCTGGTGTAGACTTCTAGTGTACTACAAAGAGTTAGTCATTTGACCCCCAAATGTAGGTTTGCATTCAGCTTGAGTTTATCACCTTCCAATGAAACACAGCCATATATTTCAACTTCAGGTATACAGTTCAAATTATTCTTCTTTACATACCATTCTTGCTCTCTCATCTTCTAGGTTTCTGAGAACTGCAGCAAATTCCTGGAGTGACCTGGCTGAAAACAACAGAAACAAGTAAAGTCAATAAAGAAGTACAAAACACAGCCCCCCACAGAGGCACATGACCAGCTTTCTTTAAAGGAAAAACAAATGGTGAACTACTCGAGAACGCTATAAATGTGAGAACTACATGACCCGGAGAGTGACTTATTCCCAATAGAACATCTAAATTAAATAGTACCAACCCAGTATGTAACAGAACTCCTCAAATACAAGATACATTTATACATCAGAAAATGAAATCTGAATCACATTTAGTATGCTCTATATGATTTAAATGATATAGTAGGCCTTGGAAATTCCTTGAGGTACACTCCTTTAGAAAAGTGTTAGCCGTACCCTTAAAAATCTGGGTAATGAAATGACAATAGGAAATTAGATACATCCAATTAGGTTCACAGTATATGAGAAACAATTAACATAAGTTGACTAAGAAAATGAAAGCTACATTTAAGTTGAAATACGGGTAGAAAAAATGTTTAGGAGTAATTTCCCTGAAAAATAGACGAATTAAAGATGAGAACACTAAGGATCGGAGTGTACATGTTCCTATTGTAGATCACATTTAAACCCGTTTCATCAAACAAGGACCTATGTATACATTATCTCCAATGTTATATTTTATTCCCCAATTTGCTTTGGAATTAAAGAGCTGGAACAGTACAATTTCATAAGATTGTTTGTTGAATTGACTTCTTACGTGGAGGATGGTATGCAGACGGGCCGGATTTAGATTAGAGAAAAGTACCTTAAGCCAGCCACGCACGCTATTACGTGCGTGGCGGCCATTTTGAGAGATTGGGCTTAACTCTATATACACAATAAGCCCACCATTTTACCCGATTGGGGGTTGAAAAACGCCCCGTGTGCATATTTTGACAGTTTATCAACTGTCTCCCGATCAGCTGTCCAGACGCTATTCTACCGAGCAGTTAATTTCAGTCGATTCAAAGCGTTTCAAGTACTGTAATACCTTCCCTTCTATCATATTGGGTTAATAGTACTACTGATTCCAATTTTTGGATTTAATTCCATTAACCATAACTATCAAATAATTTCTTTGAAATGTCTTCACCACAAATTAACTTAGAAGGGCAAGTGGAAGAGCTGGTGAACAAGGCTCTTCAAAAAGCCCTTGGTTCTATGGATGATAAAATAAATAAAAAATGAGAATCTGTGTCAAAACACCTCCCCACGTCCTTCCACTAGTAAGCAACAAACAGGAGCAGATAAGACTCCAAAAAAGAGGGCCCTTGGAGGCAAAGAGAGAAAAGGCTCTAAGAAAGCTAAGACCTCCACCCTTCCCTCACGCTCTCAAGGCGGTGACAAGACTGGTGCCTCGGGCACCCCATAAGGGCAGGATCAAGGCCCCGACTCCCCTATTAATATCAATAGTGATGACCGCTTTGACCCTGAAATTGACCGATCCTGCTCTTCTGGTTTTAATACAGATGTGGAAGAGGCACAACCAAGGGGAACGGGGAACTCAGGGGCTTGCAAGGCCTCAGAACCTAACATGGGACTCTTGGACCCATTTGGAGATCTTATGTTTGACCCATTATTAATAAAGCACCCTTTGTCCCCTGAATGGACCACCTCCCAACACGTGGCAGACTACCTTTCCTTCTGGCTGAGGAGAGAAATCATAAAGGCTGTTAGATCTAGACTCCGTTCTGAATGCCAGAGACCCTCCCTTCCAAACAAAGTAGCTGCAACCCTCGAATTGGACCCCAAGGTGGTAGCCTTCTAGCCAAAACCTCCAGAGACCCAAGGAAGGGCATGGATAAAGGCTTAAAATCCTGTCAGGACCGTCTTGACACCATAGGCCCCCTTACCAACATTTTTGAAATGGCTGAATCAGGTCATCTGTGAGACTGCCCAGTTGACCCTACGGAACTGAGGGAGTGGGTCCAAAGGGCTATATGCCTTATCGGTAATGCCAACACGGCTATCTCTACAGAGAGGAGAAAAGGAGTATTGTTCAAGATCGACCCCAAACTAATTGAACTAGCCAAGAATGATGGCAGGCCGAACTCACAAGGTTCTCTTTGGCGAAGATTTTATTAAAGACATGGCCAAATACGTTGGCGCTATTAGTTCCATACAAAAGTCCCAAAAAGAAATGAAAACAGTATTTCAAAATCGGGTTTTCACCCGGGCCGGGAGAATAAGGCAACCGAGGAAATTCAAACTCAAGACCCTTCATGGCCCGTGGTGGCGGCAGATTTAATAACTTTGGCGGCTCTCAACAATTCTTCCCTCAGAAACAGAGGAACCGTGGACGTCCCTTCAGAGGCGAGAGGAGACAACGTTCCTTTTCATCAGGTAGGAACCTGGACAGACCTTTCAGATACCCCTCCAAAGGTGGGAGGGAGACTACTTCAATTCGCTGGGAATTGGAATTTGGTTACCAAACATATTTGGGTTCTGGATACAATGAAAGGGTACAAAATAGACTTCATGGGTATTCCCTTCCAAACAAGACATCCTCGAGAGATTGTCTTCTCTACCAAAGAAACTCCTGGTCTCTCAAGAGGTACAGGACTTACTAAGGAAAGGCGCGATTGTCAAGGGCACTCTTAGGTTTCCCGAGCAATATTTTTCTGGTAGAAACGAAAAACAAGGAACAAAGGCCAGTCAAACTTAAAAGAGTTAAATCAATGGGTAGTCTACCAACACTTCAAAATGGAAGGGATACATCTCCTAAGGGACATTTTAAGAAAAGGAGACTGGTTAATGAGGCTGGACCTAAAAGATGCTTATCTGACAATCCCCATCTGGGAACCCCAACAAAAGTTTCTCCAATTCACTTGGGAGGGACAACTATACCAGTTTTTCAGCCTCCCTTTCGGTCTATCATCTGCCCCTTGGTGCTTCACCAAGGTACTCTGACCCGTCACTGCTTGGCTCAGACAAAGGGGAGTGAGGCTAATCATATACCTCGACGATATCCTCATAATGGCTCAATCAAAAGAGACCGTTTCAATTCACACGGATCTTACAATACATCTTTCAGAACACCTAGGCTTCATTATAAACAAAGAAAATCCTGCGTAATCCCATCTCAACAAACCCAGTTTCTGGGTTTCTTGGTAGACACAGTGAAGGCAGAGCGAAGACTACCGAGCGACAAAGTAAGGAAAGTGAGGAAAGAACTGAAAGTTATTCGCACTAAAGACTTTCCCCTTAAGAATCCTAGCGAGTATACTGAGCCTACTTTGGTCCACAATTCCGGCAATTATCCCAGGGCCATTACACTATTGGGCACTTCAGAGATTGAAAGCAGAATCTCTGAGATCGAACCAATCTTACTCTCAAATGATTTCCCTAGATCAGGAATCAAGAACCGAACTGCTTTGGTGGTTAAAGAACGTAGAAGCATGGATTGGCAGAACCATTTTTGGGGAGGAACCGGATCTGATAATAGAATCAGACGCGATAGGGAGCGAGATGTGGCAACTCATCAACAGGGGGTCGTTGGACTCCTCAAGAGAAGAAGTTGCATATCAACTACTTAGAATTACTAGCAGGTTCATTTGCGATTCGTTGTTTCACCCAGAAATCGATGAAATGCTGTGTAACATAACAAATGGACAATGTGTCCGCAGTATGATATGTCAGCAAACTAGGGGGTCCTCACTCCAAGGGCCTGACCGACCTAGCGAAAGGCTTATGGAACTATTGTTTGGGCTAAGGAATTTCGGTCATAGCGGAACACATTCCTGGGTTGAAGAATGGGGTGGCAGATTGGTACTCGAGGAATTTCGAGGACTCCAGCAACTGGAGACTAGACAGACAGGTTTTCTTAGCCATCCAATCCAGATGGGGTCCCTTCAAGGTAGATTTGTTTGCAGACCGTCTGAATACTCAATTGAAGAATTTCTTCATTTGGAGACCAGACCCTCAAGCTCAAAAGGTAGATGCTTTCCTTCAAGATTGGGGGGGGGGGGGGGTTAGCACCTTATGCTTTCCCTCCATTTGCAGGGCTTCCTCGCCTGCTCCTTCATACTCGACGTTACCGTCAGAGCATGGTCATAATAACCCCTCTTTGGGGATCTCAGGCATGGTTCCCAATCATCCTAGAAATGAGCGTAGAATTTCCTATTTTGATTCCTTCATTCAAGGAAATACTCCTAGGTCCACAGGGAGACATCAATCCCTTTGTAGAAATCGGTCTTCTGGTACTGACGGCATGGAATATTTCAGGAGTCAATGGCGAATCCCTGGGCTTTCGTCAAATGCTTGACTCATTTCTGAGTCATGGGCATCTGGTACAAGAAAGGCTTATCGATTGGCATGGAGAAATGGGTTCGCTGGTGCATTCCAACTACATTATGATCCCATTTGAACTGATCTAGTCCACGTTGTTAACTATCTTTCAGAATTGTTTACATCAGGTTTATCTTATAGAACTGTTAATGTTTATAGATCTGCTATTTCAGCTGGCCATTTTTTAATTAACGGAATCTCCGTTGGACAGACTATTAACTAAAAAGATAATGAGAAAAGCAGGAGGGTTCTGAACCCTCCTTCTGCTAAGTATACTGCCTTCTGGGATGTTACCCTCGTTCTTCAAACTCTTTCTTCTTGGGGAGATAATGCTTCTCTTTCTCTTAAACACATCTCATATAAACTTACCGTTTTATTAGGTCTAGTTTCTTTTAGAAGGACTTCAGATGTCAAGGCTTTAGATATCTCTAGCAGAGCCTTCCAACCCGAAGGTGTTTGCTTTTATCTCAAGAAAAGAACCAAGACGATGTCTTCTTCTATCTTTTACCCCTTTTTTCCTCAGAATGAAAGACTGTGCGTGGTTAAATGTTTGAAAGAGTACGAGAAAAGAACTAAAAACATAAGATTGAATGAATGTCAATTATTGATTTCCTACAGATCTCCTCATAAAGGAGTCTCTTCTCCAACCCTAGCTAAATGGGTTAAGGATGTCATGCATGAAAGCGGTATAGACATATCTATTTTTGGAGCTCACTCCCTCAGAGGTGCTTCAGCTTCTAATGCCTTTTTTCTAGGAGGTGGTCTGCAAGATATCGTTAGGGCAGCAGACTGGTCGAATGATAGTATGTTTAAAGCTTGTTATTTCAGACCAATCTCTAATGTGATTGATAATGTTCTTAATGCACTTTAAACTTGCATAATATGGCCTTCGTGTTGGGCCATAAAATTTAGATTTTTCACAGCCTGCTGGGCAGAAAATCTGGATTTTGTTAAGGACACGGAGGCTAATATCATCCCTCCTCTTTGGGATATACCCTCCCTTTTGAGTATTTTTTTTATACATATACTTATTTTGTGTCAAGATTTTATTAAATGATATTCTTTTCTTTCTGAATAAGAATCTCCTTTTCCTTCGGACCGTATTTGGAAAGCTATCTTGATTTTATTCCTGGTTTTATTTCTGCACGTTGATCTTTCCTCGCAGTCTAACAAAGAAGGAAGATGGCTGGTTACGAAGGGACTTTATACTTCTTCAGAATGTTCATTGCAGTTCTATGTTCTTCAATTGTTGCTGCTGAGCTGTGGCAATAAAGGAGATTTGCATAATATTGGCCTCCGTGTCCTTAATAAAATCCAGATTTTCTGCCCAGCAGGCTGTGAAAAATCTAAATTGTCTGCAGATGAAGCATATTCACTTTGACAACTCAGCTCAATCTTCAAACTTTTATCTTCCCTCACTGAAGAATATTAAACACCTTTTTAATCCCAATAAGTAAAACACTGCTACTCTGGTTCACGTTACCTCACATTTAGATTCTGGCAATATCATCCTAGCTGGAGTTTCCCCACCATCCCTGACCCAGGATGATAGCAGTCTTCCTTGCTACGGCTCATCTTATAGCCACCAAAAGAATCTTTGATCATATGTCAATGGTGCTAAGGAAACACCTAGATTTTCAAACCAAGCCAGAATAGAATTTTATACCTGCTATTTGTCTTACAAAGTGCTGCAACAGGCACCGTAGCTGGCAAGTCTTCTGGTCATCTCTGGAAAAACGAGGGATCTAAGAAACAAATACACCCTCCACCAGAAAACCATAAGATTTAAAACATCCCTAGCACTAAAATAATTCATAACTGGCGCAGCCTCAAATAAATGGATCTAATTCCTATTCTTAATCTCAACCCATGCAGATCTTCTCTTTTCTTTAGAAAAGCATAAAAACTCACATATTAGAATGGCATCTGACCTAAGTGAGAATCTATACCATATTCTATATATTTTCCTCTATCAACCAATCAGTTCATGTAGGTTACTGTAATCCACTTGTGTCCATCCCTGTGACAGATTCCACTTTGATTTTTCTACTGTGGTATGAAAAGCACTCAAATGCCTTCTATCCCAGCAGTTCTCTGGAGAGTTTGAAATCAATTAAAAATAAACATTTTCCAAGATAGAGGCACTCAATCCACTCTTTCATCCCCTTTGGTGGAGTCCACTATTTAGATGACCTCAGGACAAATTGCCTCTCACTGCTGTCAGATGTGGGTGCCCGCCTCTACGTGAACTATTCACACACTGTAAAGCATGGATAAGGATCGATATATTTTTCTACATCCAGGACAATATCCAAACTACCAGTCTCAAACATTAGACTTAATCGAAAGCCTTTTGCCATAACCCAAAGAATCTTAACTCCATCAGCATCACAATTTCTTTTAAATTGTCCCCACTTGATAGTTAGAGCCCGAAATCCTCCTCTTTTCAAAGTTTAGTTTGTGTGAATTATTTAGCTCAAACCTAGTTAGCAACAGAGAACAGTACAAAAGTGGGTGTTAACTATACTGAAATGGGAGACTACAAAAGGGTGCACGAGAAATGGGGTGAGGGCTAACAAGACATTGGGAGGAGGGGGAACAAGTTTTACTTTAATGATTTATGCAGAGACATGCAAATGGACAAAAAGTGTGCAGGGGCTAACTGTTGGGAGAAGGTGGTGGGTAATGCTGGCAAGCAGATTGTAGAAAAGGGGGGCCGATACATTCTTCAGGTGTATTAGAGATGAAGACAGATGAAGGTAAATGGGATAGATGAAGGTAGCAATCGCTACCTTGACGAAGGTAGCAGTCGCTACCTATATGTTGCAGTTTGTAAACATATATACCATCCCTGTCATTTAATCAAACCACTAGTGATTAGAAGTTGATAGAGACTGCTACTAATCACCATATAGTGCTATGCCAAGGCCTTCAATTTTCAGTACCGAATGCTTAAGAAGCAATCAGCATCAACAATTGCCAAATATTGCGTGATGTCAATTCTTATGATGTTATTGGATCCAAAGAGCATGTGGTGTCGCATCTGCTATGCACAAGAGAAGGTAGTACTCCCATCAATCAAACTATAAAGCAAAACATCTGAAAGTGACTGCTTTTTCTGTTTATTACTTGTAAACAGTTAAAACACAGCAGCATACATTTCATTCCGTATTGTCAAAATTGTAAGGCTAAGAACATTCAGTACAGCAATTTTATAACAATGACCAGCTATGTTTACAAGTTCAATGAGGCTTAGTTAGTCAATATGTAAATGTTAAAAAGTTCCAAGATATTACGTCGATGGGCTACTAGATCATGGCTATGACGGAGGCCTTGAGATGGGTGAAGAGTAGGTCCTCTGGTGACAGTGAGATTTGAAAAGACAATTAGCGGCACGTGTGGCGATCCTCCTGAAACTTTTTCAAGGCTGAAAAATAGACACTAAAACGATATCGGATGTGGACAGGCAGAGCCTATGTGAACTACTATAGGGTGAACTGGTGAAGAGATAGTGGGCAATCCAAGTAATCTGATGAAATTAATGTATTTGCTGATAAATGTTTTGAATCCTATCTGGCAATAGAGATAAACGTTAAGTCATTATCATTGGCTGCTAAGGATCCAGTGTAATAGTATCCCCACAAAATGATGGAAAGTAAGACATACCAAGTGAAAGAATAGAAGCCCCCTGCGTCACAAGTTGTCATTTGCACCCAAATGTGTGTTCAGTTAGGCTAGCCCAAAGCTTTGAGAGAGGTATGAAACAATTTGTTTACCTTATGGAATGGTACAGAAAGAAAAGTAAATTATCAAGACACATGGCATTCATAACTTTGTGACCTGTGTCAGGAGAGTTTGGACATTAAAAAATTACCTGTAATATAGACGACAAAGTAATAGATGTTTGTATGTCAGAGGAAAAAAGGCAATAACTATGTCACTGAAGAATAAAAATGTGAGCGATTTCTGTGTGAAGTAGGGGCACCTTATTGTACACCTTGATTTGAGTGGATTTGATAGCATGTATAACTCATCATGGTACATGCAATGCAGTGCTCCGTCTGGATCAATTAAATGGATTTAGTAGGATGAGCTGTCCAGTGGACGTACTGGTGCTAAAGACAAGGTACAGCAGCAACAGATCGAAACAGAGTAAAAAGCCTGGCCTTTAAGTTTTTTGAGAGGACGTAAAACATTCTTCCACACAAACATTCGAGAAGCTGTTCCACAACCTGGGCCAAGTTGTGGAGGGGTTCATTGTCTGGTGGCTGCTGGTTGCAGCATCTCCAGCAGCAAGTTGGGATGTTTGTTTATTGTTCAGTTGTACAGGCTCAGTGTGTGGGGGCACACGAGTTTGTTGTGAGTTTACACACACATTTCAGCACGCTGGAGCCATTGGCAATGGTGGGTCACGTAGGGCAATACAAGTTTTTTACTTGGAACATGAATGGTCTCAACGACCAGATCAAGCGGGAAGTGGTCAAGGCCTATGTAAAGAGGCATGGCTCAATAGTCATCTTTTTACAAGAGAAGCATCTTCTGGGGATTACGTGTTCCTTGTTGGGGAGAGGAGTACATTCAGGTTTATCATTCTGGATATGCAAGGTGGTCCAGGAGGTGTGGCAATCTTGTCAAAACGAACCTTCTAGCGAGTGGTCCACGAGGTCCATAATGATCAGCAGGGGCAATATGCATTTTTGCACGGGATTTAGATGGGATGGCTTGGATGCTGTGGAGCGTGTATGTGCCGCCGCAACTGGGAGCGACCCTGGAGGCACTGGCGAGGTATCCAACAATAGCTACACCTGGGTTCACACTACTAGGGGGTTGGGTTGGAGACTTTATTGCTCTCTTGGAACCAGTGCTGGATATCATATCTGCTCTGGGAGCCCTCTAGACCACCCACCTTCACTCCTGGGGAGATGCTCTGGGATTAGTAGACCGTTGGAGATTCTGGCACCACAACAGAGGCAATATACTTACTACTCCCCTCCACACAGCATGTCCTCCCGACTGGACTACTTCCTCCTCAGACATCGGTCTAGTTACGCAGACCTGCATCCTTCCTCGAGCCATATTGGACCACTCCCCAGTTGGTGAGGGTGACCAAGGGGCGGGGGGCGGTTGAATGCGTGGTGGCTGTGGGACGAGGACTTTGTGGAAGAGATTAAGGACACCATAGTAAAGTATTTTGTATTCAACAAGTTTTCTATGACCTCTCTGGTGACGCTGTGGGAAGCATTCAAGACCGTGCTCAGAGGCTGGGCATTTTCATCCATTGGGGTCGCAAGAGCACGAATTCATGAGATCACAGAATTGGAGAGTGTCACTGGCGCTCCCTTCATACAGGCAGGACTGTGCAGGTTGGCCCAGGTGCACCTGGAATGGCAGTTTTATACCCTGGGTCAGGTCTACGAAATGGGGACAAGGCAGGCAAGATGATCTACTGATTGGCAACAGCAGACCATCCTTGTACCATGATAGAGTTAAGGTCAGCGGAGGGTGAGATCATCATTAGGGCTTCTGGCTTGGCATGAGGCTTTCCCATGTCAGGAACTTGTATGCTGCTGGGCAGTCTCTCTCCAAAGAGCAAGATTTGCCCTTCATTCTTGATTTGCCAGAGCAGACATGGTCGGCCTTGGAGCGTAGGGACTTAACCAAGAAGAAATCCAAAATGCCATCTCTTTCATGCCCTCAAGAAAAACCCCCGGCCCCAACAGGTTTCCACTAAAATTATATAAACGTATGCACCTTTGCCGATACCACACTTGTTGGAATTGCATGAGGGGCCACTCCTCATTGGGACGCTCCCGCATGACCTGAGAGGGGCAACTATCAAGGTCTTTTTGAAGCTGAATAAACCCCTAGAGGACTGTGGGTCTTATAGTTCCATATCTCTCATTAAACTGAAAGTAAAGATCCTGGCTAAGGTGGTGGCCACGCGCTTGGTAGCAGTGGTTTGTTCGAGAGTTCATGCAGCTCAGAATGGTTTCAAGCCACGCAGGGGCACCCGCCATTGCTTCTAGTGTCTGCATGTGGCCTTGGCCTGTTTGGTGGAGATGAAGGGATATTCGTGCTCCTCCTAGTTGACATAGATAGGGCGTTTGACATGGTACATTGGCCCTATCTCTTGGAGGTCCTCCATAAGATGGGATTTGGTCCCCGGTTCTAGCAGTGGGAGTTGAAACTGTGCATAGATTTATGGACGCAGGTTTGGGTCAACAGTGCCCTTTCCGCACGCTTCCCGGTCGGAAGTGGCCCCCAGCAGGGTGACCCCCCTACTGTCATTAGTGTTTGCTCTGGTGGAGGCCATGGTAGAGCTCATTGGATAGATGACAGTCTGCGTCTTTGATTGGGGGGGGGGGGGGGGGGGGGAAAGAGACACGGTTTTGCAGTATGCAGGCATTCTTTTGTTTATATATCTAGGAGCCTCGGTCTACCCTCCCATGTCTCATAGGAAATTCTACAGATCTATGGGGAGGCCTCAGGGTTAATTGGAACAAATCTACCCTCATGCTTGTCTGGGGGTGCTACTAGAGACTGGGTGGATTCTCGATTGCGGGGGATGGTTTCTATTATTTGGGCATGACAGTTGCCCTTTCTAAATCCAGGTATTGGGACCTCAATATCGTTCCCTTGGTTGCTCGGGCACAGAGCAACATGAACTAGTGGTCTAAGCTGCCACTATCAATTGCAGGCCTTTATATGCTACAGCATTATCCCTACATCATACCGCCCACCATCTTTACCGAATGGCAGTCACGGGTCACCACTTTTCTTTGGGCTGGGAAGACCCTAGAGTATCTTTCCTGAAGTGCCGCTACTCCCCATTTGATGCAGGCTTAGAGAGGGCCAACATTCGGCTATACTACTGGGCCTTGCAATTGGTCAACATTGACTGGCTCCGGGCAGACAGGTGAGATCTGACTCACTGGTTGCCATTAGCTCTCCTTCACCCTCTACAGTCTGCTCTCCTTACTTTACTTATGGGGCCCTCTGTGTGCCTTCCCACCGGTTACGCAGGTCCTCATTCGCTGTTGGTATTTAGCGCTACACCACACCAAACGATATGTCAGATATGGAGTAGTTTCTTACCTGTAACTCCAGTTCTTAAGTAGGGGTATCTCTGTTATAGTCATAATCTATGAATAATCCCCGCCCATGTGCGGGGACCCCGGAGCAATCAAAAATATCTCTTAAGCTGTCCCGCATTTGCAAACCTGCAAAGACACTTAAGAGACAGACAAAATAATACAGCCTAATCACAACAAGGCTGCACTGGCCAGCACTTCCTCTGAAGTGAACACAACAGCCAAAATAAAGTTGAAATGTCATTTTTATTCACATTTGACATGTTCCTTTATTATCACACACTCCCTTCACCAAAATCCCTTTAAACAATAGAGAGGAAGGGGTGGACAGACAAGCCCTATAGGCTGTCATTATGTGTCTGCTAAAGGGATACCGTGCCTTTAAGAAACTCTCCAGAGACCCCCGGTATCCCAGGATGCACAGCCAACACAAGTTACTTTCAGTTTTTTTTGAAGGTGTATAACAACAGGCCTGATACTGTCAGGTTACTCCACCGGGGAGGAGGGAGGGTCGCTTATGACTATAACAGAGATACCCCTACTACAGAACTGGAGTTACAGGTAAGAAACTACTCCTTCTGTAGTAGGGGATCTCTGTGTATAGTCATAATCTATGAATAGAATGGCAAGCCCATCCCAACCAACAAGAAGCGGTGGAGTAAGTCCAACCACCAACAAATCACTGTGCAAACAAATTCCTCAGCGAAGCCTGTCCAACCTGCGCATCTGCCCTAGCATCAGAATCCAGGCAGTAATGCTTTGTAAACGTATGGACTGACTTCCAGGTGGCAGCCTTACAAATGTCCGCAATGGGAACATTCCTAAGCAAAGCGGTAGTAGCCGCCTTGCCTCTAGTCGAATGTGCCGTAGGCTTACCCCCCAATGTTTTATTAGCTTTTTGGTAACAAAGCTGGATACAGGAAACAATCCATCTGGAAATGGACTGCTTTGAGGTAGCTAAACCAGTTCTTACCAAACCATAATTAACAAACAGTTGATCCGACCTGCGGATATCTTTTGTCTTATCCAGGTAGAATTTCAACACCCTACGTACATCAAGTGAATGCAGAGACCTCTCCGCCGGAGAGGAAGGATGCTGAAAAAACGTAGGCAAAGTTATCATCTGATTCACATGGAAATCTGAGATTACCTTAGGCAAAAATTTAGGATGGGTACGCATCACTACTTTAGAAGCATGGAAAACAGTATACGGCTCTTGACAACACAGAGCCTGAATCTCACTCACCCTCCTGGCCGATGTAATGGCCACAAGGAAGGCAGCCTTCCAAGACAAATGCTGCAACGAAGCCTTATGGATAGGCTCAAAAGGCTCCCTCATCAATCTAGATAACACCACATTCAATTCCCATGGTGGAGAAGGTCTTCTAACAGGGGGGGGGGGACACCTTACGCAAACCCTCCAAAAAATCCTTAATCACAGGGATTTGAAAAAATGAGGTTTGAGAAGGGCCCTTCCTATACGCAGTCAGAGCTGCGAGATGAACCTTAATAGACTGAAAATTAAGCCCAGACTGAGCTAACTGCAGCAGAGAAGGCAAAATAACATCTTCTTTACAGGATGTAGGGTCAAGGTCCTTTGCCTTGCACCATAAGCAGAATCTCTTCCACTTATAGGCGTAGGAAGTCCTCGTAGACTGTCTCTTAGCCTCTTTCAAGATCTCCATACAGTCCTGAGGCAGGTTCAAGTGTCCATACTGTACTAGCTCAGGAGCCATGCTGCCAAACTCAAGGACGAGAGATTGGGGTGAACCATCTGTCCTCCGAACTTCGTGAGAAGGTCCGGCCGACACGGCAGGCGTCGGTGTGGCCGAACAGACCGGTGAAGAAGGTCGGTGAACCACCATTGCCTCGGCCACTCCGGAGCAATCAGGATCATTCTGGCTCTGGATTGCGACAGCTTGATCAGCACCGCCGGGATCAGGGGAATGGGTGGAAAGGCGTAGAGAAAGCTGTTGGACCAGCTGATCCATAGGGCATTCCCCAGCGTCCCTGGTTGGTAGTACCTGGACGCGAAGTCGCGGCATTTGCTGTTTTCTGCCGTAGCGAACAGATCTATATCCGGAGTGCCCCACTCTGCGAAGACGTCTCTTAGCACGTCGTCGTTTAGCACCCACTCGTGGTTCTCTTGAACGAGCCTGCTGAGCGCGTCTGCTTGGGCATTCTGCACCCCCGGCAGATGGGTCGCCGTGATCGTCAGGTTCCTGGCCACCAGCCAGTTCCAGATCGCCTGTGCCTCCCGAGACAGGATGCGTGAACGTGAGCCCCCCTGCTTGTTGAGGTAATACATGGTCGTAGTATTGTCCGTCTGAACCAGCAGGGAGTTCGTCCTCAAGGAGGGATGGAACGCCTTCAAGGCCAAGTGTACCGCTCTGAGTTCCAAAAAGTTGATATGGTAAGTCGTCTCCATCTGCGACCATATCCCCTGAATCTGAAGAGGGCCCGAATGCGCTCCCCAGCCCTGGAGAGACGCATCGGTCACTATGGTCTGGACCGGAATATCCTTGTGAAATGGAGTCCCCTTGCAGACATTCTCTGGGGCACACCACCATGTCAGAGACTGCCGAGCGTGTTGAGACAGCTGGATCTTGTCCTCCCAACGCCCCCGCCTCTGGTCCCATTGATCCTCCAGACATTCTTGTAGGGGCCTCATATGCAGACGTGCATTGGGGGTGAGAAAGATGCAAGAAGCCATCGACCCCAGTAAGGAAGACACCGACCTCACCGTAGGAGAGCGGGCTGAGATGAGATGCCGCGCCTTCCCACGGATCGATAAGCGTCTCTCCTCCGAAGGACACACGCTTGCGGTCAAGGTATTGACTGAGGCCCCCCAAGTACTGGAGACACTGCACAGGGATCGGCACTGACTTCGACATGTTGATGTGCAGGCCCAGGCGATGCAGCAAGGCAGCTGTCCTGTTGAAATGGCACTGGGCTTCCTGGTAAGTGGACGCTTTGATCAACCAATCGTCCAGGTAAGGATACACAAACACCTTGGTCTTCCGCAGGTGTGCCGCGACCACCGCCATGCACTTGGAGAACGTCCGTGGTGCAGACTTCAGGCCAAACGGGAGTACTGAATACTGGTAATGGTTGTTGCCTACCAGAAACCTCAGGAACTTGCGATGCTTTGGTGCGATCGGCACATGAAAGTAAGCGTCCTGCAGATCTATGGCGCACAGCCAGTCTCCTCGATGCAACTGAGGGTAAATCTGATGCAGGGACAACATATGGAACTTTTCTCTGCGGATCCACTTGTTGGCTTGACGCAGATCTAGAATAGGCCTGAACTCGTTCTTGTCCTTTTTTCTTACGAGAAAGAACCGTGAGTAGAGACCTCTTCCTTTTTGCTGCAAAGGAACCGCTTCTATCGCCCTCTTTTTTAACAGAACGTCTGCCTCCCGCTGGAGCTCCCTTACCATGTAGGAGGAGCGCACTGGTGGAATCTGTGGGGGCGGGCTGGTGAAACGAAGACAGTACCCATTGCAAACAATATTCAGCACCCACTTGTCCTGCGTTATTGTCCTCCACTCTGCCAGGTAGTGTTGAATACTTCCCCCCACCGGAGCGGGTAACGGATGAGGGGGAAGTAACTTTTCAGGGCTTCGACCCGGCCGGGCCTTTGTTCCCCGCCGAGGACTGATGCTGGCCTCTGCCCCTCTGGCGCTTCTGAAAGGACTGCCTCGGGTACTGCTGCTGTTGCTGGGGCTGTTGTTGGTGGCCCGACTGACGCCCTTGGCCTCTCTGCTTGGCGTACCGCCTGCCCGAGGATCGGAAGGACCTCCTCTGCTCCTTGGGCCTCTCCAGCCCCACCGCCTTCAGAGTTTCCGCCTCAGCCTTCATGCGGGCCATCTCGTCATCCGCATGTGACCCGAACAGCGTTGTGCCTGAGAATGGTAAATTGGCGATCTTCTGCTGCGCTTCAGGCTTGAGCGGGGTCAGCCGCAGCCAGGAATGCCTCCTCATGTGTATGCCGTGGCAGTACCCATGGGCCGCCAGCAGCGACACATCCCCCGCCGCACTGATGATCTGATTAGAGACCATCATGCCCTCGTTCAGCACCTCCTGAAAGTCCTCCCTCTTGTCTCTAGGCAGGGAGGCAGCGAACTGTTGCAGGGAGTCCCAAAGAGACCTGTCATAGCGCCCCAACAGAGCGGAGGCGCTAGCGGCCTTCATCGTAGTGGCCGACGTGGAGCACATCCTCCTCCCCAAGGAGTCCATTTTGCGACTCTCCTTATCCGGAGGAGCCGTGGATGAAGGCGTCGTAGAGTGTTGCTTACGAGCCGCCGCCACGATAACAGAATCCGGTGGAGGATCCACTCTGAGGAACGCCGGGTCCGAGTCAGGAGCCCTGTACTTTTTTAGCAGTCTCGAGGGCGCCGGTTTCACCACGGCCGGCGTCAAGAACACCTCCATTGCAGGTTCCTCCAACCCCGGAACCAACGGGAGGAGGGGGCGCGACAGATGAGCCTTATGCTAAGTCTCAAAGATCACAGAAGTAGTGGGAATAGGGGTAGTGACTGATATCCCCAACTTCGCAGCCCCTCTCATCAGCACCTCCTGGAACGTGGCAATGTCATCCACCGGCGAGACGCGGGTAGGAGGCGTCTCCGACAGCGAGGGCGAAAACCGGCCAGCCCCAGAAGAGTACGTGCCCCTCGAGCCTCTGGAACGAGACCGATACCTCCGTCGTCCATGTCCAGAGCGAGTGGACGATCTGCGCCTACTCCATGATAGCCTGCGAGGGCGAGAGCGAGATCTCTGCCTGTGAGGAACCCTCGGGGGCGGAGGCGGTGGCTGTGGCGGCGATGTAGGCAGCTGAGGCACGGGCAGAGGCAGCGGAGGAGGGGGCGGAGGGAGAGGAGGAGGAGGAGGAGGAGGAGGAGGAGGAGGAGGAGGAGGAGGAGGAGGAGGAGGAGGAAGGGCAGGCACCGGTGGAGGCGCCGGTGGAAGGTCGGGCACAGGAGGCAGAGGCGGCTGCTGGGTACGCAGCGGGGACAGATGTTCCGAAGCCCCATCACTCCTAGCAGGCGAGCCCCCACCAGAACTGTCCGGGCTCGTGGCCACTCTCCTCTTCTTGGCGGGCCAGTCCCGCGTGGAAGCCACCGACGGGGAACGTCCGCGTCTCCCCGATCCCCGACTGGAGATCGTAATCACTGAGGACGTGTTCCCCGATGTCTGTGACGTCGAACCACGCCTCGACCTCCGTCGCCGCTGCCTCGACGTCGACTTCTGCCTCGACGTCGACTTCTGCCTCGACGTCGACTTCTGCCTCGACGTCGACTTCTGCCTCGACGTCGACTTCTGCCTCGACGTCGACTTCTGCCTCGACGTCGACTTCTGTCTCGACGTCGACCGCTGGTGTCTCGACGTCGACCGCTGGTGTCTCGACGTCGACCGCTGGTGTCTCGACGTCGGCGACCTGTGCCTCGACGGCGACCTGTGCCTCGACGGCGACCTGTGCCTAGACGGCGACCTGTGCCTCGACGGCGATCGTCTCCGCCTGGACGGCGGGCGCCGGGATCTCGGCGTCGACTCTGTCAGCGTCGAGCCGTGGGTCGACGGCGAAGGTGGCGAGTGAAGTCCATGGGGCTCGGTACGACGTCGATGTGTTGTTGACGTCGACCGTGACACCTGCGACGGCGACCCGGTCCCGGGTCTCGCCGGCCCCTCCCTCGACGTCGAACGCCGAGGCTGCCGCGACCCAGAGCCCTGGATCGACGGCGAACATACCGGTGCCTTCTCTCTCGCCGTCGACGTCGTCGCCTTCGACGTCGAACGCGACCTACCAGCCGGTAGGTGCCGTTTCTGCTCCCTGCTCTGCCCGGAGGTCCCTCCAGGGGCTGAAGCATGGGCGGAGGAGGGGGAATGAGACCCTCCATGCCCCGAAGTCCCACCGGTCCTCTGCTGCTCCTGTCCCTGAAGGCGAATCTTCTCCCTGTCCCTCAGGGTCCTCTTAGAAAAGGTTTTGCAGATGGCACATGTAGCTGGGACATGTGAGGGCGACAAGCAGAGGATACACACATCATGTGGGTCCGTCTTAGCCTTTTTCCTCCCACACTCAGGGCAGTTATCGAACAAAGCCATGCTAAGAGTGGGCCAAAACTGCTCCAGATTGCAGGCAGTAGTAGACAAAGGCTCTAGACGTCGAATGAAAACACTATTTATCCAAAAAATCCAATTTTAATCAAGTAAACCACCCAAAAGGGTAGAGCTCAAGCTCCAGGGTCCTGCTAGCAGGAGCCGGAAAAAAGAACTGAAAGTAACTTGTGTTGGCTGTGCATCCTGGGATACCGGGGGTCTCTGGAGAGTTTCTTAAAGGCACGGTATCCCTTTAGCAGACACATAATGACAGCCTATAGGGCTTGTCTGTCCACCCCTTCCTCTCTATTGTTTAAAGGGATTTTGGTGAAGGGAGTGTGTGATAATAAAGGAACATGTCAAATGTGAATAAAAATGACATTTCAACTTTATTTTGGCTGTTGTGTTCACTTCAGATGAAGTGCTGGCCAGTGCAGCCTTGTTGTGATTAGGCTGTATTATTTTGTCTGTCTCTTAAGTGTCTTTGCAGGTTTGCAAATGCAGGACAGCTTAAGAGATATTTTTGATTGCTCCGGGGTCCCCGCACATGGGCGGGGATTATTCATAGATTATGACAATACACAGAGATCCCCTACTACAGAAGTCCCTCTTACGGGGGCTGCCCCTCTCTGGCACGTGATGTGGCTGGCTGAAACAGCAAGGTGGGTAGGATTTCGGCTGTGGTATATGATCAGTATCTCCACACTGGGAGACGTCTGGATGGATGGGAACATACAATAATTTCAGGAACTAGCAGAGAAATGTAGCCTCCACTCCTCCCAGCTTTACCGCTACCTTCAGCTGCTGCATGCTCGGACTCATTTATACAGATAGGCTGACGGCACTCGTAGAATTCGACCCGATTGAATGTAAATTAGTAACTGACGATCTGGGTGGATGGGTTCATCTCTTGACTTTACAAGTCTCTGGTTATCAGCACGCCCGGCCCCCTGGGGACACCGAGAGCTCAATGGGAGGAGGATGTAAGGGCCATTGAGGATGGTGAACGGGTGGAGACGAAGATGGTCTCGAGGATGCTTGCAATTTCTAGGACTTCTCTTGATTCAGTTTCGAGGGTTCCATAGGATGCATTAATCTCCTGAGCTACTTTGGCGTATGGGTCGGGCCCGTGACCCGGTGTGTTTGAGGTGTGGGTCTAAAGCAGGTGTACCCTTTACCATATTATTTGGACTTGTCTCGAGGCGCGGGCGCACTGGAAGGCTGTCAACAGGTTTATCCGGTGAATGGTGGCATTTCCTTGGTGCTTGAGCCCAGGATCGTTTTAATGGGTATTATGTAATCGTTGGTGACTCCAGAGCTATCTGCTCGTCACAGCATACATGGTGGCCAAGAGAGACCTCGCAAGGCATTGGAGGTATGCGCAGGCACTATCCATACAGGAGTGTGTCCGTGGCATAGACTTCTGAGCTGCACTTGAAACACTGATATATAAGGCGCAGGGAGTCCCCCAGAAACATGACTGAATATAGGGGGTATGGACTGGGGACTTGGGGCGCATTGGTTGGGACCAGAAACGTTTTCTGATGTACAGTGTATATATGCTATTGCTTCAGAGATATCTACCATGTTTGTTGCAAAGTGTACCTCTGCGTTTCTACTGCACACTCGCAGGTGCTCTTTCAGTGGCCCATGTGGCTTGAACCTGGTGCTTTTATTGATGTTACCAAATAAACGAAATTCAATAAAATGTGTTAATAAAAAAGAAAGGGAAATCTACAAAATAAGCAATTTTTTCGAGGCAGAAATAATAAGGATGTAAAATATCGTACATAATGATGTAAGAGCTCCATCTAATTTACCAGCATATGTTCTTTATAACTGTAAATACATGCAATATTAGAAATAATTGATTACTTTGAACAGAGCAGGACTACTGTGTTCCAATGGCAGTGTTATTAAGGAACAGTTGTAATACAATTAGATGGAAGGCCATTTACATATCTCTTTATTTTGGTTCAGTCCATAATCTACATCTTAGTTTGGCATTCGTGTAGCCTCCAATTTTCTTAATGTTAAAATGTAGTCTTTTTTTTTTTTTTAAACAGTTTTTATACAAAGATATTTGATTTGTGATCGTTGGTGTGTTTTAGGCAAACGCTTCAAATGGACAGCCAAAATATACTTTCCACACTGGCTACTAATGGCTCGCACCTGCTTCTGAATAATGTCTGTTATTCATCTTATAGAGCTCTCCAAATCTGTAAATTTGCAATGGCATATTATCAAACGAAAATCTGGTGTTCTAATTAGTAAATTCTGATATCTTGTGTATTTGAATTGTGCTGTATTTAAGAGATATGACCAGAGTATTCTGCTTTTTATCTGCTCCAGATGTGCATCTTTAAACCAATCCATGAATATGTTAATGTTGGAAGATGAAACGTTTGAGCTTCTTACTACTCTCCATTTTTGTCGTCTATAGGTGAAGATGTTGTGGACAATAAATGTGATCTCCTGCATGTGTCAGTACAAGAAGCTTTTTGGTTATACCATTAGTAACTAACAGCCTGAAGTCCATACTCTGTTGGTAAGCATGTGTACAGAAAAAAGACAGTGACCAGTACAATGCCTGGTTCCAAATTAATATCCTAGATTTTGTTCATAATATCCTTTGCGTTTTGGATAGAATACAAAATACATTTAGAGCTAGGGGGATGACAAGAAATCTAATATTGCCCTCAGAGAACCTATTCCAGACAGTTTTACAATAACTGCAGGAAATGCTCCTGGTTTATGAATTTTTGAAAACAGAAGATGCAAGGTGCTACTGGATTAGGTGTCGAAAGAACTCTAAATTCCAAATCTGTAATGAAGCTTCACTTCTTACCATTTGGAAAAAAGGCCTTTACTGTATCTATCATCTGAGGTCTTGGATTTCCATTAAGAGGCTCATATGACATTGCATCCACCAATTCCGTCAATTTAATTGATGTAAACCAGGCTGTCCATGACCACAATGTTACACATTTCAGTTTTTTTTTTTTTTTCAATGACAGTATAGTCATTTATTTTTGGGGAGTTTTATATAGTGCAAACTCGACCCAAAGGTATCAGAGCGATTTACCTGAGCACCAGTTGCATTACAGATGGACACAAATCATTTTGTTAGGCACGGGGAGATTACGTGATTTATCCAGAATCACAGGATGTAGAGCATCCCTGCCGAGACACAAATCCAGTTCCCCAGCGTCGAGGTCGACCACTCTAGCTCTTAGGCCACGCCCGCTACTCTTTCTTACGTACTTTAAGGGCTATTTGTTCAGCATTGGTTAAGTTGTTACTGGTTTGTCAGGCCTGGGTAGTTTAGTTTTCCTGTGAATGAAGCTCTTGAAGTACCAAATAATAAATTAAGTCTCAACTGTTAACTTGGGGAAAACAGGGTGCAAAGTGGATCTTCACTTTATACTCATACCGTCACCTTTGAATATCATAATGTACATTTGAGACAGTGCATCATCCAAGTAATTGTGGGACCACAGATGGTTAGAAGGGCATGGCTATTCTAAACATCCTTTGTGGTAATGCCACATGTGGTTTTAGAGGGCCTAAATGAGTCTCTTTGGGGATCATTTTTATCAAAGAATGTTTTGATGTTTAATTTTTCTAATAAATTTACATAAATCAATTTGTACCTCGGTGAAGCCACATGAATGTCACAAAAACCTAAACATTTGAGATTACCTTTATTTCATTCTGGTCACATGTCCTGCAGCAGTTTACAAATGAATGTCATACTTGTTTTCTACACTTTGGTACACAGCATGGAAAGCATGGGTAAAGTTTTCTGGAGGGAGTCCCCTGGAATAAGTCTTCTCTGACAAATTACTGTTTGCATTTTTTTTTTCTTTACAGTACCTGGATCGCTGTTTCCAGTGGTGTCTTAGTTTTCAAGTTTTGCCGAAGAGTCTCTTGGACCCTTGACCTTGTTAGGTAGGTCGCTCCCCCACCACACAGCTCCGCCTGTGTGTCCTGACCCTGCTGCCGCTGCTGAAGTTGCGCCTCATCCCTGGTGGCCAGTGGTAGGCCTTAGGTTTGTATCACTGTCGCTGCCTTTCCCTGTACTGCCCTTACTGTCTTCTGGTGTCTGTGACCGCTGTTGTTTGTCTCCCCCCTGTGCCTGCATTATTTTCTGTGCCCGTTTTTCTTGACTTCTGTTCCCCTCGTTGCCCCTTCATTCTGTGCCCTCTTTTGCCTTCTGTTCCCCCTCGTTGCCCCCTGATTTGTGCCTGGTTGCCTTCGGTGCCCTCGCCGCTCCCGCAGCTGCGACCCCGATCCCCCTCACTGCCCATTCGCTGACCCTGCCTCCCGCCTCCCAGCTGCTCCACCCTCCCACCTCCCCATATATGGCGGCCACGCCGCTGGCGCGTCAAAGGCGCTCCTAAGGCAAGCCCGTCTGCGCCCCTCCGCGCCTGGACCGCACCTAGCGCCAGAACCCCTGGTCCCCGCGCCCGCCACGACGACCGCCGCAGCTACGATGCCAGCACACTTCACGCTCTCAACCCCGGACGGAACCACACCTGCTTCAAAGCCGCCCCGAAACGCACACAGGGTCCCTTCACTTACCAGAACTGCAACTACACCAGCCTCAGAGCCGCCGAACCACCCGCCAAGAAAGACCACAATCACCTCGGATGCATCCTACTGAACACCCGCTCCACACGCAAACATGCCGTCGAGCTCTGGGACCTGCTCGACACTTCATCCCCGGACGTCGCCTTCCTGACAGAGACCTGGATGAACAACTCCTCCACACCGACATCGCCATTGTCATCCCAGACTGCTACAAGATCACCCGCAGAGACTGCCGCAACGGAGTCGGAATCACCATCGTCCACAAGAACAGCATCAGGGTCTCGACCAGCACTGACGACACTCACAGCACCGCCGAACATATGCATTTCCAGATCCACACAGACCCCAACTCCACCCTCAGAGGCACCCTCGTCTACAGACCCCCCCCCCCCCCAGACCCCGACCCAAGTTCAGCGACACCATCGCCGACTTCATCAGCACGCACGCCCTGACCTCCACCGACTATGTCCTACTCGGAGACCTGAACTTTCACTTTGAGAACAACGACAGCAACTCTACCACCCTGATTGATAACCTCGCCAACCTCGGACTTAAGCAACTCGTCACAACGCCGACCCACTCTGCTGGCCACACGCTCGACCCAGTCTTCTCCTCAAGCTCCCATGTCTCCTTCAGCCACACCACCTAACTCCACTGGACCGACCACCGCTGCTGCATCCACTTCACCTTCCAGAAACCCAGCACACACCACCGCACCCAACAGATCCCTCGCCGCTGCTGGAGCAAAATCACCGAAGACCAACTACACGCAAACCTCGCTCTTAGCCCACCCACCGAACCCTCCAACACAGACTATGCTGCCCACAGCCTCAGACGCTGGATCGACGACTGTGCCAACACCCTCACCTCGCTGAAGAAACCCTCCCACAGTGACACCAGCAAGAGGGCCAGCTGGTTCACCCCAGAACTCCTAGCCTCCAAGCGAAGAAGAAATGGCACAGTGAGCAGACTCCGGACAGTCACGCAGCCCACAAGGACACCATCCGCAACCACCATCACCTCATCAGGACTGCCAAGAGGACCTCCTTCAAAGACCGCCTCGACGACAACGCACACAATAGCAGGGAGCTCTTCAACATCGTGAAGGAACTTTCCAACCCCAGCTCCAACACCAAGGACATCCTGCCGTTGCAAGCCCTGTGCGACTCCCTCGCCACTTTTTTCACCGCAAGATAGCAGACATCCACGACAGTTTCAACACCCAGACAGCCCCAACAGACAACACAACAGAATCTCCGCACAGCATCAACCACGACCCCCTGCTAGCCTGGGCCAACGTGAGCCTCGATGACACCATCAAGACCATGAGCACAATCCACTTCGGCTCCCCGTCAGACCCACTCCAGCACCACATCTTCAACAAAGCCAGCAGCTCCATCGCACCCAACCTGCGCAACATCATCAACCTCTCCCTCGAGACCGCGACCTTCCCAGAGAGCTGGAAACACGCTGAGATCAACGCCCTACTCAAAAACCCAAGGCGGACCCTAGAGACATCAAGAACTTCCAGCCCATCTCTCTACTTCCGTTCCCGGACAAAGTCAGAGAAGATAGTCAACAGACAGCTAACCAGATACCTTGAAGAAAACAGAATCCTGGACCCTTCCCAGTCAGGGTTCCGCAGCAACCACAGCACCGAGACTGCCCTTATCGCCGCCACCGACAACATCAGGACCCTGCTCGACAACGGTGAGACCGCGGCCCTCATCCTCCTGGACCTCTCCGCCACATTCGACACAGTCTGCCACTGCACACTACGCGCACGCCTCCACGCCGTAGGGATCCGAGACAAGGCTCAGGAATGGACCACCTCTTTCCTCTCCGGCAGAACCCAGAGCATCCGCCTCCCCCATTCCGATCCGAAGCATCCGAGATCTGCGGCGTACCCCAGGGATCTTCCCTCCGCCCGACACTGTTCAACATCTACATGGCCCCGCTCGCACAAGAAGCCTGACAGCACAACCTCAACATAATCTCCTACGCCGACGACACTCAACTGATCCTCTCCTCACCAAGGACCCCATCACCACCAAATCCAACCTTCACGAAGGAATGAAGGCCGTCGCGGACTGATGAGGATCAGCCGACTGAAGCTGAACATGGACAAGAAGGAGGTCCTCATCCTCTGCTCCAACCCTTCAGCCTGGCACGACTCCTGGTGGCCGACGGCACTGGGGGCACCCCCGACACCCACCGACCACGCACGCAACCTGGGAATCATCCTCTACTCAACGCTCTCTATGACCAAGCAAATCAACGCAGTCTCCTCCTCCTGCTTAAACACCCTTGACATGCTCCGCAATATCTACAGGTGGATCCTGACAGACACAAGAAGAACAGTCACCCAGGCCCTCGTCAGCAGCGGACTCTACTACAGAAACGCCCTCTACGCGGGAGCTCCGACCAAGCTCAAACATCTGCAACGCATCCAAAACGCCTCTGCACGGCTGATCCTCGACGTACCACACCACAGCCACATCCACATCACCCCCCACCTGAGAAACCTGCACTGGCTCCCCGTCAACAAGAGGATATCCTTCAAGCTCCTCATCCACGCACACAAGGCACTCCACAAGACAGGCCCAGCCTACCTCAACGGACGACTCTCCTTCTACATCCCCAGCCGCCAGCTTCACTCCGCCGACCTCGCACTCGCCACCGTTCTTCGCATCCATAGAACAACCACCGGAAGATCCTTCTCCCACCTCGCCGGCAGGACCTGGAACACCCTCCCACTGAGCCTACGAAAGACCCAAGACCTGCTGACCTTCAGGAGGCTACTCAAGACTTGGCTGTTCGACCAGTAGCGCCTCTTGCAATACTATCTGTTATCCTACAGAGGGCTTAGAGGTCACCCACTGCTTACCATTGTCACTCATTTGCTTTCTTCTGATTGGTTAGCTTCTGTAGGCTTCCTTCTGCTTTGTGCGGTTGCCCCTCCTCTGGATATGGACACATTACTTATGTCCTTCACCAGTGCATTTCTTCAGGAACTACTTTGTTTTTGTTGAAGAACTTTACAAGAGTGCAAGTTTTCCAGCTGTCTCCGTCATGTAATTCTCTCCCTCCGTACTCCTACCCCCAGTACCTCACACTTGGCGACCCTCCATCATCCATCTGCTTGCCCCCAGGCACTCCAGACTACCACCCATGGTCTATGTGCGTCCCCAACTGCCTCCTTGCCTTCGACCCCCTGTGCTAACTCCTTCCCTCTGTTTTCCTTGGAGAAGCAATACAAATAATTAGCACTATGACGAGGAGAGCAATCGACACCAGCATCACATCGCTTTTACTTGTATTCCTTCTTCACCCGTGTCCTAGTCTGTCGCTCTCCTCTCCTCTGTGTTGCCACTCTGTTGTCTCGAAGAAGCAATAAAAATAATGTTTTTAAAGGACTGGCTGCGTTGGTGACTTTTAAAAAAAATTCTTTAAGCCATGCTGCACAGCAGACTGCCTTTGTTGTCACTACAAAACGGAAGGACATCTTTGTTCAAGAAAAAGGGGGGGGGGGGGAGAGAACCTTTAGCTGTCTGGGTGGTTGTTTTTTCCTTTTCTACCACATTCTATGTTCGAGGCAGTATTCTTGTTTTAGGATAGTCTTTCCCCTTGAACAATGTCATCCAACTAAATAGTGAAAATCCTGTAGTAGTTCTAATATTTTTGACCTCAACCTATTTCGCACACTTTGAGATAAAGTTGGTAATTAGCAAGCACCTTTTTCTGGATTCTATCATTTCTTTTGTGGCCTATAGGAGACTACATTTTTTTATATCGGATTCTAGCTTTGCTATACCGATTAGTTTGTTTTCTCTAAGTGTGACTAATGTGGATGTACATTGTGCAAAATGTGTTATATTAATATGCTCCCACTCCGTTCATAGGTACTCATCGAATTATTCAAATATTGGTAAAATGTGAAATGGTGCATTTAAACAAACTAGTCCCCCATGTGTCCATGCATAGCACCAACAACGGTTTTCCTGTATTTTAAGTTTTGGTAGTCTTAGATACTTTTTAAACTCTTTCTGATTTCTGTGTTTGTCACTAATTTGTCACATCTGCCACCCCTTTGATTTTGGTAATACCACTAACTCTACCTGTATTTTTTGAGACAGCAGAATCTTCATGGCAAAAAGACCACAGGCTTCTTAGATCGATCTGGTATTTTATGCACTAAATAGGCTTTGTTAACTTTTTGGGGAAAGAAAATGTTTGATATTTTCCTGGGGTAATCTCTTTACTGTGATTAGTTAAAACCATTAAAAACACTGACTGTAAAATTCACAGATGCATATAAATACTTGACAATATCGGCCTGAAAGTAAAAAGGTTAAAACGCTCAAAATAGACTAACATGAAGTGGAGTCCAGGAGCTCTTTTAAAACCATTTGTAGAAATGTTGTGTATCGACAGAGTTTGGTTCTATCCTTTGTATTCAAATAATGCTTTGCTGCTTGCAGGTGGTTAGGTTATTTGATAACTTGATCTGTTTTATGAAAAGTTTTCATTTACTTCTGACCGCCTGACAACAGCACAGGAAAGGGATAAATGGCACATACTTGTAAGAGTAAAGACTGTCTAATAAAGTAGGATAGAATTGGTTTTCAATACGGTCTTGAGCGTCAGTCTCGTTGGTTTCACGTCCCATATACGTTCACGTTCTAGAGATCAGGTTGCTTCCTTCACATAATTTGAGCAGGGGTTACAATTTCTTTCTCCGTCCAAAAATAAGTTCATTATGGACTTCAAAATCCCCTATTGTGAGCTGGAGACCTGGTGACAATATTTTAGAAACTCTGCTGTACAGGCAAGATCTTGATTCAGTGGACATGGATCTAGGCGCAGGTTAGCCCTAAAGGGCAGCTTGGCAGCTGAAATAATTTCCTTTATGCTTTGCACTGGTCCTGGTCGAGAGTGGAGGCTATCACGGTACCCTTGGTGGCCATGAAATAAAGCTAGCAATTAAAAATTGGAGCGGCTGATGAACTTTGAAATTTGGCTTGAAGTCTACATGATGTTTAAGTGAGAGTAGCCCCTCTGCTCCTCAAGTTTGCTAGATGAAGGTAAAGTGACCATTTCTCAGGAAAAAACAAACGCAACGGTAGATGTACAGGGCAGAATTGCTCAAACTTGAGGGACAGCAGGCCATTTTTTTAAAGCTTTATTGGCGTATTTTCCAAAAAACATTACCTTAGATTTTGATTTAAGGGTCAACTTGTTTTCCTGGTTAAATACATGAAACTTGTTAAGCGCTCTGTGAGAAGTTGGCCTGATGTATGATGTCACTAGTTATAGTGTACACCTTATATCAGTCCAAATACCCTTATGGTGATTGGTTGTAAAGTCAACCTTATAGACCAGCTATCATAGTGGTAGCATGGACAAGAGCAGTCTTAGGCTAAACTCTGAATGGCATGTGAAGCCAGCTGTGATACCATATATAATCCCTTGAATACCAAATGAAAGGACACCACAACAGATATATATATAAAATAAAGTGTATTTATTCTAAGCAAACCCTCAGCACTCTTTATGAGATTAGAGGTAAGTACAACACAGTCTTATTTATGCATACAGTAAGTCACACAGGTAAGTAATACAGTTAGGCCCCAGGGGCCACGCAAACCATATACTAAGTAAGTGGTATAAGAACCACTGTCACGGAAATAGAATAGGCCTAGGGAATCGCTGGGGCTACACTACACTAGCGTTAGTTAGGAAGTGGGAGGCCCACGGGATTCGTGTGCAGAGTGGAAACACTCACGCGTAATGCGTAAAAGTCAATAGCAATAGTACAGTTTAGGAAACGGTAGATTTAGGACACTTCCGGAGTAGCTAGGAAGTTGAGACTTGAAAACTAGACACTAGGATAGTCACTATCCTGATGAGCACCGGAGTACCCAAGTTACCTAGCCCACAGGCTGCGGGTGCATAGGGGTGAAGATGCGTTGTTTTCGTCGTCGACTCCTATGGATGCCTGAAGAAAGATGCTGACAGGCAGTCAGTGAAGAGTGTCCGGTGGATCCCAAGGCTGGGATCAAGAAGAAAGGAAACCTGCAAGCAGAAGGGACAGAGTCAAGGTCACTAGCCAGTGACCACGTGGAACCAGGAAGGAACCAGGCGATGTCGTGAAGAGTTGCAGGTGAAGGTGAAGCTTGTCGCTGCAGCCAGGAGGACCAGGAAGCGTCGAGGACGACCAGGACCAGGAGGCGAGCTGTCCCACGAAGGCTCTTGCTGTCGGCGGCGTCGAAGTTGGACTAGGACTCACCAAGCCTTGGCAAGCGGAACCCACGAAGGACGGAGGACTTGCTTCTGGTGCAGACCAGGAAGGTCTGGGGTGCTTCTTCTTTGCAGAGAAGCGGGAGCCAGTCTGGAGGAGCCAAACCAGCGCAGAAGATTTCAGGGTGCGTCGTCACAGAGGCCACTAGCCAGCGGGCAAGCAACCGGACAGACGCGGCAAGCAGGAAAATGCTGAAGGGCCCCACGCAGGACTCGTGGAGTGTGGGGGGCTGATCTTCGGTGCAGATGGTGCTTGGGGTTGGGGCTTCTCAATCCCCGGTGCACAACTTCGAGGGTGCCTCAGAAGCTGCGCGGTAAGTTACTAGCCACTTTTTCCAGGTAGCCGGTCCCACGTCGCTCGTCGCCTCCACGGATCTCAGCTCTGCTGCAGATGTGGATGAGGGTCGGAGAAGTCTGGAAGTCAAGGCTCTGGTCGGGCTCTGCAGTCGGTTCCTCGTAGAACGGTCGCAAAGCAAAGGGTAGTCTCTTGATGGTGCCTGTTTGCACAGGGTAGCCACTCCTTGGCTACAAGGGAGATTCTTCAGTCTTCTTCTTTCGTCGAATGTCGAAGGTCCAGAGTTTCTGTTCAGTTTTGCAGTTTCAGGATAATCTAAAGTCTTGAGGCCCAACTCCCACTCTTATACTAATCTGGGGGGCTGGGATACCTGCTAGGTCACGCCTTATGGGTGGGACCTGGGAGGGGGTGGTTACACCCACTTCCCTTTGTCCAGTTTCGCGCCAGAGCTGGAGCTGGAGTGCCCCAGCGCCGGTTTGAACTGGACTATGCAAGGAACACCTTGTGTGCCAAAGGCATGTCTCATTCCTTTCAGCCCACCCTGCCCCAATACACTAAAGGCTGTCTGGGGAGGTGCTAGCACCTCCCCAAGCAGGAAACCTATTGTCCAAGCCTCCCTGGCTGGGATCACTCCCAGCAGCAGGAGGTCAGACTTGTGTCTGTGGCAGCAGCATCCATTTTGTGATGCTGAGGCTTTGGTTAGAGTTAAACAGCAAAGTAGGATTTTAACATGTCTCTCCCTCTAGAAGGGAGGAATAATATCCTCATCACCAGAAATGGTATGGGGGTATTATTCCAAAGTGTTAGACACCTTACACAACATGTTTTGATACAGCCAAACCATAGTTACCATAACCGTTTAAGATTATAAGGCACTTTAAGAGTATATGGTAGGCTATATCATAGAACAGCTATAAGGACATGGTTCCGAAAGCTGCAGACAGGCTCAGCTCATGCTAGAGCACCATCTCACATGTTACCAAGCACTCTGCCTCCAGGATTGTTAAGGCCCGCCATAGGAGTGACTGATAGGTGCACATGTGTCTATATATAAGGGTAGATATAGGTATACTATATCTAAGCAAGGGGTGATTACACGACCTTGCCCCAGCTGAGTGATCAGCCAGTTGTGTCTGATTGGAAGGCCAGACCAGGGGTGGCATAATACATGCTGCAGCCCCTGGGAGGCCTAGGGTACACCTATGCCCTGGGTACCTAGGGTACACTGTACAGGGTCCAATAAGGTGATCCTTACCAATTGGGAATGTACCTAGGGTACATGGAGTCCACTTTAAAGAGAGAGCAGACAGCCTGAGACCCTGAATGGCAGGATCTCAGGCCAACTAAGTCGAAAAACCAGCTAGACACTAGGCAAAAAGTTGGGGGTAACCATAGTCAGATATCCACCTTCCTACACGCTCTTTGAAGACCAACATAAGTTTGGTCCAATAGTACAATATAGTCAGCGTATTGCACAAGTTAGATGCGATAGTTGTGAGGAAATGATCTGACTGTAACCAATATGTTACCAATATCAGCTGTGTAAAGATTAAAAACAGTGGCCAAAAGGCACCCGTTTTAAACCTCTATTAGCGTGTGTTTTCTTTGACACCCCATTTCCTCCACCCATGTATCCGAATATAGCAAAATTAAAGCCTTTAATAGAGCAGTCGAAATATCCCATGTCTGCAGTTTTTCCATAGGATACGTCTATCAATCTTATCGAAAGCAGCTGAGTAGACTATGAAACAGGCGAAAAGAGGGAAGTACTTCTTATCACACGGTCACTATATTGTCCACAGTGCCAGATCCACTCATGAAACTGGTAAGAAGGGATCATGGGACTTTCCTCATCCATTCATAGTTCTTTTAATAGAATTCTTGCTTATGCCTCCTTCCCTTCTATATCTAACAGGGTGATAAGGCGGTAGCAGGTTGGCTGCCCACGATTGCCCTTTTTAAATAATGGGCAGAGAATCTATCCATCGGAAATCCGTGGCCAAGGACAGCTGAAAAGATTCCTTATACAAAGGCGTTAACCAAGTTGCCCAAAAGTTTAGGATGGCCTTTAGTACTTTACTAGGTATGCCGTTAAAGCAGGGAAGATCAAGTGGTGCTTCATGGTCTAAGGCAAATCTTGTACTGTGGATGCTAATGGAGTCTCCCTTGCGATTAAAGGTTTGGTCTTTTGTAATACTCGGGGCAGGGACTCCTTGATTCTCATCTAAGTACAATTGTATTATATGAAGCTCCCAAGCCTCAGCATGGACTCCAATTTGATACCATACTACAACAGTGATGTAATTTATTAATAAAATTCCGGATTTTGCTGTGGTGTTTGGACTTGGATAGATCATATACAATTTGCAATTGGGATTATAGGAATTTTCCTTTTTCTTCTTTTTATATTCAGCTTGTAGAGTTATTTCTTGCTTCGCGGAATGGTACATGCTTTTTTTTTTATTTCAATCAGTTTCTTGTAATGGGCAGTCAGGATTGCACTTATTCCTACTTCAGTCCCCCAGTCGCTTCACCCTCCCCCCCCCACCTTTAAAGACGTCCCCATTCCGTTAGGTCACTTTAATCATCTTTATCCACCAGCCTCACGTACAGAAGGAATGGTACAAGATTGATCACAAATTGCTGCATTACCTAAAAGCAGGACATTGAGTCTTCTTTTAGTATGATCCCTCATGGCCACACAGATACCACTGGTCAATAAGTTTTATTTATTTATTTTTTTAAACGTCAGTTATTGTACGTTTCATGGTATTGTGAATTCACTGTGCAGCTGTGGTGCTGCAGGCTTCTGAGTAGGGGCAGAGAATAGTCACAGCTTGAATCATCATAGTCAAGAGTCCAAGAGAGGAGAAAGAATCGTTAAAAGATATAGGGCTGGAAGGGAGAGCGGGAGAGCTGCTAAGGAAGTAACTGGGAAAAGCGGACAATGGGACAGGCAACAGGAAGCAAATGTCACAGGTTAGGCAAGCAGCACGGGCAAGGAATCTCAGCCAGAAAGTGCAAGCACGGGCAGGCATACAGGGGTCAGTGGGACAGTTTTGGGGCATCATTGGCAGCGGCACCAAAACAGACTTGGCACCTCGAGTGGGTAATAATGGTATTAGTATGCCGCTGCCACGCACTTTTTTCCAACTTCTAGATTAGGTTGAGGGTGAAGCCACGGCATTTACCTGCGTGACTGGTTCAGAGTGAAAAGAGATTTAAAGAGGCTGTGGAAGAGGGAAAGATAAAATAATACAAGTTTATTTTAAAGTCACACTTGACATATTGCGTGATGCGGAAACAATATTACTTTTAGATGGTCACATCATTTAGCGCTTCTGTTTGGACTCAGTGAAGATGCTCAGTGGATGCATAGCGCAACTTCTGCAGGTGTCTTGCTTCTGAGTAAAACATTTTGACACAGGCTGATGAAGATGGGATCTTTTTTTCTCTTCTACACCTCACAGCGTTGCCCTTTCCGCTTTTCTCCTCAAACATTTATATTATTAGAATCTGGTCAACATCTTACCTATGCAGATTTCATCATCCGTTTCTGCATCTCCAATGCACCGGAATTTGAAATCATTTAAAGAATCTGCAAACTTCCTTTTCGCAGACGAGAGATCTGTGGGGAAAAAAACACAGCAAATGTTGGACACCCTTGCAGCCGATGTACATTATCATATGATAAGTGCATTTCAATGTAGACTTCCGGCATGCTGGTTAGTAGACTGTCAGATGAAGAAATTGGGAGGCTCACTTTTTTAGATTTTTGTGTATGAAATCTTGAACAAACGCGAAGTGATGGTGAATTGTTACCTTCTGGCGGCTGCCCGCGGATCTACTTGAAAATAGTTGGACGGTATCATTCACCTACTGAGTCCGTCGTCATTTGTACAGGAAGCCTCTACCACTAGAGTCGCGGGCTTTGGTGGACCTTACTACATTAAAAAAACAATGGCAGCCAATTTTTCGTATTTGTAACACTCAGGAGGGATAACGAATGTAGGCACAGTGACTGGCGGTCGCTGTCTTGCTGAGGTCACCTCAGAGAAGGAATAAGAAACATCTCACTTCGACTTACCTCTGGTAACTAGCAGAGCGATCAAAATGGGAAAGGAGGAAGACTGAGAACAACTGACCCGTCAGGAGATTAGGAGGACCCTCAATGGGTTAAGGGCCGTGAGAGCTCTGAGCGAATGATTGATAAAAGCAATATACATTAACTTTACATGGGTAGCTCTCAGACAACGAGAGTAAAGCACTAGGTGTCAATGACATCCAGGTGAAAACTGACCTTATCGACAGCTACACTAGGATTTATGCATGCCGCATACATAGTTATTTTCAAAAACTATTTTCTGTTTTTTTCCAGTTGGAGGTAATTAAAAAGGATTATTACAAGCCTGTAAACGAAGACCAGCTTGTTTTTATTATTTTAAAATGCAGCCTCCAGTTGGTAATGGTTCACTATGTGGTGGTGACATGCAATAATTGTGTTTCATTTGCTTGCAGTTTACAATCAGCTTTTTATTTGACACGACTTGTTTTTTTTTTATCAGCAGCATATAGGTTGCTTTTGATGTCAGGCAGACCAGAGATGTGTGCTTCAGTTTGAAATTATTACTAGACACCAGAGTGCACCTTCTGAGATCAGAATGATCCTTGACATGCAGGTTGTTTGTGATAAAAACCTCTTAATCCCCAAGCACCAGTGGTGACATCCCCCAAATACCCACTGAGCTAATTAAGAGACAAAGGTTTAATACGAAATACCAGTTTCTTCACCAAGGTCACTTCCAGAATACCCACACAGACACAGATGAACGTTAGGTAGCCACACAAGTAGCAGCGGTGTGCTGTAAAGCTGTTAAAATAAAATAGGATGCGGTAAAATGCAAGGCAATGTCACTAGGTGTAAAACTGAGCTGTTCATTATTCCACATACAATGCTGCACCACCTGCATTTGCTTTCATATGGTTAGTGGCGCAGTAACATGCCCTCTGCTGGTCACTTTCGAACGCTCGAGCTAGAAAAGGGGTGGGAAAGGAAAGAAGGACAAAGAGGGGCGGCTACATGTACACAGCATGCAACAACCAGCCACACTACTGTTAAACTAAAATTCTAGCTGCCCGGGCCAGTCTATCTTGGGATAGCATATAACCTGGTGTGATTGAAGTCTCTGGGGCAGGATGTTTTAACCAAAAGCTACAAACAAGGCTCGTCCGGTGAATCTTACTGTGCCACTTTTATGGAAAACAATTTCCCCTCAAATTGTTAAGTGCAGAGGGCTCATGAAGGGCAGTGTTCACAGTCCTAATGATCGATTGGCATTTATAATTTAAACACATTGAAATAATGTTTCTTGACCTGAATGATTCGTATTGACATAGCTCAAAGGCAGGTTTTTCTTCAATTCCCCCACCCAAAAAGGTGCCCCTAAAGTGGCCATGGGCTGGCCTACAATTCAGGCCCTTCTGAGCTTATGATTCTTGACCGAGGCGCCGAATCCAATGAATGTAAAGCAGACATTTATTATATATTCCATAAACGAGGCATTGTATGGAGCGCCGTGGGATACCTTTTGGTTACTTCCGAGCTCTACTAGATGCGAGAGGCTAAACGTAGCGCGGCCACAGTCCCACCAGTAAAGGGGGGCCCGGTTTACTATCAGTCGTAGCTGTACTGGCCTCCACGCCGGTGGATTCCAGGGAGACAACAGCCGGATAACATTACGATTTAAATAGGAGGTTTTATTTAAAACTAACAGATTGTGCAAAAACTGTAAAATACACCATCAAGCACTGGCTCCTACAGCCCATACTGCGATCACACAGGTATAGGAAGGAGGAAAAGCCAGGTCACCATCTTAATGCTAAAAGCACCCATGGTGTCTGTCCAGACCAACGAAATCGAGTGTGCGGCCAAGACGCCACTATTTAGAAAGCAGTAAAGAGTGGCAACAAACTCACTTAAAAATATCTCCCAGCCTGGAGGGAGGCAAGAACATAACATCGGGGAGAAAGTATCCCTTTCACTTCTCGTTGCTATGTGTACAGGAGAAGCCTTCAGTTTCTGCGGGAAGGTTTTGGAATTTGTAAGAGTCTTATATCTAATATAAACGTTTAGTCCCTCATGTGGGGTCTGTAATCAGAAACCGCGCTAGAGACATAGCACAATGCCAGCGACTTGGCTACATTTCCTACCCCGCACCGCACATGCTCCTGGGGTGTGAGCCATCCTCGCCGTGGCCTTCCCTCTGCAGGGCGGACGCTGGCCACGCGCCAGTCTTTGCGGAGCATCCGCGCCAGGCTGGGTGCTCTGCCAACATTCCTCTCGGCGTTCCTGGCCACGGCCACCTCATCACTCTGGAATTAGCCCCTGGACCCAGTCCAAAAGGAAGGCAAACCCACAGCATTATAAACTACGCAAAACCACGCTCCTGCAGAGAAACTACACACAAAACAGCCGCAGAGGATGGAGCCTAAGCCGTGCAGATCTACAACGTAAATAAAGTCGGTGAACATCTGCGACTATAAACAGTCAGGACAGTAGCCCATCTTGCCCAAGCCAATAATTGGGTTTTAACATTTTAAAGATCCAGGTCTGTGTCTGGAACCAGACCCATCAATCTGTCCATTTTCCACCTCCGTTTGCTTTCAATTGTCACAGGTCTGCTCCTGCCGGCCTCGCTGGGATCAGAGCGTGCAACACTCAAAAACAAGCATTTACAATGCAACGGTCTCGGCATTGTTAAAGTTAGAGCTATTGGCATTGCTCATGACATTATTTTTGTTTATGTTTTTGTTTTTAAAACCTTGCCTGGGATTCTGTGTTATGGAGTGGAATTATGTGGAATGGTATTACGTGGTGTGTTGTTGAATTTGATAGGATTATGTGGTATTCTGTGGCGTGGATTGGATGTATGTGGTGTGTTGTGTATATGTGTTGAGTTGAATTATGAGGTGTGTTGTCGAATTGTGTGGTGTAGAATGGTAGTGTGTGGAATGGAATGGTGTTGCGTGGAACTGTGTGGCGCTGAATGAAATCATGCTGATCGGAGTTATGTGGCATGATGGCTCGGTTGGAAGGAATGCAAGAGAGGTGACAGAGAAGGAAAAGCTGGTAAGCCTTCTCAGCTTTAACAGGATGAACGCTTTCACACACTAACCACAACATGCACCTGTCAACTTAGTCCGTTTTTTTTTTTTTTGCATATTTATATAACGCGAACTCGACCCGAAGGTATTGGAGCGCTTGACATAACACCGTATTTACATTACACATTCAGGCACGGGGAGATTAAGTGATTTGCCCAGAATCACAGGATGTAGACGCGACCTCGAGGCTCGAACCCTGGTTTCCTGCACCGGAGGCGGCAGTGCAGCAGACAGACCACATCCTCTCCCCGAGTGCATGCACTACTATAGGACGCGATCAGTTTTCAGTGAAACACTGCACCTTGTCATTCAATAGTCAAATATCAGACTTAGCAAGTCAGAAATGAACCAGCTGGCACAAGCCGTGATAGGGTCCTGCAGTGGCACTACGTTCAAGCACAGATAAATCGGACGGGAAAAAAAATGACAGTAATCACTTTCACAACCTATGGTGCACTGCTACATTATAGAAAACTTTCCCAGAAGAAGCACAGTTTAAGTTATTTGATATACACTGCTATGCAGCATCACATGTAACCGGTTGCCATACACGCCTACGAGACAGACAACATATCCAACAGCAGCATCAGCGTGACGGAACTCCTTAATAGCAGCAGCAACATGGCTGTAATCTACTAGAACCCACTGCTAGAATGCGGGTCACCCCGCTGCAGAGAACAAGAAACCTACAATAGTACATACGTGTATAACTAACTTAACTTGCGGAGAGCGTCAGCTTTCCCGCGGCACCTTTCAAACGGAAGGCGTTCAGAGCACAGCTACATTGTGGGGTCGCCTAAAAGACATGTGGCATCAAGAAGGCTGACAACCCAGCAAGACCTACCGCTGGAATCAGAACAACCCTGCCACTCCAAAAGAAGAATGTCGCCCAAAGTTCACACCCTGGTTCAGCACATGTATAACATTTTCTTTGTATTCCTAAACATAATCGGCAGACCTATCATCTGCTCCTTAAGAGAAAATAATCATAACCCCAATATAAGTAGGCCTGTCCGAAGCCCCGGCATTTCCTGTGGGCCAGGCCGAGCAGCCACCAGATACCTACTCCCACCCGCTTTCTACACGTTGTCAAAGGATACTCAGTGCCAGCATCTTGGATTGGTAGTCAAAGTCTACCACCTCACCCTGCAACCGCTGCTCTTGGCAGGTCCGACAGGACACCTGGCTGCCAATGCTAAAATACTCCCCCGGAGCCGCCATCTTGTCAACACAGCCAGGACGGCCTCGGTTCGGCATTTTCCACGCCAGCCAGCGCCTAACGTCACGACGCGGCGCGACGGAGAGGACCTGCGTGCTTCCTGGTGTCCGGAGTGACAGTGGCCCTTGCCCCGCCCCCGTCAGCGGCCTCGAGCAGTTGTTCGTGTGTCAAGTCACGAGCGCACGAGGAAGTGCTGGTTCTGTGACGTTAAACCCGCGGTATCTTCATGGTTACCAGACCTAAACCATGTGACCGGAATTGGAGCTATACTCTGGGATACCAAACCGCCATAGAAAATAACGCGAATCGTTCTTGGTAATTAAAAAAAAAAAAAAAACCTTTTAGAGGCGTCAATTTCTGATTGCACAGGTTTAGGAATATATACTGTATACGGCACTGAGAACATTAAATTGGACACAAGCAGCCTACAATTATTCTATGACATGGTCCGACCAACAAGCCCTGCACAAATCACATCAGGCAAAGCTGTCTTGCCTGGGTTGCAGTACGGGTGCACTGGTGTCCAACTTGTTTAAATCTCAGCTGAGGACTGCGCAGGGAAACTAGACAAGTGATCCTGTTATTTAATTTGGGAAACTGACTCAGTTTAACCACCGCCTTTCTCCGAGGCGAAGCAGAAATGCCTCGGAGAAAGGCAGCGGCGCTTTCGGATTCGGGGGCGTGTTCTCCTCCTGCCATTGGCTGGAGGAGATAATTAGAAAAGTTGCTAAAAACACGCCCCCGTATCCGAAAAGGACGGGGCCTGTTCGGAGTGACGGACCTCTTCTCCAATGGCTGGCCAGCATTCAAGAGGCCAGCCAATGAAGAAGAGGGGCGGGTTCAAGCCCCTCTTCTCCAAGTCATTATGTCTCGCGAGCGAGACTGCGCAAGCGCAGCCTTCGCTAGCCGAGACCTAAAAAAAGTCTAACAACCATAACGAATAACACGGAAAATACTTCTTTTCACGTGTCACAGACCAACTGGTGTTTAAAACAAATCCTAGCACCATGAGACGGTTGTCTTAAACATGATAACAAATAATAGATTTCTTTCCACTTAAATCCACCTTGACTGTAAAACACGACGATTTCAACGAAATGTATAAGTAAAAAATTTGGTGATACAAGGCTGGGACACCGTACAAATCATCCCTATGCAAAGTTTATTTCAATCGCAGAGTTCAAACTTTATAAAAAAAAAATGGGAATAATACTGGAGCGAAAAGTCCGAATCGTCACACTTGTAGTAATGTAAAGGTTAGTAGTACTGTTGATATGGCAGCGCAGGCAAGGGCAATGGCTAGTACAAGCTGTAGTGGCCTCCTGATGAGCCCCAGAATCATTTTTTTTTTTTTAAAGCATTTGCAGGACAGGTATATGAAAATGCACATCTCAGACGTCCAAGAACACGATCATGCTGCCCGAGTACAGAGCAAATAGGACCTTAGCCAATGTGAGTATTTTCATTCTGTACTTCCATAGGAAGGCTATGAGGGGATGGAGCTCCAAGATAGTCCTGAAGTCCCATCATTTTCTGGGATGAGAAAATAGTGAGAGTAACAATCCAAGTCTTTCTCCAAGTCCGGTAGCGTTTCTCTAGCAACTCTGGAAAGCAACAGGCATAGCTCCTGCATCAGGATGAACAGATGCTCTTCTGAAATCCCTTCTAGTGTGGATGGGCTATTGGACTAGAACACTTTTTTAAATAATAATTTGTAAGACTCATCGGTTCTGTGGGATGGGTCACCAACTTGGAAGAAAGGTTTGGATCCTGCCTTCCTCTGGGTGGGAGGCACTGCTGAGGGCAAACTAAAGTGGTTTGTTAGTTGTAGCATGGGAGGAGGAGTTGGAACACTTGTACCCCTGCTAGCCCGCACATTGCCTGCCTGATCCGCAACTGCAGCCCCAAAAGGATTGTGCAGTCTGTTGCGTAACTGGTTGCAAGGGCTATCTCCATCTAGACACCAGCCCCTCTGTATTAGCCCCTACATTTATAAAAGCTGGTGGCTGAATGGTTTACTAGGGGCCAACATCCCCAAGGAATGCACTGTAGCTCTATTGTCTTTAAAGTGTTCCAAGGTGAAGTCCACCATCTCACTATGTCCATCAGCGAAGCCAGCATACTACTGGAAAACTCACAGGACCTCATCCAGGGATGTCAAGAAAGGACCACACTGGTACCAACTAATCTGCCTTGGCAATTCATTGTATTCAAGCATGTGTGGATAACATTTGGTCTTGGCCATGAAATATCATCTGGGCCAAAGAAGTCCTAAGATCTTCCAGGACAGTGGGCACGATGGCTATGTCCCAAAGGGCATTAGTGTCTTGGCAAAGACAGACTGCATTTACAGCACAATAGGGTGGGGTGCTTAATGAGAAATCTGGGACACGGCGCAGGTATATAACATCTGGCCACCTGCCTGTTCCCAGGTGGGCAAGAACAGGGTTTCAACCAGGTGGAAAACTTGAAGTAAATGCTCAGTTGTTGAGGAGTTGAGGACAAATGCTGCAGAATTACTGTCAAAACATTTTTTGGTCTCACAGGCAGCAGCTTTAACTATAGCAGTTTGGTTACCCTTCGAACCAACATGGAGAATGAGGCCCTCGCTTCCCTTGGGGGCCCATGTTGCAAGTACAGCTCTGTCCCAAGAGAGGAGTCTAAGTATAAGGCAGTGGTTCCCAAACTGGGGTCCGTGGACCCCCAGGGGTCCTTGACACATTCCCAGGGGGTCCGCAGGCAGCAGTTTTAAAAGCACTGCAAAGTTCCTTGTATAATCAGCAGTTTTTGGGCAGCAATAAAAGTGTCAAGATAACTCCGGTGATTAATGTACCTGCTGGAGAGAGATGGGAGTTTTATCCAGTGGCAGCTTTGACTCATCTAAGGAAGCACAGATGGTTTATATGCCTGCTGCAAAAAATTTCAACAATGCATTTTTTTTTTTTAAAAACTGTATTTTGTTTTGTGCATAGCTCAGTGGGTTCCTTCTTTTGCCACAGAGATTCTTTTGTTATTGTGCAGTTCACAAGTTCCAATCACAATCTAGCGAGCTATGAACTGCCACCAAAGAGCTGCATGCACACTGCATGGTACAAGTTAGTAAGTTATGCCTTTTCCAGTCTTATTATACCGACGCTGCTAAAAAGGTTTGTTTGGATAGAAATAAATCCTTATTATTAATTCAACGCGAACCCCTATGTTATGTTCTGAATCCTGAGTTTGTGCTTCTCCAGACCAAGCACGCTTAAAAAATGCCTACCAGTGTTGATGATAGGTGAATCCTACACCTTGTAGTCCCCTTTGCCTTATGTAACATTTTCTATTCACTGATTTACACACGTATGATTCCTTATCTCTTTGTGTGTGATGTAAAGTGCTCTGACACCCTACAGTGGTATGAGAGGTGCTATAAAACAAATTAAATACATGTGATAGTGGGGCTATGGAGAGATGGGAGGCACTGTTGGAGGGTAGTAGTGAGGGAATCATTGAAGATTGTCAGTCATTGAAGATTGGCAAAAGACTGTTGTATCCAGGTGCATAATAAGGTCATTATTTACTATGCTTTAAAAGCTAATACAATTCAATATAGAACGACAAATGTGTCGTCATATGCACCATTTTCCCCCAAATTTTCTTGGGGGAAACCCCCAGCCCCCTTTGTAGTGGTCAGGCTCACTCGGTGCACTTGGTGTGCACTGTATGGGGACTAGTCTGACAACATTTGCCAGAGCAGCTTTGGGTTTCCAGTCCAGCCTTGGCAGGAGCAGGAGCCTTGGGCTGCGAAATAAAACCAAACAATGAAAAGTTCGTCCTGAGCTGCAGCACCAACCTTCCCATTAACATTTTTTGATTTACTGCAAATATTTTTAATACAAAAATACTAAAATCTTTAGTAATTCAAGTCTAGTCTTCATTTGATGTGCACACGTGTGTGTTTATTTTTTTTGAATTAGAGTTCTAATGTTTGAAATTTAAATCATAAAAATTGCTTGGGGGTCCCCGGCTTCCAGTAGTGACTCAATGGGGGTCCTCAGGAGTGAAAAGTTTGGGAACCACTGGTATAAGGCATCATCAGTGTAATGATGGAGGAGCAACCAATCCCCTCACCATTCTTAACATGATCATCCTCCTGGGGTGCCGCCTGCTCTGGCACAGGGTCGAAGAACCAAAAAGATAATGGACCCTTTTCTGATAGCTGCAATGTGATAGAGGCACAGGGTTAGAGTCACGGTTCAGGACAACCAGTTGAGCTGTTGCAATTTTGTAGCCCGACACTGGTTGAACCTGGGCCGACAATGGCTCAGGGTCTGATGTGGGCATCTACACCGGATGATCCTCGGACATCAGAGGCATTAGTACCAGCTTGGGGCGCTGGAACCATTGTGGATCGTGGAGCTGGAATAGAACTCTGCTCTGGAGCTGGTACAGGCCCGATAATGGGCCCCAAAGAGACACTGTCTGGACTCATAAGGGTCTCCAGTTGACTTTCTGCTGATGGGTCCCTAGGGCCCAAAGTTGGGCTAGATGGAGCCAAATGCACACTGAATGTTGGCAAAATAGCCTCTTTGAAAGCCTCGATCCGCTACAGGGTCAATAGCAGATCAGGGAGCATTGGGACGAGCCAAGCACGGTGACTTGGAGTGCCACTTGCATCATGACGCTTTGCGCCTTCAACCTGAAGTCAGTGTGCAAGAGGACAGGGTTGAGTACCACTTTGCTTCTTTACGCTTGCATTTTGACTTGAAGACTGAGCGGGAAAAATAACAGCTGTGGGAGCAACCACATGATGGGACAGTCTGGACACGTGAATTACAGCAGGATCTACATGATGGCTGAGACAACTTTTTGTTTTAGCGACATAGTTTCGCCTCCCAGTCTCAAATCGCTTACGGGTGTATGAGGATGCACTTATCACATAATTTAGAGCCATGCGTTGAGCCCAGGCCCAAAGGCACCTTGTGAGGATCTGTGAGAGACATGTGCCTTCGGCAGTGTTAGAGAGGAAAACACATACATTTAAGGACTAGAAATACCAAATATGACACTTTCTGTGAGAAAAATAATTAATGTGTACTAATGACCCACTCACAAAAACAAGATCAAAAAATAAATTTTTAGGTACTGCATCGTAAAACCAAGCAGAAAAAGATAGGTGACAATTCATTGATTAATATAGATTGCCATTTATAAATTCCCAATATATTACACATTAACATGTTAGAAAAACGTGCAAATGGTGAACTCTCATGTTATAAAGTTTCTCTAATATCTAAATATCATTCATATGAACGAGTAACTAATGAGATTTATAAATGCAATGCACCTAGCATCCAACGTTACAAGAGTACAATATATGTGTACAAAACAGTTCACGCTGGATACTGGTTTTATGAGCGGTATACAAGGGTCTTAACATAGACTATGAAATGCAGTATTTTCTTGGTGCCTGATGTATTATTGCTCAATGTGGTGTACTCAGATTATGTGTGAATCTGTACCATATAGATTGGTCATAAATGAAAAAGTATTTTCACGTTTACAGATTGACCTACACTGCTACTCATTTGGTTACTGAGGCATCTATTTGGACCAGGACTGACTCAATTATAGTCACATGTACTAGATTTGTATGTACTGTACTTTCAACAGCTCTGATGTAAATAGTAATGTGCACCAACAATGCGACAGCCACCCCAATATTGTGTATGTATATGTATATGTATATACTCTATCGAAATTTTTAACGCAAGGATACTTTCTATAGTTTAAATATACTTACAACCATAAATAGGTGGCACGACTTGTTCATATGACTATTCACATATCTACCACATTTTTACTGATCTGTTCGCCAACTTATGGCGAACAAAGCAAAAACCAAAGTTCGGGCTGGACTGTTCCCATGAGGCACAGGGTCAGACTGATTTGCATATGGCCATGTCTGAACTGGGGTGGCAGAGTGGGCTAAAGAACGGTGATGGATTAAACCCAGATCAGTTGACTGGGGGTGAGTGCTTGCAATGTTCAACACTCCGTCCATCATTTCCTTTGGTTTTTGCTTTGTTCGCCATATTGGTTAACCAGGAACTATTTGTTGTGAAGACGGTTTTCGCTGCCATATTAGATAAACGCATTACCTAGAATGTACTTTGTTTCGAATCACCATTCGATTTGAGCATAATAAGATTTTGAGATTTGGGAGAAGATGAACAACTTATGTGTAAACTATGGTTATATTGAGGGATAGTTATACGGTCCTCTTAGCAAGAATACAGTGCTATTGAACGTAGTTTCATGACAGCATATAAACCTAATACAATATGGCGCCAGGTCACCACACAGCTACGCACACATGGAGTACTCTCTTCCAGATGGTAATACAAGACACCGGTATCCACTATATATTATAAGTGTTTACATTGCATGGAGCCTTTTACCTAAATGAGATTTTGGTGAACATTATAAATTTGAACAGGAATCTACCATGGGCGTATTTTCTGTTTGAAATAGTGGGCTTTTTCCCCAAATATAGTACTCTGTATTTTGATGGGGTTTGGAACTCGAACTGCCTTGTGGCATGTTTCAGAAGAGATGAACGATTTCCTTTTGAAGTAGTTGATTCTATGATGGTGTTTGGAATCTATTATTTGTACTGATGTGTTGGCATGTCTGTTACTGTATATATGATTGGGGACTATAGACAGATACTAATGCTTAGATGGCTTGTGTTTGTATTTTAAGGCAACACACTCTTTGGCAATTTGAACTCGCCTCACAACATGAGTGGAGTTAACATTAACGTTACAAAGGTGAGATTTTGGGTCTATGTCTATCTAGGGGTATTTGTAGAGCGCACTGTTACTCCCAAGAGTGTCCTGGCGCTAAAGGCTGAAAGGAAAGCTGGGGGGAGGAAAAGATTATTTGCAAGAATAGAGCCAGGTTTTCAGTTTCTTTCGAAACAGAGGAGTACAGAGGAGTGGATTCAATGTTTAAGTGAAAGCATTTTGTTTCATAGGACCGGACCAAGGTAAGAGAGCCTTGTCCCCTGTCCTCGACTTTCTAACTCAGGGGTTGTTTGCTAGCAGCAGGTCAGAGGTACGGAGAGTTCTGCGTGGGGTATAGAATGCGATTTTTCGTTTGAGGCACTCTGGTAGGGTCCATACAGGGCTTTCTGGGTAACAAGTAAGGTCTTTAAGATTACTCTTTTCCTTACTAGGAGGCAATGAAGGCTCCTCAGAAGGTGGGACACATGCGCATTCCGGGGAAGCTCAGAGATGGTACTCATTTCCCATAAAAGTGAATTGATTTACACCTAATACGGGGTTTTCTTTTAACAGAAGTGATTGAGGAACCACTATTTTACCACTCTCGTTCAAACTTTTCAAAAATAATTGGCGGCAGGTGAGCTGATGACACTACTAAAAAAATGAAACCAAATTATGGGTTATAAGGTAGCACTCAAGAAAAGATGTATGCTTACCCTCACCGAATTTCAGCTCGTTAACAAGCGCGCTGGAAACTTGATTTGCACACTTTATTTACGATATGGACCGTCGCTAGTAGAGACCTTATGGCGGGCTTTATATTTGCAGTTTAGGTAATTAATTTACTGCACTTTTCAAAAGTCATCACTATGCGGATATCATCACATTGTGATATTAATATAATAAAATGCATGAACATGGTTACTTCTAAATTGTGGTTTCGATACACAAAGCTCACTTTAAAACGGGCTCAAGGGGCCTATACGGAGCACTTGGGTTCTACTGTGAAGGGATATTGGAACCCGAGTACCTTATTTTAACTGAGGGTCCCTAAATATATTTAATGCGTAGCCCTGATGAAGTCATGGGTGCTTATATACCTTACCGACGATACACGTGTCTGCTACTGAAGCTGTTCGAGTGGTTATGTAGTCTAACAACAATTGAAATGTGAAGAAAAGAATATAAACAAAAAAACTTTTGTACACATTTTACTCTTGGAACATTGGATGCTCGGGGTATTGCATTTATTCGAAGTTTGTGGGGTTTTCCCTCGAACAAGTTGTGTCAGTGGGCGCACTTTACCCCTTGGAGCACCAATAATTTTTTAGAATAACTTGGGATGGGAACACTCCAGGTTTGCGCTAGTACCTAACATTGCCATATCATACAAGCGTAACTGAGATTTATTAGATGATAGCCCTCACAATAAATAGAATTAAATCAGGCTCACCAGCCGATCCGGCATCGTCTCAAATTTTATCCCTAAACTGACTAGAACTCTTAACCTCTCACTATCCCACTCTACAGTACCTTCTCACTGGAAAGACGCCATCTTCAGACCCATTTTAAAAAAAACTTCTGCTGACCCTAAACAACCTCTAAACTATCGTCCAATCTCCCTCCTGCCACTGTTTGGTAAGGTCATGGAATCCCTGATAAACAACCAACTATACAAACATCTAGAAGATAACAAGCTGTTAGATCCCTCCCAATCAGGATTCAGAGCGTTTCATAGTACTGAAACAGCCCTACTTGAAATCGTGGACAATATAAGACTGGCCCTTAATTCAAGACAACTCGCCATCCTGATTTTACTTGATCCGTCTGCTGCCTTCGACACCATCTCGCATAACATTCTCCTTTAACGCCTAGCTGAGGTCGGAGTCGAGGGCTCAGCCCTACTCTGGATAAAGAGCTACCTGACTGGGCGGCTCTCAAAGGTCCAAATAGGAAAATTCTCCTAAAATAAAAATCAGGAAAATCGATAAGGGTGTCCCCCAAGGATCCATACTAAGTCCAACGCTCTTCAACCTATACGTGTCCCCACTTGCAAAGGTAATCAAAGCACACTGCTTTGAAACCGTGTCTTATGCAGACAACACACAGCTGCTAATTACCCTAGGACCTGACTCCACCAACATTACATTTAGATTCCAATAATGTATGCTTGCAATAAAAGACTGGATGACAAACAACTATTTGTTACTCAATTCAGGCAAAACGGAGATACTGCTCTTTGGAAATGCACACAAACACTGGACAGATGAATGGTGGCCGCCGGCCCTTGGCCCCTGCCCCCCACCTAATCTCTGCAGCCCGGAACCTGGGGATAATGTTATATAACAAACTTTCCATGGCCAACCACATTAACAATGTGGCACACACCAGTTTCGGGCTCATGCGCAACCTGAAGAAAATCTTCAAATGGATTCCCCTTCCTTCCCGCATGCCCTTAGTGCAGGGACTAATCATAAGCCACCTGGACTACGGCAATGCACTTTTTCCCTCCATAAACGAAGCCCTCCTGACTCAACTCCAGGTCCTGCAAAACACTGCAGCCAGGATAACTCTCGACCTCCCCCCCCCCCCCCCCCCCCCCCCCCCCCGTACCCCCTCTGCCTCAAGTCACTAACTGGCTCCCTATAACAATATAATGCAACAGGTCTCGCAGTTACGCGAGTTTAAGCTATTGGCATTGTAAATTACAATGCCTTTTATTTAGGTTTTTAAAAATAAAACAAAAATAAAAGGCATTATTATTATTTGCAATGCCAATAGCTCACACTCGTGTCAATGCGAGAGCTATTGCATTGTAAATGCTTGTTGTTTTTGTTTTGTGCCACTTTTAGAAAACTGGTGAAGTAGTTTATATATGTTTCTTCTAGAATATGAAACAGCAGTAAGTTTGGTGTGTACACATTTGCTTTGAGCATAATAGCTATATACACTTGCACCTGTACTAACCTGACTTTTTTAGGAGGAGGTGATTCTTCCTGCTGCTGCTTACAGTCGAAGAGTAGAACTGTAACTTTCGACACAGATTTTCCTATCAAGATTTGTGAGATGGTGAATGGGCCAAATCCTGCCCTGTGGTTGGTTGATTCTTCATGTGAGGGCTACATTTTATTTAAATTGTTGATAGTGGTGCATTTCAGCAATATTCGTCAATGACATCATTAACAATTTAATAGTTACAATTACAAAGAGATTTTTGATACTTTGTCGTTACCCACTTCTTGCATGGAGTCTCTATTTGAATGTGTCTACATACACTATTGCATATGAATTTTTAAATCTGCCCTGTTAACCCCTTACGCATATGTCCTGCCTTTTCATGACCATCCATCAGGCCAAATTTCAGAATGTGGTATTAGAGTGCATTGAGAATATCTAACTAAATTAGCAGTGACTCTTTGGGAGTGGGTCTCACTCATTTGGAGGTTGAGTTAAGATCTCACTCACACAAGGGTAAATGTCACACCCGATCAGAAGGGCTAGAAACTGAACATAAATGTGACTCAGTTTAGAGGTCTGCAGTGTGGTGTGCAATATTTGGGTGATGTAGACACCGGGAAGCCATCCCACCGTTGCGGGCCATTCCTGCATACCACTTCAGTTCATGATAGGAACTGTTTCCCACTCCTTAAGCGCCACTCTGACACTTTTTTAAGGCATTATAGTAATTTAGTGGTTTTGGTATTGCCTTTTTTTAATCTTCCCTGTATTTTTTTAATGATTTCACTGACATTACTACTCATGTTGTGATTTATAGTGTAGGTAGTGTCGTATCAATTTCTGTGATGTCAAATATGATTAATAGTTCTCACTCCTGCGAATTTTCAAAAGTTGAGGGATGTGAATTAAGACCTGGATGGATGCACTTTATGGACCTGGATGGATGCACTGTATGGTAGATACTTGATAACGGCGAGTAGATATGGTAGGTATTTGGATAACAGTGCGTGTGAAGTCTGCTTGCCTTTCAACTTTCCGTGCCAATGACAGTAATATGAGAAAAAAAGCATTGGCATAGCCAATAGGTCTCGCTTTTGGGACCTTATAAGTATTTAGTTAGGCAGCACAATATCCTTGGTGCAACAACATCAACTGTTGCAAGGCTAAACACGTATAAGGTCCCAAAGGCGAGACCTATTGGCTATGCCAATGCTTGTTGGTTTTGGCCGACGTCATGGTCTGTGCCAGTCGGTTGTCCCGAATGTATATGGTATCTGCTGTCTGAGGGAGGAGTCAGCGGGAATCTCTGTATTTATCTCACGTCCCTGATGAGATAAGGGCAAAGCGAACCAGGCCCCCCCTGAGTGGGGGAAATAGTGATCACGGGTAGAGAAAGCAGACCTGGGCCCTTCAAGCAACCTCGCCCGTGGCACCTCCAAGTGCTAGTCTTATCGATCAGGGCCGCTCCTTATCACCGATGGGTTGGTCAAAGCTGTCCCATATATCAGGCCGGGGCAAGGCTGACTCTAAGGGAGTCGCAGTCTCAGGTAGGCTCTAGGCTGCTTTCAATAGAAAAGTAGTGGGCAGCTCCCTAAACAGAAGCACAAGTTGGGGCCAACTTCCGTGATCTCTACTTTTCGCTGGGCCTCCATGCCAGTTTCAGCCTCACCTGTCTGTCCCCCGTCGGTCACGGGACTGCTGGGAGCGGAGTCACTCCCAGGTCTGTCCAGCCGTCTGAGCCGCACTGCAATCCCGAAGGCGTTGACCTCCGTAAGCCCCTACACCTGTGCCGAGCTCCTGATGGGATCGCAGCCCCTGGGGGGGGGGGGGGGGGGGGGGGTAATGCCTAAGTGCAGGGGCTCCTTAATGATAGGCTGGAGCGTTGGAAGTGCCACGGCTGACCTCACTTATCACTCCCAGCCGGTCGCCGCAGTAACTTCGCTCTCTGGTCTCCTGGGAGAGCTGGCCTCCGCCGCCTGCCCAGCGGGGTGCCCGAGGAGTCTCCGGCGGGGCCCAGGGTCGAGCAGGCCGTGTTCTTAGTCGGGCCACGGGCGCGTGCTCTGAGCATGTCGTGCTCACAATCACGGCGCTCGGAGCCGCGGTCTGCTACACACATTCCAGCGACCATGCGCCCCGACTCCTCACCGTGGCACTCTGAAGGGGGCGGCCCCCTCGGAGGACACCCCCGCAGTCCCCGTATCATCAGTCCGGGCAAGGACCCAGTCTCGAGCAGGCCATCCAGTGCCCTCTGCACCTCTCAGCACGGTAGGCCGCAAACCCGTGTGAGCCTAGTCTCTCCGTCTCCTGTTGCCCGGCGGGGAAGAGCCACCACCGAGCAGCAGAACGTAGCCGTTTGGTAGAGGGGGAGCCTCCGGCTGTCTGTGAGGTAGGTCAAGGGTGCTGTATGCGCGTAGATCCGGTGAGGACGAGCGAGACGCGTCCGCTTACTTCGCCATCTTGGCCACGCCCAATGAATGCCAATTTTAATTGTGAAATGTTTACAGTGTGAATGTAAATTGAAAAAAGCCAATATGTCTCGCCTTTGAGACTATTGGCTCATCCATTGCCTTTGAATCATGCTCTATAGCCTGGGCATTGCAGACTTTGCCAATGATAGGTCTGGCAAAGTCTGCAATGCCCAGGCTATAGAGCATGACTCAAAGGCAACAGATGAGCCAATAGTCTCAAAGGCGAGACCTATTGGCTTTGCCAGTGCTTGTTGTACAGGGGGGGGCGGCGGTGGCGAGGTGTGTGCGCGCGCGTGTGTGCGTCTGCGCAAGCGCGTCCACAGACCCCGACCCCAATCGCTGCGCGTGCCCCGGTCTGTCTCCCTTGAGAGGCATCTCGGCGACAATAGGTCTCGAGAGCGAGACCTAAAAAAGCGCATCAAGTTCAAACTCTGCTGTCTGGTCCATAAGACTCAACGGTCAAGGGCCTACATACATAGCTAAAAAGCTGACAGATTACCGCCCGACCAGAACACTCAGATCTACTAGCAAGCACCTCCTTACTGTTCCCAAAGTACGCACAGTTAGAAACGGTGACAGAGCCTTCTCCAAAATAGCCCCAGAGACCTGGAATACTCTACCTCTACTCATCAGGCTAGAACCTAATCACCAGAAGTTCCGAAGAAACCTAAAAACCTGGCTATTCTAGCACTGCCTGACCAAGCGCCTACCTGAGTACCTGCAGGCGCTATGAAACCTACAGGTGATTTATGCGCCTTACAAATACCAAATACATACATTCATATGATTAATCCTGATTATGACAGTGAATTTTATTAAAATCTATTTCTTTGTGTGCAACAGTGTGCACTAAAAATGACAAAAGAAAAGTAGGTTCTACACATTTCTAATTGATGCTTCTGTGAAACTGATAGAGAATGTACTTCACATATATAAATCTAATTTGTTTGAAACTAAATATTAAGTGTATAATCTGAAATGCATTTACATGTTGGTACTTACAAAAATACCCATTACTGACACGTATTGTTTGTAATTATACTAAATGATCCTAAGTGCATCAGAAGTTATGCTAAAATCATGACATGTTCTCTTATGAAAATATGTTTAATGGTCTATATATTCTGGGTTATATTACCTTAAGTTAATATGGGCCTGAATGCATTCATGAAGTTTTCTGCAGATCTAAGCTCCGTGTACGTGAGAGAATTCCTCAGTATAACAAAATATGTGACAGTGTTTTCTTTCCCACGATTTTATGTACTGTACAAAAGATGTGCTACATATTAACTAACATTTCATGACATCTGCCTGGGAAACTGTCCTACTGAACTCTTATGCGCTAACAGAGCATTGTTCGAACGTTTCACATATTGGATGGCTTAAAGACTGCGTCATTGTCCCACCTATTTCTCTGCATTTTGTGCCTTCTTTGTCGGCTGACACTCCATATGAACTGACCAATGGATTGCGTGGTATGACCGGATGAGGTGATTCGAGGAGGTGTCGCCACTGGAAACTCTAAGAATATATTCTTGTCTGATTTAACGGATTTGGAACATTCAGCATTATTATAGCGATTTGCGTGAATGCAGCTTGATGGTGAAGGACGATTGCTGTTCTGCCTCCATGCTGATTACGAACTGCTAAGAGATTTCCAGAAGTTACCTGGGAAATTAACTTACCTGATGTGAACTCATCTGGCTTCTTTCCTGAACACATTGCTAATTTGGAGAATACACATCACACACCCTGTGATATAGTCTGGATGGGTGATTTCAACGCCCACCCCTGTAAAAGGGCTAAAACGCTAGCATGTGGGCTGATAGATGCTGAGGGGCATTCCATCCCCCATTTTAGCCACAATTATGGCGAGCTCCTCAATAGGCTATTAATAGTAAACAATCTTGTAATGATAAATCCACAAGATACTGTAACTGGACAGCTAGACTTCACGTTCTCTGCTAGTTCCTACCTTTCAACCCTTGATTATATCTTGGTCTCAGACACAATCAGCAGTTACTTTGCCCAAATCAAGACTAATTTTTATGCTTTTAGCGACTAGGCTGCAATTATCTATCATATCTCATCACAGTAAAACCTTAAACCTTGTCCTAAGCTAGCTATTAAACCTTCGATTGCAAAGAAAAATGGGATGGCATTAAAGTGGGAGAGGATGGACACCGTGAAGTTTGCTGCGAATATAGTAGCCAAGCAGGAATCGAAGATATTGCTATGCTTAGATAGAATACAAATAACGAAATACCATCAGCCTTTTAACGAATTTTAGCGGAAATTATTCACAACTTGGTGTGTTTTATAGCCAATGGGAACCACAAGGCCCTCTCTTGGTTTGAGGACTGTGCGAAAGCACTTTAAAATCTCCATATGGCTTTGAAGTTAAAACCTAGAGACCAGAACTGGTTTAAGTCACTACGGCAGATCTATAAAAAAGCAAGGACAAGGCTAAAGTCTTTAAAGGAGGAGATGGGGGAAAAATTGCAAAAGGGCCGCAGAAATAAACAGTGCTAAGGATTTTTGGTCCGTAATTAATGCACCTTTTGGTGAGATGATAATAGGATGACTACAGATACTCATGTGGAAGAGGAGGC
>NC_140590.1:1065363076-1065566230 GCF_964204655.1 Triturus cristatus
GTACATCGACATTTTCTTGTGGAGCCTACCCTGTAAATAATGCTGTACAAAAGTAGACGTGGAAGACACAGCAAATGTACTGAAATATTCAGTAAGTCCCCTTTTGCCTATAAAAACATTGCTTTTATTAGCCAATTTATTTGAAAAGGTGTGCTTCAGAAGGCTCAATTTGGTCTTATTTTTTCAATATGGTTGCAGGGGGGAGACGCCCCACTCAAACTTCCTTGGAGCATGTCATGCTGGCATGGAAAGCTTGTTTGGTGCATTTCACAGAATCTCTGTAATGACCCATCACTTTGGAAGTTCATTATTTGTCATTGCCCTATATGTTGCAGGAATAAGATAGTGACAGCAATCTCGAAGAAATGGAGAAGCAGCATAATCAGGGTCAACAATGCTTTTTGTTTTTTTTAGAGGGTGGGAGCAGATGAGGGAAACATGGGTATTTAATCTTGACGCTGAATACATATTTTCCGATACTCTCAGACAGACCAAAGACGGAACCTGAGCTGATCAAGGAGAGCATGAGTGACAACAATTTAGGAGTCTTTTTTAAACAATGTTGACCAGATTGCCTTCCTTTCTTCGTGCTTGAGGAACATGAAGGGTCAGCATGTGAAAGGGAAGGAGTTTACAGCCATCACAATCTCCTGAGGCAAGTCTGTGGCATGTGAAAGCAATAATCCCAAATGCCAACGACTTAATCTGAAGTAAAGCTTTTCACTGAATAATATATATAAACATACTACTTCTCAATATAACAATAAACGCCCATCTCAATACGCTCTCTCTAGCTACCTTCATCTCAGCTCTCTGCTAGTCCAGTCAATCAGAGGGGTAGAAGCAACATCATATACACTGTCTCCAGGCTAACTAGCATACCTGCTATATGCCAAGTTCATGGACCACTGTCTGCCAACTGCGCCATGATGGATATTGGGTGGCACTTCCCTGACGCTTTCCCTCGAGGATCACCAAAGCTTGCCCTTCCTTAAATATCTCAACTCATATAAAGGAATTTGTACTGAGACCAGGTAGTGGAAGAGGGGTTTGTTGGAGAAGAGACAATCCAGTGACAGAGGTGGAACACTAATCCCACCCTACAACAAGAGGAGCAGGAATGTTAATACGCTGTGAGGAAGGGGACTGGTTGGTTCGAAAATAACAATGTGATGAAAGTGTAGTAGAAAAATGAGTTAGAGAGGTCTCCCCCATGTAGAACCCTTTGGGAGTTAAATTTCCTAACATTTGATATTTGCGTTTTTAATAAAGTATGGAACATCAAACAAAAGTACCATGTTTTAGTGCTGACAATATCCACAAGAGCACTCTTTAGAGCAAGATGTACAAATGGACACTCATGTCAACACTGACCATAAATCAACATGAAAAGGTATGAATATCTGATGCCAGAGCATAAACCAACTAAGGAAACAAAAAGAGGAACAATTGTTTGATTAGATACCTCCATTCTCTCCGGTAAGACTGCTGTATGGCGGCGGGGCATCGGTTCCGGCTTGTGAAGGCTCTCCCGGCTCCTCTTCATTCTGTAACTAAACATAACAATACAGTTTAGTTCATTCTCATAAGACTGAACAGAGTGAAGAATATCAGCTAGAATAAGGTTCTGCATTGTCCCTAATTCCTGTTAAAATGTCCTATTCTAAATCAAGCCTAGCACTGTACATAAAGATCACTTTATAGCGAATGAAGACTGACTCAAAGTACAGTCACACCATCTGTAGGCTAGACCGCATCAGTGCAGTCTACAGATGATCAGATGGATTTTTTAAGACAGTGTAGGTTTAATAAACTCAGGGCCTAGGTTTGTGACTCAAGCAGCCCTGCACATGATAAAACAAATGGCTGCTGTTAACAAGCATTGGCATAGCCAATAGGTCTCGCTTTTGGGACCTTATAAGTATTTAGTTATGCAGCACAATATCCTTGGTGAAACCACATCAACTGTTGCGTGACTAAACACTTATAAGGTCCCAAAGGCAAGACCTATTGGCTATGCCAATGCTTGGTGTGGTCGTGCGTGTGTGTGCGTGTGGGCGTGTGGGCATGTGGGCATGTGGGCGCGTGGTTGTGTGGGCGCGTGGTTGTGTGGGCGCGTGGTTGTGTGGGCGCGTGGTTGTGTGGGCGCGTGGTTGTGTGGGCGCGTGGTTGTGTGGGCGCGTGGTTGTGTGCGCGCGTGGTTGTGTGCGCGCGTGGTTGTGTGCGCGCGTGGTTGTGTGCGCGCGTGGTTGTGTGCGCGCGCGGGGCAGTGCGCGCGGATGGGTGTGGGCGGATGGGTGTGGGCGGATGGGTGTGGGCGGATGGGTGTGGGCGGATGGGTGTGGGCGGATGGGTGTGGGCGGATGGGTGTGTGGGGGATGTGTGTGTGGGGGATGTGTGTGTGGGGGATGTGTGTGGGGGGTGTGTGTGGGGGGTGTGTGTGGGGGGTGTGTGTGGGGGGTGTGTGTGGGGGGTGTGTGTGGGGGGTGTGTGTGGGGGGTGTGTGTGGGGGGTGTGTGTGGGGGGTGTGTGTGGGGGGTGTGTGTGGGGTGGGTGTGTGGGGTGTGTGGGGGGTGTGTGGGGTGTGTGGTTGTGCGTGTGGTTGTGCGTGTGGTTGTGCGTGTGGTGTGGGTGTGGTTGTGCGTGTGGTGTGGGTGTGTGTTGTGTGTGTGGGTGTTGTGTGTGGTTGTGTGTGGTTGTGTGTGGTTGTGTGTGGTTGTGTGTGGTTGTGTGTGGTTGTGGGTGTGTGGGTGTGGGTGTGTGGGTGTGCGTGTGTGTGAGTGTGGTTGTGCGTGTGTGTGAGTGTGGTTGTGCGTGTGTGCGTGTGGTTGTGCGTGTGTGTGTGTGGTTGTGCGTGTGGTTGTGCGTGTGGTTGTGCGTGTGGTTGTGCGTGTGGTTGTGCGTGTGGTTGAGTTTGTGTCAGTAATACTAAAAGCATCTCAAAATAAAGGAACACAAACATCGAGTTTGTGGAAAGAGAAAGCACGTTGTAAGTCAAACGGCACAGCAAAGCATTAACATAACAACAAAACAAACAAGATCACTTAGCGAAGACTGAGTGCTGATAATGGGTACACAAAGCCCATCATCTTAAGAGTTCGATTGCAGCCAATGTGCACTCAAACCTGCCCCCTCCTTGTGAGTTGCACCCCATATTTCATGAGTTGTAACTGCTGCACCCACCATAGCGCTTTGAGATCTAAAGCGCTACATAGGTCTAAATCGATTAACCAGTCGCCAACATGCTGTGCTTTTAAAGAGAATGTGCCAAAAGTTTCCAGCTTCCTCATCATGTCCTCATGAAAGCGCCAACGAAAGGACTCCTTGAATGGTGCAACGGACATGAAGCAGCCGCTGCGATCAGAAATAAACACTGTGAACGTTGTCCAGCTTCACAGTAACATTTCCTTAATGTTCTTTAAGTCACAAAACCATAATACTAAAAGCATCTCAAAATAAAGGAACACAAACATCGAGTTTGTGGAAAGAGAAAGCACATTGTAAGTCAAATGGGTGCAGCAAAGCATTAACACAACAACATGTTCTTTGATATTTGATGTTCTTTGAAAATCAAAGGGGCGCCGCGAAAGTGATCGCGGGCGAAAGTGAAAGTGATCGCGGGCGCTAATGAGCATGACGAGGTTTGCCAGCCTCTGCTCCTAAGCGCGCGCCTGTGCACATGCACTGTAGCTGGCCATGGTAGCATTTTTTGAGCCCTCACAAAAAGTCTCGCCAAACCAGCGCATGCGCTGGTTCAGGCGAGACCTAAAAAACGGAGTAGCATTACCTAATGATAAAACAAGTATAGGCACTAAACAATATGAATAAATGATACTCAGAATGTTAAGTCACAGCACACAAGATGGTCTGTGTTGGTTGCAGAACACGAAATGAAGAAAGACATTTTAGAATTTTAGGAGATATAGAAGCAACAGTAGACTCATTCAGTATTAACCGTTACCATTCCTATCCTAGTAGCATTTTCACTGTCATTTTACAAACATCCAATACAACAACTTCCATACTAGTAGTCCAAAATATGTGAAATGGGAAGAAGAAAATCACTAAAACAGCACATCACCTGCTACCGGTATAAAATTTACTTCGCAGTGTTTGTTGGCAATGGATGATCTGCCCATTCCAGCTGAAGTGAGGTCATCCGTTTGGCCTTAAGCTTGTAAGCTGCTTCAAACTGCTGTGCGAATAAAAGATGGGAGGATGTACCTACGAGAGAAGGACGGATGGAAGGAGAGATGGAAAAGGGGATCTAAAAGGGAAGATAGGGACAGGAACTAGTTTAGCTGGGTAGAGCATTACAGTGTGAATCTTCTCCAAGGATTTCTGCAGAGTGTGGATTCCTGGTCTCGCTGCAGATTATAAATCTCAGCAATAATTCAAGTTAGTAGTGTGTTCATGTATGATGCTCACTCCATATCGGCATTCTTGAAGAGTTGTCAGCCTAACACTCAACTCCAAATCCTGGTACATCTGGATCCTAGTACACAATAACATGTCATCTCTTAATTGAAGTGGAGAAACAGCTAATGCTGCTGAACTGTTCAATGTTTCCAACAAATCTCGCTTATCCTCTTTGCTTATGTGTTGGTGGAACAGCATAGTCCTTCAGTAAGCAGTGGTATAAAGAATGTCTTCTTGAGGAGTCAGATTTTAATTTCTTTAAGGGGTCATGGTGGTATACTCAAACAGACTGGTTTGCGGAACAAGGTAGTCTATAGAATCTCACTCTTGACAGCACTAGCAGCCATTAGCCTTTTTATGAGTTCATGGGCAACTGAAATCAATTCTGCTTTCTCTGTTCTTATCAGTGCCTCGCTTGTGCGTTGAGAAGCAGGTGAGTCTGCTAATTCAGACCCATAGGACTGGGTTCACCGAAGTAATAATGAAAGAGGCAGGCTTTCCTATTGTTTGTTTACCCACAAACTCCACAGTGAATTTTACTGGAGATGGATCCTTTATTAGTCACATTGCCTAGGCAGAAGGGTTGCAGTTTAGGGCAGGCTTCTTATGACATTCCACCTACCTTTGAGGTTTCCACAAAGGCTTCGCAAAGTGGTAGGGTGTTTACTGGTATGATACACTGGTAACTGAATAGCTGAAGCTGTTCCTATACTTGATTAAACTTTCCAACGATACTGGCTTGTTAAGCTTTCAATGGAGGCTGTCAAAATATCCTGGTGATCCTTTTAAGTCCAGACGGGAGAACTGAAGTTTAACACACAATTCTTTGTGACTGCAAAGAACCAGTAGTGCAGACATGGACTGGCACTCCAAGAACGTTCTGCAGGATATACATTTTCTTCATCTCTTAGCATTTCTGGTCCAATGTGCAACAGATCCAGGCAGCAGCTGACCACGCGGGCCAGGAAAAACTCGTTCAACTCTTTCAGGTCGCTCACCTCGCACCATATTTAATGGAATTTGCACATACCGAACATTCAAATTCAAAGGCCACGCATAGAAAGAGTCTTAAAGACCAATTACTTTTTGACTGATTGCTATGATCTCTATGGTAGAGAGAACATGTAATATTTCTGAAGGCCAAGGAAGAAGCATGCTACTGCATTTGAACATAACGCGATCTCACCACCTGATCTGCAAGAAAGCCAGAGTGAAAACCCTCATAGGGTCTATCAGAGTTTATCAGGGATCCAACGATTGGCAATTGTCACTTCATGTGCCCGTGCTGAAGGGGTAGAGCAGACACGTGCGGACTTTGTAAATATCAGCTAGCAAATAGGTGTGAAGCTTTCCTGGAGGCTTTTCAGGCGTCAATGCAGCCAGACAACATACCTCCTGGCCTGCTTGGGTCACCACATTAGGGCACCCAGAATGCTTGTACACCTCTAACCTGATACTCACACATGCCACTCCCTACAATCTTGTTCCCTCCACCCGGCCCCTCACGAACCTACCCCTTAATGCATGCATTAATCTATTTATTACAGATCCTTGTTAAAGCCATACACTGTTACTCTTCCTGCCCCCTCCACCCCCCCCCCCCCATATGCTGCGGACTCCCTTTATATGTTCATTCCCCTTTACTGTGGCCGACAGCCTCATTTAGTTCAAATGCTGTTTTATTTCTTCTTCGTCCTTTTGTTGAGTATATTTATTGTATTGAATCTCTGACTCCACACATCTCTGTACAACTACACACTTCAGCGTGATATGAGACGTACTTGTAATGCAACCGCCGACGGACTTCTCTACCGAATGTTCAGTAAGTGTAATACAATGCATGTACAACATTTTTTTTTTAAATGCAATCAATAAAGACATTCAAAAAAACAAAAAAATTCCCTTTTAGCTGCAGAGAAAGAACCAAAAGCAACGTGTGGTGTCACTGCTTAATTTCCAAATGCCCACAAGGTGGCGGTATTGCCAAAAGAGTACAACGAAAAGTTCAGCAGCGTTTTGGCTTCACTCTGTACTCAACCACCAACAATATAAAAGTGCTCCTTCGATTCTTTCACAACGTCAGCTTTTTCGGTAGTCCGCTATTTAACCTTAAGTAACCTGCACAAAGGATTCGTATATGCGGCTTGCACAAATCGCCATTATATTCCAGTTCTGAGAATTGAGGCCGTTTGCAACAGTACACAAACAAGCACTGCATACACAGAGGCAGAATGAAAGGACCATTCGATGTGTGCTCTCCCGTGATTAAGTGCCTAGCCCAAGACTATGCGAAAAGAACTGCCTGTAACGACATGTCCTTCACACAACAACGATCACCGCAGAGCGCAGAATCCAAAGTCAAACCTCGTTTTCTAGCTACAAACGTTTGAAAAACGTACATTCACCTAATTTTCTACCACAGAATTCCAATGTTAAACAAGCATTGGCATAGCCAATAGGTCTCGCTTTTGGGACCTTATAAGTATTTAGTTATGCAGCACAATATCCTTGGTGCAACAACATCAACTGTTGCATGGCTAAACACTTATAAGGTCCCAAAGCCAAGACCTATTGGCTATGCCAATGCTTGTTCAAAATGTTGCAATTACTTACCTAAACTATACCCGCTAGTAACAGCACAATTTATTGCAGTTTTGTACATAAACAAGTCATAACACTTAAACAGACTGTCTGTAACTTACATTGTACAACTAGTCAGCAAGCTACAACAAAAACAGCTTAGTATTAATCACATAGGCAAAACGTAATGCATTTACCAATTTCTTTTATATAATGTTTGCAGAGGACCCAGATTAGCAAAGATGAAAGAGCATACGAAATGAGTTATCAAACAAAAGGAAACAAATAAAGTCATTTAAATTGTAGTGGAATTGACAGTTTCCATAACGCCCCTCCACGGAGCATGCAGCCATTCTTAAATATCTGGAAAAACATTTCCCCTGACTCAAAATGAAGTCATGAACATTTTCCGCCAACTACTGAACAGTGTTGTATTTCTCTGTTTTATTATTTGGCAAAGACAAAACATCCCCGCCCGGTTTTCATAGCTCAGGCTTGCCACCCGGAATCCACCCCTGATGCTTGCTGCTTCTTCTTGAGAAAAGCCCCTGAGTCACCAGAATTTGAAACTTCCAGGACGCCCAGCGCTGTGAGGAGAAGATAAACGGCGAAAGAACAGAGGGCACATTCAAGGAAGGTGGAGAGAATAGGCACAAAGGCACGAGGATAGAAAGAACAGTAAAGAAAGGCATGTGAGAAAAAATGCGAGACAAGAAACATTTCAAATGATATGAAAGAATTCTAGATGTGAAGGGATGGGAGAAAAGGAATTAGGGGAAAGGCATGATATAGGAAAAGAAGAGAGAAAGCTGTTACACTACGCCAAAGAGGCAACTGCTGTTTTAATGGAGGATACAGTAAAACAAAAAAAATATGAAGTACACTTGTCCTCAAAGAAAAGAATATTACGATTAGGTCCTTGCTGTAATAAATAACATGTATGCTGAACATCAATAAAAACACAAAGACTTTGAAAACAGGAAAACAAAGCTGAATGAAATTGTCAACAACAAACACCAAATGTAGTTTGTGTAGAAAAGCAACCCATAAAGTATGAATTATAAGTGCCAGAATTTAAGAAGCTTGTAGGACAGCACTACACGAGCTGAATAAACATTTACTTGTCATGGTATATAATGGCTTATTATTCGAACGTGGAAGGCAGGGTCCTCTTAAGGATGCGTGAAAGCATTATATGTGTATGGATGTGTGTCATAGCACTTTGTTGTTTGTTTTGTGCCGCTGGAGTCCCACTGCTGTCCATTGCTTATTTTTTGGGGTGGCTGTTCAGAATGAAGGCATCTTTGCTGGTGGCTCTCATGAAATATTCTGTGCATGTGTGTGTGCAGTAGATTTAAATTACCGGCTTCAAAATGGTTGCTATGTGGATTGGTGCAAGGATATGAAGTGAAGGTGGCAAATGCATAGATGCTTGACGAAATGTGCATGGGATGATGTAATGGGTTGCGTCTTATATGGATGTGCTGCTGAGGTGTCAATATATATTCAACTATGTGGCTTTGATTGTACCAGGTTGGTCTGCACAGTGCACCGTTAACAGGGCCTTAATAAAATTAGTATGGTGTTGATGAGTAGGCACAGTGGATTTCCGTTCAAAAGAGTCTGGGGTACTGATGACAATGTTTTGTGTTATTGCATCTCTTTAGCCTTAGATGTATGCAAGATGTTCCTCTGAATAAGACATTGTGAGTGTTATGTGGCCTTTTGAAGAAGGGTATACAGAAAGGCAATGCACCCGTTGCAATTAAGGGTACTCGTAACCTAAGCAGGTTACGATTTATCCCAGTGCCTAAGGGCACTGGGATAAGTCTGCGGCATGGTATTGCACATGCCAAATGTACCTATTACAGGGCAAACTTGAATGTCTTGGTTGTTTTATCTTTGGAACAGCAAGGACCTACAGGGGGCACTGTTAAAGATTACTTGCAGGACTTTTCACCCTTTTAACTTTTGCTGGACCAGCAGTCCTCGTTCAAATTGCCTGTTGTGAATAGATTTTGTAAAGTTTAGCAATATAGATTTCCACCAAAACACTTTGTGATAATACAGTGGGACTTAAATGTGGTTCTCAGTTTCTTAATGTGTACCCTGTTTGAGCCAATGCACAGTTTTCTATTAGGACTAGGGCTCCCTGTTTTATAGTATTAATTTATTAACATTTCCATCTGTATTTACCCATTACTATTTTTGCCCATTTTATTGGTATTCATCCATATTTATTTTATGTTTTGAGGATACACTGGTATATTTCCACATTTATTTAACTGATGGACAAGCACTCATACTTTGATGCCTGTCCCATTTTAGGAAAATAAGCAAGTAAATATAACAAAACGCTACTCCAACAGGTAAAAATGTTAGCATTATATACAAATATGTGCCTGTATTTAAGGGCATCTCATCTTGCTTTTAAATCCCCATGGTGTCTATCTGGTTAGCAGTTGGACTAGAATTTATGAAGGGCAATAAGGAGAGTCACATCACAAGAAGCACCATTTTCTGTATATTTCAACTTCTAAAAATAAATATAGGCAGGAAATAGATTGTTTTCGGTCTGTATTTATCTATAAAATCGGTAAAAACGCAAAACTGGAAGCCTAATTATGACCTTTGAAACTGAAAACTGTTTTTCTGGTCGTGATTACATCAACTCGTCATGTGAGTAAGCTTCAGGCCCCGTCAGTCCAGCAGTCTTGTACCACTTTTTTTCCAGAGAACCTGCGCTTCATTCCTGCTGAAGCTAGTGACGCCTTTTCGTGTTGGACAAGATAGCACTATTCTGACATTCTTAGCTCTGCTTCATCCCTTGAACGAGGAAGAGACACTCCTCCGCTTGGACCCCAAAAGAGCAGTGAGCTTTTAAAATCAATCATAACAAGGATATTGGGTGGACAATCAGCTCTTTGTGGGATACGCTGGAGAAAAGAAAGGCAAAGAGGTGCAGAAGCAGACCATATCAGCATGGATAGCCCTCTGTATTAAAATGTGCTATACAATGGCTAAGAAGTAGCCTCCAGAAGGTCAGCCAAGACAGCTACCACTGCTTTGGTACACATGTGCCTGTCTTGGATATATGCCAGGCTGCTATGTGGGTATCCGTGCTCACGTTCACAAAGCAGACTTTAATTAGTTACTTACCTTCCGTAACACTCTTTCTGCTGGATATTCTATTGAATCGCAAACCCCACACCACCCTCTCACTTCCTCGTTCTGTAGAATGATCTCCTTTTCCACCAAGAAAGGTCCTAATTTAGGAATCTATACACCGATTCTTCCAATTTGCTGATGGGCTCTGCGTCGGAGGGCACAAAAAGTCTGCGAAAGCAATGGCCCTCAGCATGCATGGGTGGTGCTTATATAAAGTGCTGTTTTGTCACTTCCAAATGGAGCCACAGGCCACAATCTACACACACGCATGAGCACTGCTTTTTGAGTTTCTACATCTACACTCGCGCCTACGGATATTCACAAGGTGAGGAACCTGAAATCTCCTTGACATGCCATTATTTATGCTACAATACATTTTTGAAGAATCTATGAAAAACCCTGCATGGAACTGGAGCTTCTGTGATTGTTGACTGTGTTAAAGGGCTCCAAAAAAAATTCAAAACACATAGTATGCTGCATTTGTTAATAACGATTAACATCAGGAAATGGTTAGTGGTGGAAGGGGACAATAAAGATTGGGAGGCACTTGCAAAAAAATATAGGGACGGCAAAGTGGATTACCTTTTCTTCCTTACATAATAGCAGGAGCTCAAAAAATATATAGGCAGTGTGCCTTCACACAATGGCTCTGATTTTCTAAACAGCAATCAGGAGCATGCAAGACAGTCACAACAACATCCTGTTCTGCAAATTGCTGAGCATGCCTCCAGCGACTGGAAATGTTGCCTGTCTGAGGTCATCTGAGGCTGCCATAGAAGAAGTAATTGCAAGCAAAACATCCGGAAAAAAAAAATATATATATATATATATATATATATATATATATATATATCTTCAAATGAGGTATGCCTTTTGTTTCTTTAGACATGAGAATCAAAGGCATCTGTGTTCCTCCATCACAGAATGCACAGTGGTTGCCCTTACGTTTTCCTGATCATTTGATCCTAAGACCAGAAGTTCAGACCTAATCTATAATTTCTTTGTAATGTAGCAATAACATTTCATAAGTATAGGCTAATGAACACAAGGGTCTTTTGGCTGTGCAATCATCTTGCCCAGTCATAGATCACTTGACTGCTAGGCACCAAAATTCACAGCCTGCTATCTAACTGGCATAAAATCCCAGCTAATCGGTTGACAATTATTTTTTAGCAAATCTGTTGCTTATAAAGCTAGCACAATTATTTCCATTCACACCTTTAGGCAGCTTAAAAACTTCAAGAATATCTGTGCCCTAAACTACCAGCTTGCTGTATTCTGCATGCAATTCTCAACTTTGACTACTGCTTGAAATCCAAGCCTTTAATTAGTGAAAAAAAGGTTTGCTTTATGAAATCAACAGTTCTCTTTACTTGTGCTACGAGTTGAAGTTTTTAGTTCTTGTGTAGACCTACCTTTAAACATGGATTTCTTCTGAAACCTACTTCTTTTCATTTCCTTATACAGTTGTGTCTATATCTCCAATGTTTTGATACCCTTAGGCACTCAGATCACCACTGGCCAGCAACATGTGTTTTGAACTGTAAGGCCCATTAAATAAACTATTTTTGGTTGAGAAAAATCCGGGTGTCACACTATGGCACTCCAACTAAACACGACTTATTAAAGCTTTTGCTGTCAGTGTCAAGATAAGGCCTGAATAAAACAAGATATATTTATTGTGGATGCTTTGAAGAGTCGCAATGTCACCTTCATGGTCATCTTCGAATATTAGCTAGGTGGACGATAAAAAGGTAAAATGGTCTGGCTGAGGAGCAAAATGCTCTCTAACTGGAGGCTTCTGATCTGTCATCCAAGGGGAGAGAATTGGTTCTGGCAAGAGTAGGGAGCAGAAGCTTAAGAAAAAATCCCTATGTCTAATACCAACAGAAGTACTTAGAAGAGAGCTATATGCTGTAGGTATCACACATTAAGTAGAACAAAGAGGTGACAGAAAGATGCTCTGGATTGCATTTTAGGTCTTACTGAATATAATTTTCGCTCTTGTTGGGAGGCTAGGCTTGTAAACACACCTATCCCTCAGAGTTGGATTGAGATTAAAAATCAGCCCGGGCACACTAAAAAAAAAAAAAAAAGTGGCCCACGTTTGCATATTGACTTTCCGCAGAACACTTCTTCGGCGAAATTGTATTTAAAAAAACAGTGAGGCCACTTTTGCTCAGGCCCCCTGCCCCCGCTCAAATAGCATATATTAATGGGCTGGCCAAGCAAGAGAAGGGGAGTGACACCTCTGCCCCGTTGAGAAAAGGGAGGTATTGGTCGCCCATCTGCCTCCAGAAAGGCCACTCGGGCAACCACTGGACCTCTGGCAGCATGGAACAACGCAGAAACCACCCAAATCGGCCCCAGGCTGCTAAAAAAAAAAAGCAGCCCACAGCTGGAATTCGGATACTGGCCCCTCGGGCATTGCACGAGGGCCCGCGTTACCAATCCGATGCTGTCCCTCGTCTACTCTAACTTCTCCACTTGTTTCACTAACCGGTGGACAATGCTGTAGCACATACTCCACACATCCCACAACGTGCAGCAAAGCGCGCACACAGCAAGTTCACAGTAGTGTGGCAGGAAAAAATGTGCAGTCCAGAGCCTGCAATAATTCACAACCCAAAGAGGCAACAGAGTGAAAAGGCCACATCTGTGGCAAATATGCGCTATATGAATGTCCACTTGCATAACTACAAAAGGGGCACTTAGCTAATGCAAGAAAGAGGTGTCCTGGGGTAGGTATTGGTGTACCATTATGACTTGCAAACATCATAGCTGGCGTAGTAAGCGAGCCTGGGGAAACATGCCTATGCCTCATGCTCTGGCTTTCCAGCTCAGCCCTGCCCAATCCCTTGATATCACTAGAAGTCTTCAGTGTACACACCGGCAGAAAAGCACAAAGAGAGCCCCCGAACTGGCCAGTACCATCCACTTCTGTTTCCCCACTCTGCTTTCTAACTGTTCTAGCAGGTGTCACCTGCATTCTAGTTTGCTAATGGCAATATTACATTTGGGAGCCTAGACACCCCTTTGCCCACGTCACTTTGTGACCCTACCACCAACCTTCAGCAGCACAGTTAAGTTACCACCCTGCCCTCTAGCACCCTATAGTAAAGGTTGCACCCAAATGTAACTAGTTTGCTGCTGTGAGCGCCAAAATAATCATAGAGTCCAAGCTGGAGCACCATTTCCATATCAACGTTAAGTACATACAAAATTTGAAAGGTTGAAAGATATGCACTGTGGCATGTTTTGGATGATCCTTCCAAAGTGCTGCGCAATCTTTCCTCAGGCCTGCGCTATAGTGGCCCGCTGGTCAAATTTTCAGTCAGCACTCTGATCTTGAGCCAGTTTGTATTACACGAATAGGAAACCAGTGATCTACAGCCAGGCCTACCAACAATGTGAGGCGTGGAATGTATGCACAAGCACACTCATCTGGAGTAGGGTGTATTGGTATCAAGGAAGGGATAGCAACCTTCTTCCCCAAACCCCTTCCTCGGTTGCCATAGTGAAACAGGAATGGAGAAGCATGTGCTTAGCAGCTCAGCACGAAAGCACATCATAACTTCCAGTTTTTCTCTTTTTAAACCAGATTACAACATTCAAAATTAATTGAGTTGTGTGCAGTTCATCAATGCGGACTTCATTTAGTAGCTTAGTTCTTTCTAGACGTGGTCCACATCCAACTTTCATAATTATTTGAAGTCCGTGATCACTTGCCTGGAACAGTACTGAGCATTCAGAAAAGTCTCTAGTGAGCCTATACTGTGCACCGTCAAATGACAACACATTCCAATTTAAAGTATACAATGAACACAAGTGATGTCAGTCGATCGCTGTATAAACAGACACAGTTTAATAACAGCAGTTCTACCTGCACCATGTATGCTTTGTACTGATGGCATCAACTTTCTTCTGCAACAGATAAGAGCTTTTTCATCAATACAAAATAATGTTCACAACTAAAATATCAGACCTTTTGGCATAGTCAATGCTTTTTGTAACTAGGACTATACATATTACCTTGGTTTCTCCTCAGAAAGTATTTGTTTTCCAGGAAACAAGCATGCATAGTGCAGATGAACACTGGCAAAAGCCACCACCTCTTTACAGTTAAGGCAGCTCAAGGTCACATATTAACCAGCTTTTACCTGCAATAAGGATATGGCAGCCGGTTTGCAGCAGTAGGTGCTGAGCAATAAATCTAGGAAAAGTAGAAAGCAAAAGTATCACAAACAGTGCTCCAGGACTGGGATTGGTTACCAAACAACCCGATTAGGCTCCTCACTAGAAGGGCATTCAGTGTGCAAAGAATAGTCCGAGCACTCAAACAGTAAAGATATGTCAGTGTCCAAACTAGGTAAGTAGCAGTAAGTCAACTTTTAATCCATGTATAGGTCCAATGATATACAATTCCAAAACTATTCACATCCGATGAACTACCCAATGACGAAACGTGTGTTGGCTGACCTCCTTGTGATGAATATATAATATCATTGATGTTGGAAAATCTCATGAGACCCTTGTTGTTGGGAATGAACATTCCCAACAACAATGGTCTCATGAGATTTTCCAACATCAATGATATTATATATTCATCACAAGGAGGTCAGCCAACACACGTTTCGTCATTGGGTAGGTAGCACCATGACTTCATGAAGGCTTAACTGACCGAGGACTCTCCAAAAATTACAAACAAAAACAGAGCTGTTACACAGTATCGAAAGCCGGTATTAGAACATGGAGTGAGACCTGAATCCAAGTTAATCCCAATCTCTAAGTATTGACAACAAAACCGAAGTAGAATAAAGAAGACGTGCTCCGGAGAGTGTTCTCAAGTTAAAAGTAAGCATGGGGATACAACAGCAGCACTCCAACATTATCATGAGGCATCAAGGTTAAAAACTACGTACTCAGTGCAAGAACTTGATCATAACAACACAAAAGATCAGTGGTGTAGCACAAGCAGGAGTAGACAACACCAACATCTTTCCAAAATTCACATTTCACTTTGTTAACTGGTTCCTGCACTGCTACAGGTTTTAGATTCCCTCAGCCATTCTTATTTGTAGGTGCTAGTAGTAAAGAACACAAAAGGAGATTGGGAACACCTTACTGCAATTAGGCTACACTACTTGATTCGTCTCAATATGGCTTTCGCTCGTCACAGCGCAGAGCCTCATTTACTTGCTGTAACACGACTTTAAGATGATAGCTGATCAGAGAACCTGCATCACGCAGATCCTCCTTCAATACAGTCTCATTCAATCCTTCCGACGGATATCAAGGCCAGCAGGATACATGGAAAAGCTCAAGCTTAGTTAGCCTCTTTTCTGGATTCATACTATCAGGCTGCTCATTCACCTCACTTTCGTTCTGAGCGCCTGTCTGCGTCATGTAGAGGATTATGGAAACATCCTAAGGCCATTGACACATTTAATACATTGTGTAACATATTGCAAACATTGTTATTAACACTGTGTCTTTTCCACACTGTTTATTTTTCGGAGATTATCCATGTCATCCATGGCTTAACATTATTCTGTATATAACAATGAAACAACCGTGATTATTTTCATGTATATATGTAAAATTTAAAAATGAACTTTTTTCTTTATTCAAAACTATTAAAGAATGGTTATAAAAATAGCCTTTATAATTAGTCTTGCTTTCAAGAGTTATGCTGGCTATGTTTGCTGGAATTAGGACATAATTACTGTCTCCTAAATCTTTGCTCTTTTTCACTTAAGTTCATATACCCTGATTTAGGACGAATAATTAGGGGTATCCCTCTTTCCTCTTCACACACTGCGTCATGTAGAGTTCCAAGGATTGTCACATAGTCGTGAGTCTGAGGGTTTCACCCTACTGTCATACGAGAATGAGACCCAACTTATTTTATGTCTCAATGGTGATGTCACATACTTTCAGTCTCAGTTCCACGGCTGCTTTTCTAAGCTTTCCAGTTGGATGAATAACAATTGGTTAAAACTGAACTCTGAGCAAACTTGGGTTTTGGCAATGGGAGTGCTTCATCATTATGGTCATCTGCTTGATGTACCACTGATTTAGGATCCATGCCCACTACTTGTGATACCATTAAGAAATCAAAGGTTTATTTGACTGTGCAATCTTTTTCATCACTAAGCTACAAGGTCACCTCCAACTGTTCGATCATATTTATCTTCTCATTAGAATTCTCCATCTTCTTTCCTTCGACTGTCAGAAGATTGTGGTACAGGCATTTGTTCTAACTCACCGGGACTATGAGAACTCCCCCGACTTTGGATTCTCTTACTATCTGTTCTGACGACTCCAAAAAGGTGCAGAATGCAAAAGCACGACCGCTCCTCCGTGCCTTTCACCATGTGTCTACCTCTACCCTAATGAGTGAGATCCACTGGCTTTAGAGTTGAAAGACACATCTTTAATGTCCTCTGCTTTTGTCATCAAGCCTTTCGTGGAATATCTGCCATATATGAAAGATCTTCCCACCTGTGTGTTGCCTGTGATCCTCTGCATAGAATTTTTAGATTTCTCCCAAGATCGAAAGGTCCAGAGTTGTAGGTCGAGCTATTTTCTTCTCTCTGGAATGAAACCAAGCTCTTGGTATGTAGCAATGGTCTTAAAACAATGTTGTTTCCCTAGACCTTGGTCCTCTTCTCCTGGTATTTCTTTTCCTCCATGATATCCGCATAGCAGCAAGGCACAGTTCCAGGTATTTGCAAGTTTTAAAAAACATTTAACTTGCTCACAACATTAGAAACCTGTGGCCCAGAAAGTTTCTCTTGTTTTAAGTCAACTTCAGCAATTTTAAAGGAAAGTTAGGCAGCATCCATAATAGGGTCAGAGGTGCACTTCCGTCAGATCCATTAAGCACAGTCCAAACAGAGAAGACCTCAAATGTGAAATTCATTGGCAACTACTCAGCAATGCAAGTAGAACAGTAAAACATTTAACCGGACAAAGCTATTGAATGAGAGAGGGAACATGTTACAAATGGTTGCTTTGATGGCAGAAAGCTGTGCTAGCAAGATTGTGAATTTACAGTGAGAAAACTCAAAGCAGACGTGACTTTCTGTGCTAAACAATCGAAATATTAGCAGGAAGTGCATTTGAAAACGGTTACATCTATGGTAAAAAAAAGCTAAAGAAGTTGAACCACTGACCAACATTTTTAACCAGGTGTAACGGAGCAAACCATGGGCTCCGGCCCACCTCCCTACTGCCAGTATTGACAACAGCCACACAGGGTGCCAAAGGAAGTGATTTACTTGCATTTTTTGAGTGCACATTGGGCCCTGGTGAGTGGACATGTCAGCAGGCCATAGAGATAACATTTCAGCCTACTTTGCAAAGATCCTCTCCCTGGGTCTGATGGCAGTCCTCGATCACCCTGTTAGGCTGAGAGAGCAAAGGTCAAATATGAAGACATTTTAAACGCGTGAGCAATTTAAAACCAGTACAATAAAATATAAACTTCGGAATTAAAAAGGGCAATTTTAATCTGTGGTGAGCCCATGTCACTGTACAGGACTGAATATCTCACTAGAATCAATTTTGAGCATATGGTGTGTGATCAGGAAAAAAAAAAACACTACACCTATCTAAAAAGTCAGAAACATTTGTCAGAAAGTGTAACCAAAAAAAGATGTCTAGAGGGTGCCTGTCTACCTATGGAGAATGTAGCCAGTGTTATTGCAGTTAAAATTATAGAACTGTTGGGTTGTTTATCAGAGCTTAAATAGATTAACCGCAATGCTTGCCTGGCCCCATATTTGAAAAAGACTTCTGTAAAGAAATTTAAAATCTTCACATGGCCACAAGTAAACTTATTACTCATTTAGTGAGGGCTACCAGAATATCCAATTAACATCTCTGTAATAACCATCCACTCTGATCATCATGAGTGGACTAGAATTTGTTCTGTCCTAACTTTTAAATAAAAAACACTGACATGCTAAAGGAAGACTTCATTCTCAGATAGCTTTATGAACGCGCTCCTTCAACTGCATATCCCAAAACTGTAAATTCTACAACTGGCTTTCCGCATTCCTTAGCATGTTACCTTCGAAGTGAAATACTCATGACCGTAAGCATATTTTTTCCACCTCCACCAGCTATCAGTCTCAACATGCATATTTGAATTGTGGACTACATTTTTGTTCATTAAAATAATCTACATAACCGTAGTAAGTCTCTCTGCAATACTTAATTTCAGATCAAATTGGTAGGTAATGCTCTTTGTTGGTGTACGTTATTTTAATTTGCTTCTAAATAAACATGTATATTTGGTACTGTATACACTTAGTTGCGAACTAGTTCGTATGTACACTCTTCCAGGTGAACAATTTAAAAAAGAAGACGTTTTTAGCCACCTACGTTTTACGAAGTTTCCGATTTTTGCTGGTTCTAAAAGGACGATACATTTCCAGGTCTAGCTTACCACATGTTTTTCTGCACTGTCAGATAATTTGCACCGGTTGGGATATTTTCACTATAATTGAACGCAGTCCAGCATGAAAAAATGTGTGCAGCTTATTTTTCTGCATGCTTTTGTGAGGCAGCTTATTTTTCTGCATGCTTTTGTGAGGCTTTTCTATGTGTAAAGAGAAATGTTTGGAGAATTTTTCTCTGCACAATGACACTGCGAAGGGATAGATCACTAAATTATTTGCAGAGTACATTTCTAGTAGAACCATTATCTAAATAAGAATACTGGTGACCTAACTGGTATCAAAAGTCACAATCTCGACATGCAAGTGGCAAACTGAAAATGTTTGCAACCCTTCACGAATTTGCATCGCAAAGGTTTAAAAAAAACATTGCAACTTCAATCACCTGAGAACGGCTTCAACTTTCAGTCAGGTTTGGGTGAAGTTTCAAAGTACATACATTTTCAACAAGCATTGAAAATGCAACAGGTCTCCCCTTTGGTTAAGTTAAAGCAAGTTTCTTTGCTAATGGTATAGTATAGCAAAGCTAATGGCTTTAACTAAATAAAAAGCGAGACCTATTGCATTTTTAATGCCGTTTTATTGTTTATAGGTGTGTGTTAGACGGACCGGGAGGGTCGGCCGAGGACAAGGGGAGAGGTCTCCGGGGAGAGCCGTCTCCAGCGATCGTACAGGTGAGTAACTTCCCCCCCACAGATATACACCACACAAGGATAGGATTTAACGTTCTTTATAGGCGATTTCTTAAGGTACGATGGATTTGTACAAGGAGGTCTGGACTCAGGGGTCCCCTCGATTCTAGTCTCTTGGTTTGGGAAAGGGGGTAGCGGGACAGTCTGATTACCAATCTGGTAGCTGAGATGGTATGGTGGATAGCTCACAATCCTCGAGCTCGGTGTTCTAGCTTGAACGGGCCGCGGCAGCGCCAGCAGGTTCCGGTGAAGGTGGTCGTTACACGGTCCGCGGCAGCGCCAGCAGGTCCCGGTGAAGGTGGTCGTTACACGGTCCGCGGCAGCGCCAGCAGGTCCCGGTGAAGGTGGTCGTTACACGGTCCGCGGCAGCGCCAGCAGGTCCCGATGAAGGTGGTCGTTACACGGTCCGCGGCAGCGCCAGCAGGTCCCGATGAAGGTGTTGGTACAACGGTCCGCGGCAGCGCCAGCAGGTCCCGACGAGGATGGAGGATGCAGAAGGCCGCGGCAGCGCCAGCAGGCAGGACGATAGTTCACAAGGCAGGGCTACGGCAGCGCCGGTAGTCCGTCAAGGCTGAGTTCTTCTCAGTGTCTCGACTCCAGGATACAACTGCCTTCCTGCTCTGGAGCTGCTCTAGTTATAGGTCTGGCGCCCTTTGATGTCCGGACCCTCGCACTTGGAGGTCGGGGGGTCCGGGATGAGGGAGTCCAGACACCCAGCAGGGGGGTGGAGCCAGCGCCCGGGGGAGCTGGAGGGCGATCGGCACCTGGCGGGGGAGAGCCATCGACACTTCTTTCTCCCATTGACCTGCCAAGTGGTCCGTTCACCTCCTGGGTGGATGGTGGTGCCGGGATGTCGGGGCCGGGCCAGGCCCAGGGTTAGGGTCGAGCTGAGGCCACTCGGCCTCGTGGTGCAGTGTCCAAGATGGCGGCTGATCCGGCCGGGGGAGCCGGTAGTGGTTCGGCCCCATGATACATGGATGTCCGGGGGCAGGAGTTCCGTCGGGAGACGGGGTGCGGGTTGCTCTTGTGGGTAACACCTGGGAGTCCGGGGCTGGGGCCCTGTCATGCGGGGAGGGAGCAAGCCCTTCATGTGGCCTGTCCAACAGTGTGTATAGATTAACTTCTGTTCATTGACTGTAACGGAATAACTTTTTTTTAAAAGCTTTTACATACCTTTAAACAAATATATATTATAGAACAACCACGAAATTATTGCAAAATCTCAATTTGTATATATTTTAATACATTCACGTTTGATATATATGCACCGATAGACATCAAATAATTGTTTTTTTACTTGCATAACGAAACACAAGTCTTGCCTACTTAATTCTTGATGTCAGTTCATAATGTCTTCCTGAACTCAGCCAATTCCAATAATGAAAGATTGCCTTTGATTTAACATAGCTACCTTCTCTGTGCTGGGCTGCAACAACTAACAAGTTCAAGCAGCGAAACACGTGCGAGCAAATGCACCCTATTCCAAACACAGCAAACATAACAAGTGGGGCAGGATTGCGCCTATTTTGTTTTTTGTGTACTTTTTGTACGACTTCCATTTCAAACTACAAGTCTTTTTATGCACCACTCAGATGGTATTTTATGGAAACCCTTAAGTTTGTAAACGGGGACAGGTTGCCTGCAGTTCCCGGGCTTCCCAGCTTACTCTGTTAGTCTGAAGTCACACCTCATCTCTGGCCGGTGGCTTAGACTGCACACGCAGGCACAGCACACACAGGCACATTACAGCACATAGGCACATTAACCTCCCCCACGCAGACAGTCTGCACAGGTTGAAGCAGACGGGACTGTCCCCCAGGCGACCTTTGGGTGACCTGCCCGCCGGAGGAGGATGTCACTTTAAGAGAGTCCCGAGAGAGGCGCCTCCGGCTGCTTCCAATTGCTCTGAAGAGCGCCCCTTTCCCTCTCTCTGGATGGACGAGCAGCGCTGCTTTAAAGAGTCACCGGGTGACGCGGGGCGCACTCGGAGCGGGGTAGGGAGGGCTGGGGGATGCCGGGCAGGGAGGGCTGACAGAGTGCCTCCTTAAGGGTTGGGTGTATCAACAGAGGACCAGGGCAGGGTGTGAGCCACCTGAAGTGATAGAGATAGTAAATGGTTAAAGCATCTGGGAAAGCAGAGTGGCGGGACAACCCCAGAACTACCCGTCCGGGGGAAGGGGACAGGATACTGCCTCCTAGGGGTGGATACCTCAGCAGACAGTGAAAGTTGTAGGGCAGAGTGTGAGAGTGGTAGCGAAGGGATCGAGACAGAGCATCTGAAATAACTGGGTGGAGGGACAACCCCAGAACCTTCCGTCCGGGTGACAGGGACAGGATACTGCCTCCTAGGAGCAGATACCCCAGAAGACAGTAAAAGCTGTAGGGCAGAGTGTGAGAGAGGCAGCGAAGGGATAGAGACAGAGCAACTGAAATAACTGGGTGGCGGGACAACCCCAGAACCTTCCGTCCGGGTGAGAGGGACAGGATACTGCCTCCTAGGGGCGGATACCCCAGAAGACAGTAAAAGCTGTAGGACAGAGTGTGAGAGAGGCAGCAAAGGGATAGAGACAGAGCATCTGAAATAACTGGGTGGCGGGAAAACCCCAGAACCACCCGTCCGGGTGAGAGGGACAGGATACTGCCTCCTAGGTGCGGATACCCCAGAAGACAGTAAAAGCTGTAGGACAGAGTGTGAGAGAGGCAGCGAAGGGATAGAGACAGAGCATCTGAAATAACTGGGTGGCGGGACAACCCCAGAACCAGCCGTCCAGGGGGGGAGGGATAGGATAATTACTCCTAAGGGCGGATACCACAGCAGACAGTGGGAGTTGTAGGGCAGAGTGGAAGCGAAGTGATAGAGACAGATAGTGGAAAGCCAGGTTGGAAGCTCATTGGAACTCTGGGTAACGGGACACCCCAGACCCTCCCGCCGGGATGACACAGGAGCGGAGAGTGACTGAGGGGCGGGACATCTCTGGAAACAGCGAGAGAAGCAGGCGGAGTCTGAAGGTGGCAGTGAAGTGATTTGGACAGATAGTGGAAAGGAAAGGTGGACGCGCCTCTGATCTCTACTCTGGGTGATGGGACACCCAGACCCTTCCACCCGGCTGACAGTTGAGTAGAGTGCCTCTGAAGGGCGGGACATCTGTAGACACTGAGGGAAGCAGGCAGAGCGCGGGGGAAGCAGTGAAGTGACAGAGACATATTGAAAGGTGGACGCTTCTTGAATGTCTGGGTGACGGGGCCCCTCCCGGCTGACAGAGTCCACTCATGGGCGGTATGCCTCCGCTGACAGTGATAGAAGCAGGCAGTGTGAGGGAGTGACAGTGAAGTGATAGAGACAGATGGTGAAACCTGGAAGGCGGCAGCACGGCGTGTGTGTGTGTACCAGTTCGCTCTCTTCCCATGTGCGGCTCTGGGCGAGCTGGAAGGCGGCAGCACGGTGTGTGTGTGTGTGTGTACGCGAAGCGGCATTTTCGTTGCTATGACAATGAAAGCATCGCAAGATGGCGTTGGACTGTCCACAGTCCCACGGACACGCGCATGCGGTTTGCTTTGGACAAATGGCGAGAGCAGCCATCTTTGTCCATGCAAACACGTGCATGAAAGCCCTCGGCAGAATGGATTCCAAAAGGTACTCGCAATGGCGAGAGCAGCGCGTGCGCTGTTTTCACCAGGCGAGACTTAAAAGTGTGTCCTTCCGTTTCGGAACAGTAATGACTGCAGCTCTTGCATCGAGTTACCACAATTTATGCACACTGAATATTCACAACAAAACTGATTTAATGTGCCACAAAAACGGGCTGCCCTTCTAAAAAGGTGTATCTAATAGAACGGTACGCAAAAGCAATAAAGAAATAGAGCAGGTTCTTGGTGAAGCAACAACAAAAATATCAAGTTAATGATGTAAAACACAGCATGTGAGGCAATAACGAAGAACATAAGTACAACGGTCGAATGGTCATCCCTCTACTAACAATCACATCAAACAAAGAACTCTGTGGCAAGTCAGTAAGGTGGAAACATAAAACAGCAAGTACTCAGACACCTACCTACCACTGGTCAGAGAAACAAAGTTACACAAGTATTGATACAGCCATTAGACGGACTTCTGTAGTCTTATGTTGTATTTTTGAAAGCACGATTTGGATCATAAACTTAATACAGTTAATGAGTCTAAGCTCATCACAATATTTCTATTATGTGCTCAGTGTTGTAGATGTTGGTGGGAACACGTGAAGAAGTGCTAAATAAGATGGTTTCCAGTTATTTGACAGGATGTCTTTCAGGAGTGACCTGGCTCCGGGCTCCCTTCCTGCAGGTCCCATTACTGCCTATTCTTCAAGGCTGCCCGATGTGGTGTATATATACACACATGTCGCTTGTGCATGTTGTTCTAAACGCTTTATCACAGCTTTATCACAGTTAACTTACAAATGAATGCACGGCTTTATAATCAGCTAAAAAAAACAACAGAGCGTTACACATACCACTGCTAGACCAATTAATGGACTAGTGTGGGCCCTAACGAGACACCATAGTCTTCATTACTTCATAAGCATACCTCAAACTGGGTAATGCACAAAAACGCTTTAGCAAGCATGTGCCAGCTCAGAAAATATTGTGCTACTTTGCACCTTATAAAATGACCAAGCAAAATTAGCAAAAAAAAGCTAAAGAAAATCTAAGTCACTCTGTCACAGGTTGTGTAGTTAAACAATAATATCCTGTATTTGGTCATCATTGAGAAATTCAAGGAAACATTACAAGATCCTCAGAACGCTGAAGTTCATAGCCACAGCTAATCATTCAGATATCATATAGCCACTGCTTCTTACTAAAGACAATCTAATCAAAATAAGTGCTCAGGTATCATCCACAGACATCTCAAAACATTATCTCTCTCGTGTTTACAGAAGTCCAACCCCCTCAATTAAATAAAGTGCGGTCCACCGTCTCTCTTACCAACTCTCTAGTCCAGGTGGCTGGTATTTTACATCACTGGCTCCTTTAGCTACAACTATACCATGCCAAACTCAGGTCTGAACAAGCATAGTTTTTATGCCCGGCTTGCATTGTCATTTTGCTCTCCATTCCGCTACAGGCGGTTGGCAGTACTGTACCTACAGATGGTGTTCTTAAAATACGTTTAGTCTGTGTTATCAATACATTCACTCAATGAAAAAAGAGACTAGAAAGACAGATGAAATAATACTGCTGTGGTGACAGTGAACTCAGGGCCAAAAAATAATATTGTAGAAAATGGGAAGAGACTAAAATGTAAAGAAACAAGCAAGCAATAAAAACGTAACATACACATAGGGTATTGCTTTGATGACACTGATCAAGTATAGACTGGTAGATGGTAAAAACACATGTGCATGTGTGTAATAAACTTTAAGGTGTGCTTGGAGTTTCCTTTTCCAGAAATATACTGAACCGTTCTTCATTCAAGGCAATCCAAAAGCATTTGGCTACAAAAAAATAACCTTACCCCTCACCTTGTGATATTTAGTTATTTTGGGAGTTCGCTATAGGATATGTGCTACCTTCCGACTACTTCAGAGTGAGTAAAGAAAACAATGTACAGTTTTGACAGAGAGAATGGGAAAGTTAGAGTCCAGTTTGATGGGTGAATTCCCATGTCAGAAATACTATGACTGCAACCCATGAAGGAGTTCAATTTAAATAGCCAATCTGCCACGGAGCATCCTAAGTAGACTTCTATAGATATTGTGACAACATTTCAGGCATTATCAAGGCAATGGCTCCTCAACTTCAACCTATGGTCAGTTTGGAGCAGTGAAATGACATTTCACAATAGGGTGAGCAATGTGGGGGTGCTTTAGGGAGGGTGGGAGCCGGGAGGGATTTCGCACTGGGGGCCATTCAAAGAGTAAAACGACCAACTAAGAGGCTGTTAATGAGAGAAAGTGTTTTGGCTCATTTCAAGCAGATGGATGTCTCTTTCATCAAATGGAGCACATCATCCAAGCAGGAGGTAAAGTTGGGGGATTTGTAGGGGTTTCATCTTCCCGGAAGTTAATCCGCATACAACAGAAAGTTCACCTGGTACTGTTCAAGTACCTATGTCAGGGTATGTACGTGAACAGCGAACAAGAGACAAGAAAGGAAAGACCTTTGGGAAATGCCACAAATCACAGGACACTTGTGGACCAGAGACGTTTTAAGGCATGGACAAAGTGGACTCTGACCCAGGGCCCAAGCCTTTTAAGGGGGTCCCCTGATAGATGCGGCTCGGTTCTCCACACAGTATTGCCCTGATTACCCTACATGATTCTAAAACATAGATTGTTTAAATACCACTTTCTTTTAGTTTATTTTAATAGGGTTGATGTGCGTCTTTTACAGACATTATTTAGAGAAATGTTGTCTTTATGTTTAACACCCTGCCACATCCAATAAACAAATTCCTTGAAGTGCGAAACAGGACCTCACTGAAACAGCAGTGGCTCACAAAGATGATTTGCAACAATATTAGTGCGCTGCTGCTATATTAAATTTTTGAAAACACACATGCCTATCCCTGAATATTAGATGGAAACACGTTTAAAATTTGAAATAGTGTGCCTGTGAACTGTCAGTGACCTAGCAAAAGACAACATGAAAACGCTGAAATTATAACATAAACTCAAAGCTGTTCCAAACAGGGGCCCCCAAAATCTTTAAGATGTCCCTGTTGTGGACGATTTTTGGCTGTGATTAGAAGGAAAGATAAGACACAGGAAAACGCAACAATTCTGCTTCACGAGGTAGTCTCCCACAAAGTAAGGGTGTGCTGGAAAGGCCGCCGAAAAGGACAGGATGGATGTGACTTTTTAACCACCGCTAATCTCGCTCTACTCAGTCTTAAAAAAAGATATCCGCAAACCGATTCTTTACTTTCTCTCGATATACCAATATACTGGAATCTAGGCTACAATGCAACTCAGAATGACAGAGAAGTGAGGCGTTCAATGTTCAATCCTCATTTGCTTAAGCGCTGGAGTTTCTGGAAGATGTTGTTTTAAGGGGCTAAAAGAAAGTCAAATTAAATCTTCAAGTCAGAGACCTTTGAAATACAGAAACTAAAAAATGAAGTTAAACAAGGGAGATAGAGACCAAACAAAACGAGGTGTGGAGAAAGACAGGGATGCGTATTAAACTCCTACTTGTTCTGCTTCTATATCTATGATCTTGAGAGTTATCTTAATCAGACGGCTGCCGACATACCGATGGTAGGTTCTAGAGATCTCCCAGCTCTGCTCTATGCGGATGACTGTGTATTGTATTGATATCTAGAAGCGGTCTTGGCCTGCAAATACTTATACAGATTTAATGATTTTCTGAGTGATCTGGGCCTAAAGACAAATACAGCGAAGTCACATGTCATGGTGGTTGAAAAAATTTGCTCCCCTCTAAAGTCTTGTTTTATTGACAACGATAAACAGTCAGGTAAGAGAGGGAGGGAGGCCCGGCCCCCGCCAGTTAAAGTGTGCAACAAACTTTGTTCCTTACGGAGCACACAGTTGGGCCCCTCCCCCATCGGCCCCATAGTGCTCGATGCCCGCATATATCTAGGGTTTCCTTTTAAGCCCCAGTCTAAGACCCTGGGGCCACTATTCACTTGAAGCGGAGGCTGATGGGAGCCTGACCCTTATATGGCTGCCAGTGGTGACTTTCTTTCCCCAATCTCTTTCTTTCTTAACCCTACCAGGACTGTGCCTGAACTCAAGATGGCGTCTGGATTTGACTTGGTCCATGGTTTCTCACTCACCCCCCCCCACACTGCGCTATTCTGACAATCTCCGAGTACACCTGATCACTATCCTAACAGCGGAGTCCGAACATTATGTCCGACGCCCGGTGGAGCTGCTCTGTTCAGCTATTGAGGAGATCGGCCTTGGTTCATCCCCTTGACCGTCACCTACCCAGCCGGACTTTGGGCACAGTTTTCTCCCCGTCTCCTTGTCTCGCTCATTCCCCCCTCATCGTTTTTCTGCAACTCTGCTTTTTCCTTATCTACCTATCTATCTATCTATCTATCTATCTATCTATCTATCTATCTGATGCCTACCCTGACAGCGGAGTCTGAGCATTATGTCTGACTCCCGGTGGAGCTGTTCTGTTCAACTATTGAGGAGATCGGCCTTGGCTCATCCCCTATACCGTTACCTGCCCAGCGGGACTTTGGGCACAGTTTTCCCCCGTCTCCCTGTCTCGACCATTGCCCCCTTATCGTTTTCAGTAACTCTGCTTTTTCCTGGTCTCCAATCAATCTATCTATCTATCGATCAATCTATCTGACCGATGCCCGTCCTAGTCTCTCCTGCCGTTATCTTTCCCCTTCCCCCTATACCCTTCCCTCTTACCCCTATCCGACCTGGATCCTGCACACCCTTCAGGACATTTACCCTGTGAACTTTCCCCCGACCGCTGAGACCTTGCTACCTGACCGTTGCCCGGTGGAGCTACCCTGATAGCTATAGGGGAGATGGGCTGTGAATTCCCTCCTCGGCCGTCACCTACCCAGCCGGACATTGGGCAGACCTTCCTTCGTCTCTCCAGCCGTTATCTCCCTCCTTCCCCCTTATTTCTCCTGCCTCCATACTATTTAAATGTGTTTCGTATAACCGATGTAACCTGTAACTGTTTTTAACTGTGTAATAATGTGATTCCTAATGTAAAGCGCTCTGATACCCACGGGTCTAGCCAGCGCTTCTAGTAACTTCTAGTAACTGCGGTAACGTGTAACTGATGTAATTTTGTAATTTTGTAATTTCTGTGGAACTTTATGTAAAGCGCTCCGATACCTCTGGGTCTAGCCAGCGCTATATTAAACTCTCAAAATAAAAATAAATAAAATAAGATAAGCTGCTCCATGTACCGACTTTTTCCCATTTAGGTGTTCCATTTGATCAAAGAGGCCCTTGGCACCACCTTATATAGGTTAGGAAAAGGTGTTTTGATCAAACTCTCAGGCATTATTTAGATTTGTAAAGAAATTAGGATCTAAACCAACTGCCGCACTAATTAACCTCTATGTTGAGCTCTGTTACCATGTATGGAGCAGGAGTCTGGGGCTTTTGTAATGCTTCACTTTTGCAGACAAGCGAAAATGTCTTTCACTTAAGACTCCTGGCAGTTTCCACTAGCAGGAGCAGCCTGTGCAGACAAGAGGGGTGGGGGGGGGGATTCGACAGACAACGGAAAATTAAATGGATTACTTTCCCTCGTCGTCGAGTCCCCACCCTGCAGATCTTACCTGCACGGGCCGCTCCTGCCCACTAGCCATCCGATTATACTATGCCATATGGAATTAGGTTTGATCCCTTCAATAAACTGTATCTAAATTGCCCCACTTATGTTATGTCGTCCCATTTGGTCAAAAAATGAACCTGCACTTAACCGAGCAATAATACAGGATTGTTTGAGTCTTGACAACATGCATAAAATACCATGGCTTAGTTATGTCAAACAGCAGCTTCAAATTAGGGGGGAGAGTGGACTGTTTCTGTAATCCACAACTGTTTCAAAATCTTAGTTAAAGAACGATCTAACTGTGTTAAGGGAGCGCAGGGAACAAATGGAGTTTAGCAAGAAGAGAGCAGTTAAATATCTGCCCCTGGTCAGCACTAAACGCTGACAGTTATACCTTTTGTTCCCTTTTTGTCATTCCAAAAGGTTAGTGCTCACCTATTGGTCCCCTTCCCTAGTAAAGTATATTGCGACTCCCTCCTTGTTTCTTGTCCATATCACTCCAACTCATCCCAGAATATGCTGCCCTTTCTTTTATTTCTGTCAGTTATATGCTAAGCTACAGAAATAATTTATTATTCCATTATTTGAATATTAGAAAACGCAGGCCGGCTCTATATTACCTCCAGTTTCTTAAAACAGAATCAATGTCAAATGATAGACAAATTTATTTCTACTGCAGTGCGATTAAGGGATATAGTAGGGAAATGATTACTTATATTACGCTGTATGGCATTCTATGATAACTTTTTTAAGCCTTTTAACATGGATTAGAAGCAAAATGCATTTGGCAAAGCTGAAATTCTGTGAGGAGGTTACTAATATTACACTTTTAGGTTGCACAATGAAATGATTATTTATATTACACTGTATGGCATTATATGATAATGACTCTTTAAAGTCTTTTTTAACATTGATTAGATGCAAGATGGATTTGGAAAATATGACATTCTGTGAGGAGGTTACTAAGATTGCACTTTTAGGAGGCACATTGGCACTTTAACTTTCATTTTTAATCATTTTAATGTGATCTCTTCCACATATATGGACTAGTTCACACAGCCTGCATGGACTATTTTATGTAGTTTTAAATGCAATTTACATGAATTTAGACCTTGTTAGTACTCATTGAGACCTATGAAAATGGGAGGATGCTACTAAGATTTCACTTTTAAGTTGCACATTGGCCCTTCATTTTTAGTAAGTTTAATGTGATTTGTATTTCTTTTATGGTTGCATAGACGGAATAAAGAATATCTGACTGACTGACAACCTCGTCTTATATGAACGGTGTACTGCCCTTGGTAATAACAAATGGACTACACCAGTCATATTACTAGGGGTTATACTAGAAGTCCATAACATTTTTTAAATTCATCTTTCACAACTCTACTCTTCATGGCCTGTTGAAAGACACACTTAATCAACACTATGTTGAATTTATCAACATTTCTATTCCCTCCAGGATGAGAACTAGATGATGTTTTATGCACTACTTCATTCCTCCTCAAAAAATCCTGTACACACTTACACGTAAACTGGGGTCCATTATCACTGATCTTCTCGTAAGATAGACCCGCTCTTAAAAATATTTTATCCAAAATCTTGTCAACCACACCAGCATCTATGTGTTCCACAAATTCTACTTTCAACCATTTTGAAAACACATCATTCATTACAATAATAAACATGTTTTTTTCTCTCATGTCTAGAAATTGGCCTCATAATAACCAACTTCAATTTCTCCCACGGCATGCTAGAACTTTTTAACAGGACAAAGCGGTGGCCGTAAAGTCACCTGTAATTTGTCAGAATTCAAACACAAAACACAATTTCTAATCCCATTTTCTACTCCATATTTAAACCAGGCCACCAACAAGAATCTTCAACTTTTCTCTTAAATTTTGCAATGTCAAGATGTCCTTCATGGGAAATGTTAATTACTTTTTTCTGTTGGCTAACAGATGGTGTCTCGTAAGTTTTCCATCTTAAACTGTGCAAAACTTTACCATGTCCATATCCACGATCTTTTATTCTAGCCATCCTTCATTAACAAAATGAAGAACATAAATTAACACATTATCATCAGCTACACTGATACACTCTTCTCTGCTAAAAGAATGTTCAGAATCTTCAGATACACTAGTAACTTGAAACTAATTCCAAGAATTAGTGGGAATTTATTTGCGGGTAAATGCAACTGGCTTAAAAAAATCAGCTATACAGCTTTAGGCACCTAATACATACTCCACCACATAGTTGTAATCGAGTAACATAAAATATATGCATGCAATACAAGATGTTGCATTATATAACCTTTGATAAGCAACACTGTAACTAAAGATTTGTGATCAGATCTCAAAATCACAGGCACACTCCATATACACTGCCTAAAATGTTCAAACCTCATACACAAGCCAAGGTTTCTTTTTCTATACTACAGTATTTTCCCTAAGTGAGAGTCAAAGAGCGGGAAGCATAAGCAATACTGCATACTTTCCATTTGCTTACCTCGGAGTTAAAACAGCCCCTAATCTCAAATCCCAGAGTCTCAAATCGAAACTTTGTATTGCTGATGATATGCTACTGTTATTCTTGGTCAGGTCAAATGCATACAGACATTAAGGCAACTACTCAAATATAATCCTTTTCTAAAGTAACTTCCTGAGTTCATATGTTTTTCCAGCAAATGTTTCAAAACGTTTTAGAGTAAAATTCTGCTAAAACAAGGTAAGCCCTCACATCATCTTTAAATATTGGTGGGGGGTGCATTTTTAATTTCTTCAACCAACTCAATTTTTGAGCCAATACCATACTGATGCATTTCATGAACGAGGTAAGTTACTCTCTGTTTAGCAACTTTACATTTGTGAATTTTTTCATAAAGCTTGTTCTTTCGTAATATACTTAAAACTATTCTTAATGTCTCATCCTGTTCAGGCTTAGTTTTTCCAATGACAAGATTGTCATCCTGAAAGAAAAATACGTTGACATCCTTAAATAACATTAACATTAATCTCTGAATAGGTGCAGCAGCTGACGCAAAGCCAAATGGAAGTCTACAAAATTGGTATCACCTAAACGGGGAAACAAACGTAGCCAATCTCTTGCTTTTTTGTGTAGAGCAGGCTTCTCCAACCTTTTCTATAAGGAGAACTACTTCTGAATGATGAAAATAGTCCTGAGCTACTGAAGACCTTGACAATTGTTGCAATAGGGAGCACATCAGAACCAATTACAATAGAATGTCCATTATGTAGGATTACTTGTAGTGGACAACCAGATGTATCCACAATATTAGAATATTTTTTTTTAAGATAAGAAGATGTGGAGTCAAGAACATACATAAAAGTATGCGTATCTTTTTATACTTACCTTCATTATATTGTGGTAATCTATAATCTGGATCTTGGTCGGACCATACTTAAAATTCAATATTGCAATAGAACACCAACGTCCTTGACACATGACAGCAGTGTCAGGGACAGTGAAGCTTTATCATAAAAAATGTCTCCACATTTCCAATGACACAACAGTCTCAACTACCTATAAGTGTCTAGTGGCACACAGGAAATTCAGCAAGCTATAAACCTCCACAGCTCGGTGTGAACAATCATTCAAAGAGCAGCTTTAAATACATTTTTGATTTTCAGTCATTTTGTTTTCAAACATTAGCATATCAGTTTCTCATAAGTATTATGCTGAGCTGCATCTCAGGGAGCTACTTCCAGGGTACTGATGAGCTACCGGTAGCTCTCGAGCTACCCGTTGGGAGACCCCTGGTGTAGAGGAACCTGGTAATAAGCTGCCTTCAAATCAACTGTACAAAACCATTTTACATTTGTGGTCATTGATAGGTTTCCATTACCCAAGATAATAGAAATGTTATGTACAAAAATATTCTTGTTCAACTCACAAACGTCCACACGCAGTCAACCTTTGCCATTGGACTGACATATTACTACCAATAACCCAATCAGAGGACTCTACAGGGTCCATTATATCAGTACCCTGTACATTTTCAGCCATGTCTCTACTTCATTCCTTAACACTATAGGTATTCCTGGGACTTTATGTACACAAGTTATATCTTCTTTTAGAACAATTCTGTGCAACAACATTCTCAAATTACCAATTTTGAATTGAATGGACACACGCTGAAGTCAAACCCCTCCTCAAGAAACCATCTCCCAACCCCAGCAAACTCAAAAACTTCCGACCCATCTCTCAACTCCCCTGTACCGCCATGGTCCACAAAAAAGCCATCAACTGCCAACTCACAGAACACCTGGAGAACAACCACCTACTAGACATCTCCCAGCCCGGATTCTGCACCAACCACAGCACCAAAACCACACTCATCACTTCTGATAGCATCAGAGCCCTCCTTGACTGAGGAGAAATAGCAGTCTTGATCCTCCTCCACCTCTTTGCTGCAGAACCCGGAGATTCGGCCTGCCTACATACACCTCCGAACACCAAAGCATCATCTGCGTCCTCCCTCAAGGCTTATACCTCAGCCGATGTACAAAACGCCTCCATGACCCCCTTCCCCCAGTCAACTTCGTCAGTACCCACGGATTAAACATCATATCCTACGCCAACGACACCCAGCTCATCCTCTCGCTACAAGAAGACCCCTTCACCATAAAGGCCAACTTCCACAGGTGTATGATGAGCATCGCAGATTGGATGAAAGACAACTGCTTGAAACTCAACATAGAAAAATCTGAAGTACTGATTTTCGGAAACTAAACCTTCCAGTGGAATGACTTTTGGTGGCCTTTCATACTAGGACCCTCACCCACACCAACAGACCATGCCTGCAACCTCGGCATCATCCTGGACAGCAAACTTACAATGAGAAACCAGATCAATACAGTCTCCTCCGCCTGCTTCCTCACTCTCCGCATTCTCGGCAAGATTTTCAAATGGCTCCCAGTCAACACCACACTAACCGTCACCCAAGCCCTTATCACCAGCTGGACGGACAACGGAAACACTCTACGCAGGAATCAACTCTCACCTCCTGAAGAGACAACAGAACATACAGAACACCATGGCAAAACTCATCCTCGACCTCCCCAAGCAGATCCACATCACCCCTCAGCCTAAGAAAGCTCAACTGCCCCCCTCATTCAGAAGAGATGCCAAGATACTGATCCACACAAAGCCCTGCAAAACAAAGGACCAGCATACACCAACCAACTCCTGAATTTCCACATACCTTCCAGACAACTGCGGTCCGCCTCCCTTCACCTCGCCCATACCCCTCGCATACATCGAAGCTGCAGCGAGGGTCGTTCCTTCTCCTACCTGGTGGCCAAGTCTTGGAACGATCTCCCTCTTCACCTTCGGACCTCAGCCTCGGTACTGAGCTTCCGCAACAAGATCCTCAGCGCCTGGATACCTTCACAGGTGATTAGCTGAGCTCTACAAATCATGTTGATCGACTGACAGGAAATTCATTTCTTATGCATACTTCCATCATTTCATTATTGACTAAGACCAAACCTGGCTCTGGACTATTAGGATTCAACATCATACCCAATGTTCGTAGATCCATCCAAACTAAAACTGAAGGCTCCTTGGTAGCTATAAACAATTTTCTTTCTGCTGTCCTGCATTTAAACTCAAACACCAATTTCCTGTTTCTCAGTAAACTCCTGTGAACCTCCGATTTATAGCTGCATGTTCTACCTAAAACAAATACATTTTTCCTTCCATACACCCTCATTTTTAATAGTATAGAGTGAGCCCAAGTCCCCCACAATATTCATTTTACCTCCTCCAAAGATCATCACACAGTTTTGGGGAAAGTTGGTTTTCAACAGCCTCTACAATTTCCACTTGTATATCTAATACACAGTCTTTGTCAGAATCACTGAATCACTTCAAGATTCAGTGTCATTACTGATACATTTGATTTTGCTAAAACCTTTAGTTTTGTCAGAGAAGTTTTCCCCCCCCCCAAAGCCTGACTTAATGGCTGACAATAATACAAGCTGAGCATTTCTGTTCAAACACAGGAAAAGTTTTACTGGGGGCCAAAGAGGAGTCTGCTAGAGTTCAAATCATAAAAGATTGCTCAAACCTTTGACTACTGTGACTTCCCCAGTATGTACACCGCAATGATTGTGGGGTCCTTTAGATGGTATTTCCATTCGTTTTTCAACCAGCCATCTTGAACTGATTTGTAATTGTGTGTGTAGCGTTTAGTTTTGGCATGTATTAAAATTCTATTCCTTTTAAAAGAAGCAAGCACAGACTGGACGCTACTGAGTGCTATTTGTTGCATTGCTGACTTCTGAGTCTCTAGCCCACAGCACCTACCTGAGTAAGCCCCGGACTGATCCTCACTACTCTGAGAGTCAGGTGATAACAGAGGTATTCTGTTACCAGTTTGGGGGTCTGCAATAAAGAGAGTCTCTGGACAACAGAAACAAAAGAGGCCAGTAATTTCTGATTACTATGTGTTCTATCTACAATGAATTTCAAGCATGGAGGCCTTCTTCTGGGGATATTGTAAACAAAATTGCTTCACCCGATTGGTACCTTTCAGTGAATAGATGCAAGATTGCTTAGCCATATCAGCCTGTACCATGATCCCTTTAATGTGCATCAGCTGTAAACAGGGATGCAGAAGATCATTGGAACTTGGAGCAACAGATGACAGCAAATGTAGGATCATCTCTTACTCCAGATGTTATTACTGCAGGATTGACTATGGACTCATCCAGATTTATTTACATGTAACACATGAGCAACCAAAGCAAATTCTAACACACTGTTGCCCTCAGACATGGCAACTAAGCTATGCAAGTAGTTTGCAAAAATCCAAAACCGTTTCTAGTCATGATTTCTTGCAAATGTCACGAATGGATAACCACCGATTATCTGTATAAGCTCTCTTTGACTCTCAAATTTACTTGTGAGAATACTTCTTTAAAAACTTAATTCCTGCTTTGATCACAACCAAAAGTATGCAATAGATTATTAGGTAATGCCTCATTAGTGAATGCCTTTTATTTCCTTAAGTCACACAAATATCACAGGCTATCATTTGAAACGCTACATGTGTCCACCTAACAATGATTCTTTATTAGGGGGCAAAAACTTGTTTAAGGACTAGCATTTTTTATCCCACAATCCATCATAAATGCTTAGAGGGGATAGGAATGTTCAAACAGATCTTGTTTTAATGTAAAGAATAAGTATTTAAATAAATCTAACTTGCTTATGTGACATTTTGAGTTTCTCATGCCCAAGAAGGGCTTCTAACTGTATCAAACCAGAGGCCTGCCATTCCCAGATCAAATGTGATGAATTGTGGAGAACGATCGCTCTCCATTCTCTGCATTATTTCAAAATCAGAGGCTAGTTAAACCAGCATTTGCAATGCAATAGGTCTCGCATTTACGCGAGTTTGCAAATAACAATGCCTTTTATTTTTGTTTTCGTTTTTAAAAACATATGTAGGAGAGTAGGGTCTGCTATCCTATGGTCACTCCAAATTTTTGCTTTTGCTTCACTGGTTTTATGACTTAGTGTGGCTGTGGGCCTGCTAATCAGACGCACAGCCCTGCTGCTCTCTCCCTAAATTAATGCCAATGCACACTAGGTGCATTATCAATTGGAACTGGTTCAACTTATTGGACCCTGTAACAGTGTACCCCAGGTACCCAGGGCATAGGTGTATCCAAGGCCTACCAGGGGCTGCAGCATGTATTGTGCCACCCCTGGCCTGGCCTCACTATTTGACACAACTGGCTGATCACTCAGCTGGGGTAAGTTGGTGTAATCACCTCTTACTTAGATATAGTATATCTAACATATATGGACACATGGTAACCTATCAGCCACTCCTATGGCAGGCCTTAACAATCCTGGAGGCAGAGTGCTTGGTTTCATGTGAGATGGTGCTCTGGCATGAGCTGAGCCTGTCTGCAGCTTTCGGAACAACGTCCTTTAGCTGTTTCATGATATTGCCATACCATATACTCTTAAGTGCATTATGTACCTCGCGGTCAAATGCTAACTTTGGTTTGGCTTTATCAAAACATGTTGAGTAAGGTGTTATACGATTTGGAATACTTCCCCCTTGCCAATTCTGGCGAAGGGGGTAGCATTCCACCCTTCTGGAGGGACACGACATGTACCTAACCTGAAACCCGGGTAAAGTTAGACAGAGCCTCAGCATCACAAAATGGATGCTGCCAACACAGACACAAGTCTGCCCTCCTGCTGCTGGGAGTCCTTCCAGCTTGGGAGGTGTGGACAAAGGGTTTCCTGTCAGGGGAGGTGCTTGCACCACCCCAGACAGGATTTTGTGCAGTGGGTTAGGGAGGGCTGAATAGATGGAGACATGCCTGGGGCACACAAGGTGCCCCTGCGCATATGCCAGTTCAAACCGGAGCTGGGGCTCTCCAGCCCCAGTCCTGGCGCGAAACTCGACAAAGGAAAGGGGGTGTAACCGCCCCCCTTCCTGGTCCCACCCAGAGGTGGGACCTAGCAGGTAATCCGGGACCCTAGATTTGGAATAAGAGTAGGAGCTGTGTCCCAAGACTTCAAATCATCCTGAAACTCGACTTTAATAAGAACTACTGGACTTCGACGTTCTGCTGCACAGAAGACTGAAGAGAATCTCCCTTGTGGCCAAGGAGTGACCACCCTGTGAATACAGGCACCATCCAGCAACTCAACGACTGCTTTGCCGCCGCCTCCCGCCGGAGACCGAGCCCAGAGCCCGACAAGACCCAGACTCCCAGACATCTCTGAGCCCGATCCACAGTCCCTGCAAAGAAGAGACCCGTGGAGGCACCGAGAGACCGGCCATCTTGAAACGTCCACGACAAGCTGACTTAGCAGCACCTGAGGCATCTTCAACGCTGTGATTTGGGCCCTGAGAAGCCCCAACACCGAGCAGCATTTGCACCAAAGACCAGCCCTCCAGCATCCACGAGATCTGCGTGGGGCCCTTTTTCTTTTTGCCACTCGACGCGTCATCACGGTCACTGGCCCGTTGGCTAGTGGCCATCTTGGCGACGAAAACTACAAACAACACTGCTGGTCTGGTTGCTCCAGACTGGCCCTTGCTCCTGTGAAAAGGAGCAGCCCCTCTGACCTTGCTGGCCAGGCCAGAGCACCAAGCTTTCCTCGATTCCTGCGTGGCTTGCATTAGCCAAGGCCTGTTTGCTCCGATCAGGAAGCCGACACCGCCATCAGCTAGAGCCTTCGTGGGACAGCTCGTGAGGGACTACTGGATGTCGTCGATCTCTTCACTTCCACGTAGCTGCCGAGACAAGCTTCCCTTCTTCACCTGTTGGCACCCGACATCGCCTGGTTCCTTCCTGGTTCCACACCGGTCACTGGCTAGTGACTTTGAACACTGTCCCCTCTGCTTACAGGTCTACTCTTCAGATCCATCCTTGGACCCACCCGAACTCTTCCTGCCTGGCCGCCTGCAGCATCTTCATCCTCAGGCTCCATAGACCTGCACGACGAAACCCGACGCACTTTGACCCCTATGCACCCGCTTCCTGTGGGTGAGGTAACGCTGGCACTCCGGTGCTCCTGGGTAGAGAAACATCTCTAGTGTCTAGGTTTCAAGTTGTTAGGTTCTGGTCCATCCGGAAGACTCCTTTTTCGTTAACTTTGTGACTTTTACGCACCCACTGAAATCAATAGGTGCACGTGTGTAACTTTTAACACTGCACACGCATCCTGTGGGCCTCCTGGTCACCAACTACAGTTAGCTCCTTGTCGTCCCAGCGATTCCCAAGGCCCTAGGCCTTCCTTCCTTTCTATTCGTGGTTCTTATACCACTATTTTAGTATATGGTTTAGCTGGCCACCTGGCCCATCCATAATTGTGCAACTTTTGTATATTTAAACACTGCCTTGTTTTAAACGAATGTGCTTCTGTGCTCATAAAGAGTATAGGGGATACTTTTAGTAAATAAATACATATATATTTTGAATATATATCTGTGTGGTGTCCTTTCCTTTGGTATTCAAGGAGGAGGTTACTTATGGTAAAACAGCTGGCTTCACATGCCCTCAAGAGTTTAGCCTGCAGACTGCACTGTCCACGCTACCACTAGGATAGCTGGTCTATCAAGGTTGACTTCAACCACCACCATAAGGGTTGTTTGGCATGGTACAAGGTGATCACTAGAATTAGTGAGCAGCATATACCAGGCCAACTTCTCACAACATAAATAAAAAGGCATTGTCATTTACAATCCCAATAGCTTAACCTCGCGTAAATGCGAGACCTATTGCATTGCAAATGCTTGTTTTTCCAGACTACGTGGCAAGTGTTTTCATGTCATGCATGATGACAACTGATGTGCAGTTATCACGTTATGGGGAAATTGCGACGGGCAGTTTGATGGGTGAGGGTATATAAGAGACAGGCACACAAGCTGTAAAAACTAAAATATATAAGCAGTTAGACTGCACCAGCCTAACCATAGCAGCATAAGGATACTGGGAGTATGCATCAAAAAAGCGTGCCAATCAGAAAATCTGTTCTATATGGTAACATGTACCTGGCACAGACGGTGCTGAACAAGTAAAATGATGAAAAGCAGGGCAAGGATGGGAATTGGTGACACGATCAGTAGACATAGCCATTATTTGTTTTTATTTTTAATGCAGGGAAGGGCACCGCTTACTCCTAAATAAATGCACCCTATGAACAAGGAAGGAAGTGGAAAAGCAATCAAGGCTCACACCTGAGGAAAAACGATAACATCTTTAAAACGCTCAGATTCCACCTACTGCTAGGCTGAAGAAACCTTATATTTTGGAGCTGGTATGTATGCCCCAAACCCCTCCCAAGCTCCAGAAGACTCCCAAAGCCAGGTACACCCTAGTTAGGTCATGGCTCAGACCCTAGGCAGACTGGCACCCAGTGTGTGCGAGCATGAGAGGTGACACGCCTGGTAGATTGCGGTCCCGAAAGGGAAGAGCAAATCAGCAACATGTACCGAGAACGAAGGAGACGGGTCACCACACCAGATGTGGCCTGTGGCAGAAACCCAAGCAAAAATGCCCTAGCAAACAATGAAGCATCAGTCCAGAACATGTACACACCACAGAGGAAGCTCAAAGAACTACAGCCAACAGGAGCCAAACAGTGGTTCACAGCGTTCTGATCACAAAAACAAACAGAATTGCTCACTGTCGCACACTATTCTATGAGGACCCCATTCAAAACAGCAGCTGCAGGATTTCGAGTTGCAGGTCCGCATCGAAGGTGGGCACAATCTTGTCTTTTTACTACTGTCACCTCAAGTGTATATAAAAATACACTACTCCTCGAGAGGCAATGCACTCTGCTCAGCAAGACGCATCAACATACAGCTCTTCCAGTGGAGAAACCCAACTCAACACACACTGCACACTGAATCAGGGATACACCTAGATAACATACCACATGCACACATGGCAGGGCACAGGACAGGCATTTTGCAGAACAAGCAGGCACCTCCTTGAAGTATTTCGATGCTTGCAAAAAAAGGTCAATGGCAGTGCTAAACGATTTATATTCAATCCATTTTGAACACTGCAACACTATTTTAGGGAATATAACTAATTGGTAGACACTCTGTTTTTCCATAATGCTATCCAATGAGTCAGTACTAGTGTAAACTCAGTAAACCTCGGACATATAGGGCCTTTCAACCAGTGAAGAGTTCAATGAGGCTGCAATGAGATATGCGCCAGATATAAAAGAAACAATGGCAGCAACCTTGCTAGGATATTTCTAGGGGAGTCTGGCGAAAGCATGCTTAAGCCTCAATTGCTCAATTTTCATTCTCTAAAGTAAACAAGGTGTGAGGCAGTTCAAAATAAAAATGGCAGGAGGGGTGACAGAAGCGGATGGCAAAATAATCAATGACGGGCCGAAAGCATAAAAAACAAGTGTGCGCACCTCGCGCTGAAAGTAAAAAAAAAACAAGAAATGCGCGTGAGAGAGTGGGGGAGCAGGAGGTGAGCCCGGGAGTGCTGCGTGCGGAGTCTGCTCATTTTCAAGCACTGTACTCGTGCTTGTGGCACGCCACTGCGCGCTCCCGCAAGGTGGATGCCGCCACAAGCACGAGTGTGTGCTTGAAAATGACCAGAGCGACGGCTAAAGGTCCTCCTATGCAGCGCATGCGCGCTGCGTAGGCGAGACCTAAAAACATAAGTGAGTCCAAAGCATAGACCAGTACTCTAAATTTAAAAAGAGGACTTTTTTTCTACATGATACCACCCATTCAGAGTTTAGCTTCTAAGCTACCTGTGTTAATGATATATCAGAACTTAGGTGGCTTTCTTGTGGTCCTATACCCTTTCGCTGGAAAGCCTTTTCTCCCGTAGAATGTGAAGACCTTTGTTTGGTATTTGAGGTACTTTTCGCTTAGGCCTGGATTACTTTTTTCCACATTAGGCATCCACGCCAAATCTGAATCTTTTCCCCAACATCTGTGGGATTGTAAAGGTACCCAGGGTTTGTGGTTTCCCCTCGGGTGGGGGGGAGATGGTTCAGAGTACTAGCTCAGCCACCACCCAAGGAAACCTACCATACCCAGACAGGGTATGATGACTGTGTGGTTCACGCAAGGTTTTCGCTACCCAGAAGCTCTTGCTAACCTAACATTTAGCTAAAAACACACATTTTCCTCACATTTCTGGGAGGGAAAATTCCCCCACCTCTCCAGATATAAATGGCACCTTACTTCCGTGGGTGGGCCTAGCGCCTGCAACGGGGAAGGGCCCAAACCGCAACTTGGGCAGATCAAATTATTCCATGAAAACACACCCTTTTTTGCAATTTGGGTAGCTGTAAATTTTGGACACTGCCTCAAGTGGCACCCAGGAACCCTACCTAAATCGCACATTTCTGAAACCCAGTAATTATCATAGCAGTCCTCCTATGTGCCGCTAGGTGGCACCATTCAGCTCTGTGTTGATTGAAAGTGACAGAGGAGGGCCTTATAAAAGCACCATACCTGTGCATCAACGTCAGTTACTTGCTTGACTCATTCAGAGAGCACACAAGAATCGGGCAGTGATGTATCTCCAGTCACATAAGAGTATCTATCACAGTGTTAACAAAGATAAAAAAACTTGTTTTCCTGATGGATACATCAAACTGCACATTCCCTACCCTTATAATAGACACAAAAGTAGTATCTCAAGTTGCAGGGTCTCAGATCAAAAACGTCTACATGTCAAAACAGGCAAAATGCCCTTTCGGTCAGGCCTGGATGTCAAGACAGTACAACTTGGCAAACAAGTGCACTGACACCCATGTTGTGTACTCTGCATTACAACACAGCGGCAGCAGCCATGGCCCTTACTGAATGAGCCCAGAGTCTTTCTAGAAGCTGCTTCTTCGCTGAGTAGAGCAAGTATTAATTCAGATGAATATCCACCATGACCGATTCCATTTCTGCACCACCTTACCTGTCTTTGCTCCTGAGAACCCTAAAAAGAAGTGATCGTCCACCCATTAGCGCTAAGTGCAATTGATGTAGAAGATCAACTGTATTTTGGAGTCCAACTGATGGACTTTTCCTCATCTTTCAAAGGATGAAGTGGGGCAAAGAACGTTTGGAGGGTGAGGACTGCCCCACATGAAACAGTGTTACACTTCCGGCAAAAAGGCCGTCCTGGCTCTCACCTTGCCTGAGAAAAGAGTGATGTAGGGTGGTTGCAAAGAGAGAGAAAGGAGCTCACTGATACAATAAGTTGAAGTGAGGGCAATGAGAAAGCCAGTTTTGAGAGTAAAAAAAAGACAGGGCAAACAACTGTTCATGGGATCGAATGGAGCGTCCATGAAGAAAGGAAGCACAAAATTAAGATCCGAATGTGGTATCACAAAAGAGTGTGAACACATCTACTCTGGTTTATCCCCACTTTTGGGAAGAGGCCCATTGCCATCGAGGGATGTAGCCGCCATTCGTGACCCTCCAGGTGCTGCAGAAAGAGCATGTTCTTCCTGGTGTTTAAAGATACAGCCAGGTGGTTCACAATCAGGGAAGCTACCTGATGCTCCGGCCAATTCTAGAGGCACTATAACCCCAGCCACAGAACCCAGGACTACACTTTGTCCTGCTTGTGCAAAATAGCATGGTGGTCCTATCTGTGAGAACCTGCACTAGCCTCCTCTACACAGAAGGCAGTAAAGTCTTCAGCTTCAAGTGGATGGCCCATAGCTCCAACATAGAGCCAGGTCTCTTCCTGTGACCGGAGACCTCGGATATCCCCCTCTTCCAAGTGACATCCCTAACCCAGCAGGGAAGTGAGGGAGTATAAATATGATGTCGAGCAATTGTTCTCCATGTTGTGTCTTCACCATGATTTCATGAGCCATGCAGCTGTAAAAACCCTGGCTTCTGCACATAGGCCACACAAGGTTAAAAGTCTGTGAACTGTTTGTGTTTGTTAAGCTTCCCCTTTGTTTTCAATAACTGAAGGGACAGGAAGATAAGAAGTAGATAAGAAAGACAACAACAGCAGATGTCGAATCCGCACCTCTCCATACATTGTGAGAACAAATGTATTTATGGTCTGTTAAATATTCTGGTTTGTGATTGTATAAAGATTAACTTACAAAATCAACTGTCTACACACACGTCGGATTCAGCTATTTCAATGTACATCTATGATGTAGTTCAAACAGTATATAAAGATTGCGTCAGCTGTTTCTGGTCAGAGCATAATTTGGTGTTGGTTTTTTTTGTTTTATATAGAGCAAACTTGACCCGAAGGTATCAGAACGCTTTACATGAGCACCAATTGCATACAGACGGACACATCCATATTGTTAGGCACGGGGAGATTCAGTGATTTGCCCAGAATCACAGGATGCTGAGCGTCTCTGCCAAGACCCAAACCTGGCTCGCCAGCTTTGGGTCGACATCTCTAGCTGTTAGGCCTCATCCTCTCTTGGAAGCAGACTGCTTCGTATCTCTTAAGCTCAAATCAGCATAACTCCACAACTGTGTTTGATTGCAGTCTTTCATGAACAGACAAGTGTTCCCGATTTGTGTTTTCACAAACTATTGGCTTGTCCAGGATGCACCAAGTGAATGCAGACAGACTAGAAGGAATCGCGGTCAGGGGACCAGTTGGAGAACCGTCTGACCTTGCAGAACGTACCCCCAGAGGGGTTGCATTTTCCATGGTTGCTGTCTGAGGGGGATCACCAGTACACCGAGATACGAGATTGACTCTGCTGGATCCAAAGAACTTAAATTATTATTAGGAGCTTATAAAGCGCGCTTATACCCGAAGGTGTCCTGGCGCTAAGAAACTGATCATCCCTGGAGAGAGAGTGTCTAATCCCTAAACAACCAAGTCTTCAGGCCCTTTCTGAAAGAGAAAAGTTCCTCCATTTTTCTCATATGTGCTGGCAGACAGTTCCATGCGGTGGCAGCACCATATGAAAACAGCTTTCCTCCCCAGCTGGCCTTTTTTATCCTAGGCACCACTACTAGATTGCCCTCCATAGATCGCAGTGCCCTCCCCGGCACATACTGCTTAAAACAGGCCTTCAGAAACTCTGGGCCAGTGCCTTTTAATGCCTTGAAGACTGTACACAAGGCCTTAAATTGGGAGCGTTTGTGAATTGGTAGCCAATGAAGTTTCCTCATTCCTTCTCGGATTGAGACCTGTTTAGGTGTACCTGTCAACAGTCTCGCTGCCGCGTTCTGCACCAACTGCAGTCTGTACAGGTGATTCTTTTGCAAGTTAAGGTACAGACTGTTGCAGTAGTCAAGACGCGAGAGAATGAGAGCCGACACTACTAGCCGGAGACCATCCGTGGGAAGCAATGCTTTAACTCTCCTCAGTATCCTGAGGATGTGAAAGCAGGATGAGACTACACCACTGACCTGACTTCCAAAGTCCAGTTTCTGGTCCATAATCACCCCCAGATTCCTAGCTTTGGGTGTGGGCACTGGTATCTTCCCCAATACATCGGGCCACATGGCTGGGGACCAGATGTTGGGATTATTTCCGAATATCATTACCTCGGTTTTTCCAGCATTTAGTTTAAGGCAATTCGCAGCCATCCAACTCGCTATACCTTGAAGACAGTCATGACACCTTGCTGAAAGATCAACTTGGGACCCTCTTTGTACTGATAACACAATCTGCGTGTCATCAGCGTATGAGGTAAGTTGGAGTCCATAGGATCTAATCAAAGCTCCCAAGGGACTCACATATACGTTAAAGAGAGTGGGACTCAGAGATGAGCCTTGCGGGACCCCACAGGGAAGGACAAAAGGTTTAGATCTCTCTGCTCCCAATTCAACACTCTGGGATCTGTCGGCCATAAAAGACTTAAGGAGGTTCCAGGCAGTGCCTTCCACCCCGGCCAAAGCCAGTCGGTCCATCATAACGCCATGATGGACCGTATCAAAGGCCGCCGACAGATCTAGCAGAATGAGGATCGCCTCACCCCCTTGATCCACCGCCACTCTGATTTCCTCAGTCGCCTTAACCAGGGCAAGTTCTGTGCTGTAGCCAGCACGAAACCCAAACTGTGTGGGATCAAGGGCCTTCGATCTTTCAAGGAAGGAGGTAAGTTGCTTGTTTATGGCCTTCTCTAATAGTTTTGCTGGTAGTGGGAGCCGCGAAATAGGCCTATAACTATTCGGGTCACACTTATCCAGAGTGGGTTTTTTAATTAATGGTAAAATGGAAGCCGCCTTCCACCTCCTGGGGTAGCTACCTGACTCTATAATAGAGTTAAACAGTGGAGTGAGTGTGGCGGCAATAACCTGTGGACAATTCTGAAGAACCGCCACCGGGCATGGGTCACTGGGGGCTCCAGAACGTGCCGTCACCAGTAAACCCATAACCTCCTCTGCTTGTAGCGGGCTGAAGCCCCTAAGTTTATCCTGCGTCTCTACTGACCCAGCCTTCGTGCTCCAAACTGCCTTTCCAGCCTCTTTGTAGACTTCGGAAAAGGAGGAAAAAATCCCTGCTACCTTGTTCTGAAAAAAAGTGGCCAAGGTTTCACAAAGGTCAGAACTAGTTGAGGAGATAGGTTCAGCTGGGATCGTGAGTTTGATTAAAGTTTTAAACAGTTCTCTGGAAGATGAACTCGCCAACTCAATTTGCTCCGAAAAATATCTTTTCTTTGCCTCATGTATTTCATTTTTGTAAATAGAGAGGCTATTTTTATATTTTTCTTTATCGGACGGACTGTAACCCTTCCGCCATATTCTCTCCAATCTTTTACAGTCCGATTTCATGGTCTGTAGCGCATCAGAGAACCACGGAGCCGAGGGAGAGGCCCTTCTGGGCGTGAAAGATTTAACAGGTGCAAATATATTGCAGGCCCTCTCAATCCATTCAAAGTATGAGTCTGCAGCCTTATTTGCGTCCTGTGGAACATCAGGGGCGTTGGCCATTAGGTAATTACCGAACTTTGTCCCATCTATCTTTTTCCAAGCTCGGGTCACAATCTCCTCCTTAGGCTTTGTCTTTGGTAATGTCTGGGTTCCAGTTGGGAGTGTGAAAATTATTGCGGCATGATCAGACCAAGGGAATGGCAAGACTTCCACTACATCCAGATCCGTTCGATTGGTAAAAATGCCATCAAGGGTGTGGCCAGCCGTATGCGAGGGACCCACCACCCTTTGTTCCACGGACAAAGGCAACATAGTTGTCGAGACCTGGTAAGAAGTACCATGGATTCTTTTTTAAACAACGGCTTGAGTTTTGGGAGCCAGCTACCCAGCCTCTCGTCCCGCCCTCCTCCCCTATTTAATGGTGGCCGCTGCACGGTCGCACGCAGCGGTTGCACCAAAGGTAAGCCCATCCGCGACCCGCGCCAGGAACCTAGGATCTACGACCCGCCACCGCTACACCTCTGCCGCCCCCCCTCGCACTCAACCCCGGAAGAAACGACAACTGTCCGAGAGTGATGCTGAACACCACCCATGGCCAGTTCTCCTGCATACACTGCCGCCAATCCTTCACCATCGACAACACTCCCACGACCGCTCAACACACGCCGCACGCTCGTACCACCGGAACCTTGAAAAGCATCCTCCTCGACGTGCGCTTCTTACACAGACACACACACCTTAGATATTTGGGACCTGCTCGACACACTCTCTCCAGACGTCGCCTTCTTCACGGAAACATGGACCAACTCTACTGCCATCCCCGACGGATACAAGATCCAGAGAAAAGACCGCCTTCACCGCCCTGGAGGAGTACTCGCCATCGCTCCCAAAAGCGCCCTCCGACTCTTCACCTCTGGCACGAGGGACCCCCTCTCCAACACAGAGCACCTCCACTTCCAGATCCAGACCAGCCCCAGAACCATGCTGCGCGGGACCCTCGTCTAAAGATCCCCCGGGCCTCGCGCCTCTTCCGCCACCACCATTACTGACCTAGTCACACCCCACGCCATCACCTCCTCAGACTACATTCTCATCGGAGACCTGAACTTCCACCTCGACAAACGCAGGGACCCCGACTCCACCACTCTCCTTGCCAACCTCGGACTGAAGCATCTCGTCACCACCCCCACCCACAGAGCCAGACAAATCACCGACCCCATCTTCGCAGGAGGGGCAAACATACACTTCAGCCACACCACGCAGCCCCTCTGGACAGACCACCACGGTGTACACTTCACCTTCAACACCACCACCGCAACCAAACCTGCCCGCGCCTGCCACAAAGGAACTGGAGCAAGATCACAGAGGAACACCTCAACACCACCCTCCTCCACAACCCCCCACCCCACTCCGCCACAACCGACGCCAACTTCGCAGCCAAAGAACTACACCGCTGGATCTCCAGCGGCGCAGACAAGCTTGCACCCCTCCGCCACCCCATCAAACAACGCCCCTTGAAGGCCGCCTGGTTCACCACCGACCTCCAAGAAGCCAAGCGCTCCTGCAGACACCTCGAGAAACTCTGGAGGAACAGGAAAACCACCGAAGATCAGAACACCAACAGGAACGCCATAATGGAATACCACTAGCACATAAGAGCCACCAAGCGGAACAAAATCCACACCAACTGTAGTAACGCAAAAGAACTCTTCAACGTCATACAGCAATTCACCAAACCCCCCAGCGAAACCACGGATGTCGCACCATCCCAGGACCTCTGCAACAAGCTCCGCTCCTACTTCCACCTGAAAATCAAGGCCCTCTACCACAACTTCAGCAAATAGACTCAGGACACCACCCCCTCTCCACCACCAACAACCAGCCCATCACCACCACCTGGAAACCTGCTACCACCGAAGACACCGCCACAACCATGAAGAACACCCACTCAGGAGCCCCCATGGACCCCTACCCGACACACATCTACCACAGAGCCGCCGCCGCCATAGCACCCGAGCTAGGCCGGACCATTAACGCCTCCTTCGAATCCGGCATCTTCCACGACGACTGGAAGCGGGCAGAGGTCAAGCCCCTCCTCAAGAAACCCTTGGCCGACCCGACGGACCTGAAAAACTACAGGCCGATCTCTCTCCTTCCCTTCACAGCCAAAGTCCCAGAGAGATTTGTCAATGCCCAGCTGACCACCTTCATTGAAGAGAACGCCATACTCGACTCCTCCCAGTCCGGATTTCGCAGCAACCACAGCACCGAGACCTGCCTCCTCGCCGCCACTGACGACATCCGCATGCTACTACTCGACCAGAGCCACACTGAGGTCCTCATCCTACTAGACCTCTCCGCAGCCTTTGACACAGTCTCACACCGCACTCTCACAAACCAGACTCCAAGACGCCGGTATACAAGGAACCACCCTCGATTGGATCCGCTCCTTTCTCTCCAGCAGAACCCAAAGGATCAGACTCCCACCCTTCCTCTCCGAACCCACAGAGGTCAGCTGTGGAGTACCCCAAGAATCGTTGCTCAGCCCCACGCTCTTCAACATCTACATGGCCCCCCCTCGCCGTCATCATCAGACAGCGTGGGCTCAGCATAGTATCCTATGCCACCGACACCCAGCTCATTCTCTCCCTCACGAAGAACCTCGAAGACACCAGACTGCTTCCAGAAAGTAAGAAAGGATGTTGTAGCCTGGATTAAGAACAGCTGCCTGAAGCTCAACTCGGAGAAGACAGAGGTCTTCGTCCTTGGACCCTCCTCCACCGCCTGGGACAACACCTGGTGGCCTTCCGCCCTCGTAATCCCACCCACTCCATCAGACCACACCAGTAACTTCGGCATCATCCAACACTCCTCCCTCACCATGACCCACCTGCTCAACTCTGTCGCCTCCACCTGCTTCCTCCGCAAGACCTTCAAGTGGATCCCCCACCCGAATGCAGAAAGACTGTCACCCACGCACTCGTAACCAGCAGACTGGACTACGGCAAAGCCCTCTACGCCGGAATAAACAGAACCCTGCTTCACATGCTTCAAACCATCCAGAACACCGCAGCCAGACTCGTCCTCGGAACCCCACGACATGAGCACATGACCCAGCACCTACGAGACCTCCACTGGCTCCCAGTCGAGAAGAGAGTACCCTTCAAGCTACTCACCCACGCCTACAAATCCCTCCACAACATCGGACCCAAATACCTCAACGAGAGAGTCACCTTCCACGTACCCAAAAGGAACCTCCACTCCACCGACCTCGCCCTCGCAGTGACCCCACACATCCGCAGAACCAGAGCAGACGGAAGAGCCTTCTCTTACGTCGCAGCAAAGACCTGGAACGAGCTCCCAGTCAACATCAGATGCTACCCTACTCTGCACACCTTCAGGAAGAGCCTCAAGACCTGGCTTTTCGACTGATCCGGAGTTGCACCCCCCCCCCTCCTCCCTCCCAGCGCCTTGAGACCCTTGCGGGTGAGTAGCACGCTTTACAAAACCCCGATTGATTAATTGATTGATATTATAGGAACAATTCCGAAAGAACAGACTACCATGCTATGCATACAGAGGCAGCCTCAGCCACAAAAATATAAGCATTACCGTGTCAGCACACGGACACACATTCACAGACCTAGGTCAATGGGTAGCACAAACAGATCAGGGAAAGACGTATTTTTAGAACAAATTCTCAATTGTCAAGGGGAAAGTGTCAATTTTTCTGTGTAGTTTTAACATGTTTACTAATATAGGCTACCAAGGACTCACAAATGTAACTTTCGAAGGCAGGGGTTTAAGTGTGGACAAAGGAACTTGGGTCTCCAGGGCCAAAAAAAAATATTCTAAAAAACAATTATTATTTTTTTTTTTTTTAAACACACATACATATATAGAGGTAGCCATTCCCCTCATCCATAGAAGTCGTATCAAAGCCAGAGCCCATACTTCAAATCAATGGAACAGCACTCACGAAAACTTAATATTTGATGGCTTTCATTCACATACACCAAAAAAAAATCGTGAGCTAAGTAGGGATAAACAAAGCAGGTTTTGCAAATGCATTTTAGATGAACATGTTGAAAGAAAACATAGGGTGAACCCCTTTCAAGCACAAGATAAGAGCCCACACCCTTAGATCCAAAACTTCAGAGTGTCATGCTTTCGGGTTGTGAAGAACTGTGGCAGCCACATCCATTTGGAGCGGGGGAGTTGCACAAGTGAAGGGCTGCAGAATGGCCCGCGCGACCGACTCCACTGGAAATCTTGATGAGCGCAGATGACTATTTAAATCTTATGATCTGTTTCCATGGTAGCCCAGTCAGTTTCTCCTCTGCTGCTCTTTAGAGGCACACTCACCAAACCCACTTGCTGGCACCGTGGAAAGGGTTTGCAATATGCCGCTTTTCTAGCACCAAATAACATTGTTAATTAAGAGACCTGCATAAACTTTAGCAAATTAACCTAATCTACCAATGCGTTTTTTCCAAGTTTATTGCTGGAACAATACAGGTTTTAAATTTCTGCTACTCTTCTGTTTTTACAAACTAAAGCAATTAGCGGTTCCTTTAAAAACAACATTATGCAGGATTCTTGCAGAGCACATGTCAGAAAAAGGTCTTAAACATTAAAATACTGAGTAGCACACTGTGCTAGCAGAGCGGCCTCAGCAGACCAGGAAGGTGAGATTCTGTAGCGAGAGTGGCAGCCATTTCGACAGTGTGGGATCCACGCAAGCAAAACCATCTGACCATCACCTAGGAGAACCGCGTCAAAATGGATGCATACGCTAAGTGCACACGAGAACACTTCTTAACGAAGACTCGCTCATTTCGCCTCATTAAAACGCAGAAAGTGCTTTCCTGTATTGTGAAAAACAGAAGTAGTAGAATAAAGAGGACAATACATACCACCCACATTCAGGGTAAAACACAATTTGCAGGGGTAAAGGAAATGTATGTCATGCTGAAATGTGTTTTACATAGATGGTGGGAGGTGAGGTAAGGGGAGTCGGGAGGAAGAGGGAGTCTAATGGGGTGGGGTATTAAATGTGGAACAATTAGTGGAAGGTTGATGTGTAAGGAGGCGTAGGGCACAGTGGTTGGGTCATGAATAATGTAATCAAAATTTATGTTTTTTTAACGTTATAGGCGGGGGACGGAAATAGAGAGGGCCCTAGGGGTCTCTCTACCCACACCTCTGGTGAGAAACTAAGTGAGCACATTCCGTTTAAGTTGTGGTGATTTTTAACTACATCAAATTTGGTTGATTTTTATATATGGGATAATATGCAATTTAGCAGCTATGTTAGATGGAATAAATGAGGGCTCTTTACTGTACAATAATTTAGATGAAATGCTCTAGAACGCCATCTATTACACTGTAAACGTCAACAAGTAGTCCACTGTCTGGCCGTAATTGTCGGACTGAGCTGTCAAACCACTTGAAAGCCAATTATTACACCGAAACATGCCAATTGGAGGGCAGTAAAAAGGTGGCTACAGAAGGGGCATTCAGAAAATCTGAAATACAATGCAATTTTATACGAGAACTTTAAAGTAACACAAATAAATATATACCAAAGTCAGACTGTACAATTCATAAGAAGCTTATTGGTCAAAACTAATAGTCCTATTTGCGAGGCTTCATATAGAAAAATGTTTCAGGATTTTAGAAATGTAACCTATGATCTGCTAATCACTTCAATTACCTACTATATGCACTTTTCTTTTCCGAGTTACCTCTTCATAATGAGCACAAGGCTGTAGAAATACCCCATCGCAAACATTAACTTCAATTAACAGGCTACTCGAGGGATACCGTGGAAAGCGGTGTTGATGTTAAAACTCCGGAGAGGCATACAATGTGTTAAGGAAACTAGCATTTATCTTACCTAATGACTGCAATCTTTCCACAAAGTATGACAAGCCCTGGGGATGTCACAGAGAATGAATGCTGTGTGAGCAGGGAGTGAGGAACAGTAGAGAAAAAAAATCATGCTGCAACTAATGCAATCAATGAGATGTCAACCGCAGCACTTAGCATTACAAGCAACAACAGCAAACGCATGAGCCTAGATTATACACAGCTCATAAAATGGCCACTAATGTGTAGCACGAAGTGCAGCAGGGTATCCCAAGGAAGGACAATATTTACCATGTACAGTCTGAAAGTAAGATCGGGCCGATGCAGGACTTGTTTAATTAATCATTATCCAGGGACCAGAATGTGGAATGATTAAATAAAAAAAAATAAAAAAAAATTCAAATAGTTAAAAACCCTTAAATAAACCTGGCTGAATCCAAGCAAGAACAATGATTAACACCTTTTTAAAAATATTACAATAGATCTAACCGGAGTATGTTTGTGTATCTTCCCCTCATTCCACTTAACAAAAGTTGTCAATAACCTCATTATTCTGAAATTGATCAAGAAGTCCTTTTCTGGTGTGGAACAAAAACATTTACATCAATATATATATCAAGGCAGGGAGCTGTCGAAACGCGTCATGGCGACTTACTAAGGAAATAAAATAAGAAAACCAGCACTTATCTTGGGTCCACTCTCGTTTGTTGGTGTTGAGAAACTTGATGAGACGAGACTGTTATATATATATATATATATATATATATATATATATATATATATATATATATATATATATATATTGATGTAAATGGTTTTTTTAATGCCAACAGTCAAAGTGGAAGGGACCATTGCTTTTACATGTACTATGCAACCAACCTTCGGGCCACTAAGCTGACAAGCACTGGCAAAGCCAATAGGTCTCGCATTTGCAAGGTCAACTGGCTGCTGTTCAGCATAGCTAAAAGTTAGTAGCGTACAGGAGAGTGGCATGGCATGGAGTGTTGTAGAGTGGCGTGGAGTGACTGGGCATGGTGTAGAGTGTCGTAGAGTGTTGGTGCAGAGTAGAGTGGCTTAGAGTGGTGTGGCTTCGAGTGGATTAAAGTAATAAGGAGTGGCATAAAGGGTGTTGCATAGAGTTTGAGTTGAGTGTCAGACTGACAGATTGTTGTAGAGGGAGGTTGCATACAGTCAAGTAGTGTAGTGAAATGGAATAGAGTGGAGTAGAACGTTATGGAGTGGCACAGAGTGTCACTGAGTGGCGTGGAGTAATTAATGTGTCATAGAATACAGTTGAGTAAGGTAGCATAGAGGCAGTTGTGTAGAGCACAATGGAGGGGCATGAACAGAAGGGAGTAGAGTGGCGTGTCGGAGTAGAGTGGCATAGAGAGCAGCAGCGTAATGTACAGTGGTGCAGAGCAGAATAGTGACATAGGGTGCAATAGTGTAGTGTCGTAGAGTGCAATGGTGTAGAGCGTCGTAGAGTGCAGTGGTACAGAGTGTCGTAGAGTGCAGTGGTACAGAGTAGAGTGGCAGAGAGTGCAGTGGTACAGAGTAGAGTGGCAGAGAGTGCAGTGGTACAGAGTAGAGTGGCAGAGAGTGCAGTGGTACAGAGTAGAGTGGCAGAGAGTGCAGTGGTACAGAGTAGAGTGGCAGAGAGTGCAGTGGTACAGAGTAGAGTGGCAGAGAGTGCAGTGGTGCAAGGTAGAGTGGTGGAGAGTGCAGTGGTGCAGAGTAGAGCATCGTAGAGTGCAGTGGTGCAGAGTAGAGTGGCAGAGTGCGCATTGGAATAGATTGCAGTAGTGTGGAGCCGAGTGGCATTGAGTGGAGTGCAAATGAGTGGAGTGCAAACGCGTGGAGTGCAAATGAGTGGAGTGCAAACGCGTGGAGTGCAAACGCGTGGAGTGCAAACGCGTGGAGTGCAAACGCGTGGAGTGCAAACGCGTGGAGTGCAAACGCGTGGAGTGCAAACGCGTGGAGTGCAAACGCGTGGAGTGCAAACGCGTGGAGTGCAAACGCGTGGAGTGCAAACGCGTGGAGTGCAAACGCGTGGAGTGCAAACGCGTGGAGTGCAAACGCGTGGAGTGCAAACGCGTGGAGTGCAAACGCGTGGAGTGCAAACGCGTGGAGTGCAAACGCGTGGAGTGCAAACGCGTGGAGTGCAAACGCGTGGAGTGCAAACGAGTGGAGTGCAAACGAGTGGAGTGCAAACGAGTGGAGTGCAAACGAGTGGAGTGCAAACGAGTGGAGTGCAAACGCGTGGAGTGCAAACGCGTGGAGTGCAAACGCGTGGAGTGCAAACGAGTGGAGTGCAAACGAGTGGAGTGCAAACGAGTGGAGTGCAAACGAGTGGAGTGCAAACGAGTGGAGTGCAAACGAGTGGAGTGCAAACGAGTGGAGTGCAAACGAGTGGAGTACAAACGAGTGGAGTACAAACGAGTGGAGTACAAACGAGTGGAGTACAAACGAGTGGAGTACAAACGAGTGGAGTACAAACGAGTGGAGTACAAACGAGTGGAACGAGTGGAGTTGGGCAGAGATGAGTGGAGTTGGGCAGAGATGAGTGGAGTTGGGCAGAGATGAGTGGAGTTGGGCAGAGATGAGTGGAGTTGGGCAGAGATGAGTGGAGTTGGGCAGAGATGAGTGGAGTTGGGCAGAGATGAGTGGAGTTGGGCAGAGATGAGTGGAGTTGGGCAGAGATGAGTGGAGTTGGGCAGAGATGAGTGGAGTTGGGCAGAGATGAGTGGAGTTGGGCAGAGATGAGTGGAGTTGGGCAGAGATGAGTGGAGTTGGGCAGAGATGAGTGGAGTTGGGCAGAGATGAGTGGAGTTGGGCAGAGATGAGTGGAGTTGGGCAGAGATGAGTGGAGTTGGGCAGAGATGAGTGGAGTGGCCTACCCTGTAGTGGTGTAGATTGCACTATTGCAGAATAGAGTTGCAAAGAGTGGAGTAGTGCAGAGCACAGTGCAGTGGTGCATGCAGAGAAGAGTGGAGTGGTGTAAAGGGAAGTATGCATGGTCTGGTAGCACACTGTTATTCCAGATAACACATTTTCAATTGAAATGACCATTACAACTGCACATATATTTTTACTGATAAAACTATACAGCACATAAATGTTGTGTGGAAAGGCATCACATAGTGTACTCATTTTTTTTGATCATATTAAAATATTTGTTTCCATCACACTTCCGAACTACAAAACCAATGTGCTCCGTTTGTGCTTTCCTAATTCTTATATATTCTGAAATAATTGCACAGTTCATTTAGACATTAACATTTGTGTGGTAGAAAAAAAAAATCCTCTTTCCCAGTACAGGCAAGATGGTCACATAAATCCTCTCACTTTGAAGTCCGAGAAAGAAAAGTAAACATCAAGGTTCCTCAGAAGACAGAGCCTGATATTTGACCTCTGTCTCTAAACACACAGCAAATGTAGCAAGATAAGAAAAAGAATGCTTACAGAATGTGAGGACTTGTGGGAGGATACAATGAGAAACGGTGATCAAGCTTTGCTCCTCTGGAGGGACGAGGACATGTTGGACAGCCTAAAACAAATAAAGCCAGCAAATAGAAAGCCAGAAAATGTGAGTTATGAAGCACAAAGCCAATGGTAAGCAATGGTGGGATGAATTCCTAGAGAAGCTTTCAGAGTGTTCACAAGTAGTCTATTTCGCAACCAGAAAGCAGTGCTGCCAGGTAGGTTTCGACCTAAAATGGAAGCCAGCACACACTTGGTCCAATTTTCTGAAACCTTAATCTCCTGCCTATATCACTTTCTGCTAATAATCATTAACCCTAGTTCTATTCTTCTTTGTCACAGTTATTACTAATAAAGTGCACTCTACCTCCAAGAGAGGAAATACATTTCAGCTAGGCCATCAATCCCACAAACCTCCCCAGAAAATTCAGGCCCCATCTAGTATGAAGGGCAAGCCTCACAGGGCGGAAGGGTGCAAACAATGAGATGAGAAACATCACACCACCCTTTTCCTCATTCGACTCCATACTAATGAGGAACACCAGAGCAGAAGGCATTCACACCAGTTATTCCAAAGCACAAAGTGCACCGAAAGGCAGGTTATGTGAAGCACAGTTACACTTGGTGACATGCAACGAATGGCGGTATAACCGTCTACCTTTACACACGCACATCGACCCTAAAAGAAGATGAAGTCTCTATGGTCTCCACCAATAGAAGCATCTACAAAACACTCCGGTGAGTCAGTGTCTATGTTATAGTGTACAAGAGGGCTATCTGGAAGCGCAATTTGTGAAGACACTGTAAACCCTGAGAAAAAAAATTAAGACAAATTCATAAGGGCAAAGGAACTTTGTCTATAATATGCAGGAGTCATGATGGATACTATCTCAGTGACCGCACTCAACAAAACCTTTAGTCTTTAACCTAATTCGATTGGTGAGGGAAGGTAAGAGACTGATCACCCTAGAGACCTGATGGGAACAGAGACCCATGATACATGAAAGGATGGGAAAGCTTCAACCAATACACTGGGTAAGGACACAGAATAAGTCGATTTGCAAGAGATAATGGAAATAAAGTATATTGATTAAATAAAATAAATCGGCTCCTACCTCGCCCTTATGCTTTATGGCTACCACACAGATAGTACGACTACTCGAGTCTTACCCAGGAGGGCGAGACAAAAACCATAAATTGGTGCAACACAACAAATGTACAGATCCCCCCCCCCCCCACCCTTCCCAGAAAATAAAGAAAGAAAGCCAAAAATCTCAGAAACTATTTTCACAAGGACTGGATAAAAGTTTTGAAATGTCAAGATCATCCTTGGAAATCCATGCAGATATTATTAAAATGAGTTTCAATGCTTCCCCTAATAAAGATTTTTTTCTAGCAATAATCTGTTTTGTCAAGCCATTAAATAAGTACAATTTTAACTCGCAGCTTACATCATACATGAGCAGTTAGCACAAATGAACACAATCTTTTCCCATGTATGACGTTCATTCCGAGGGTAACTACGAGTGGGGAATTGGACTCTATTTCAGCCACTCCACTTTTCCAAAATAATGCATTTGTGGTCCACGTTTGGGAGGCATGTTACTCAGAAGACTTTGTTAGTAATAATTAATGAATGAGCATTTTTTCTTTGACTTTTATAAACCATTGCAAGACATTGCCATAAAATCCCTATACATTTACTGTATTTTTATTGATTTAGAATCTCTTCTCAATACTGTAGACTAGGCTTTGCTGAAGGTTTATAGGTAATAGTGTCCTATCGAGTTGTATTAGGAGGCATACAACTCCTGTACCAGTAATTAGGAAAAAAAATAATATATTTTAAGCATGATAAAAGGGGGCCAACAAGCATAGGCTAGTCAGCAGGATCGAAGCAACACTGCTTATTGGTTATATGCTGTTTATTCTTACTATAGTCGATCTAGGTCATAAAATGGGTAATGTAAACCAGCTTCTTCCTCAACAGTTGGCACCAAACCTATAGTATATCGATGTTCTGCTGAAAACAAAGCAAACCTATGTCAGGTGTCTCTGGACTTGCACGACTACATAACAAACCGGAGAAATCTTACACCATACATTTCCTTATAGAAAACACTGGGAAAACAACAGTCTTTCATTTCAACCAAAGGGTCATATGAATGGTTGCACATAGAAAGAGAAAAATATTTAGCCTTTCCAGGAGTACCAGTACTGGGGACCAAAACCTGGATGATCGATTGCGCTGGAATTCTTAGTAGGACATTAAGAGGTGTCTCTTGAAATCTTATCAACAGCGATAATGTCATGCAAGTCAGCCAATATACATTTTCCCTTGTTAGAGATGAAGGGATGATGATTCCATCGGTCAAGTACAGACCACTCTTGAGATGGATATGCTCATATAAAGAGCTAGACCTCATAAAAAGCACTGCCAAATGGAGAGTTTGCTGTAAGAAGAGCTATACCTATCCAGGTTACCCAAACAGAGTGGTTACTGTTTCAATCAGTGCAGTGGCTTTGAAAGCATTAATCGGCCTTGTATTTGAAATCAGATATATTAACATTTACAACTATTTGCCTTAAGCGCAGCTGGATAGGTTAGAACTTAGCACCTTAGGGAATGATGATAAGGTGTTGAAATGAAATGTTTTGCAGCAAGCCGAGCTAGAGACACACGCTTGAACTAACCTATTGGATATGAGATATCAATAATCCTAATGCTCATACATACGCTGTCTGGAAACTGTATCCTGTATAGGACATGCATTTTATTGCACCAAGAATTTACATTCTGAACGCAGATGAGCCTTTAAGTTGTTTCACTGGGGAGAACTTTCTTTATTAACGGGCAATGAAGATGGGCCAGGACTTGTTAGAGATTTTGTCTTTGCATTATTTCAGTATTAAACTGAGGTAAATAAAAAAAGTGAATAATGTGGTCTTCTATCCCGCAGTTTCACCAGTAAACAACGTGTCCCGTGTACATTTTTCATTACCCTCAAAAGTTAAGGCCATGCTAAAGTTGTAGGATAGTGGCATACATGGCCAGAATTGACCCCCTGAATTGCTCTCTTCATTTATGCAACCTTGAAGACATGGCAAATGTTGTGTATATATGTATTCATTGGTATTTCAGTTGGGTGAAGCAAGATGGGAGGCAATACAGTACTAGGTGAGGGGAATTATTCAAGCTCACATTTTATAGGGTTAGAGAGTAAAGGGCCATAGGAACAAAGAGGATGAGATGTTTTGCTCTGTGCCAGGCACAGTACTTTGTGACTTAGAAGCATGCAAATGTTGAAGGATGCAGGGACTTAAAAATATCAAGCTTGACAAAGCTGCCTAAACTAGGTCTGCTACTACTTAGCCTACCAATACCTCACCTTTACGATTCAGACAGGTAATACATATACAAAGTCTGCACAAAAAATGTGATGGTTCACTCTACCTTCACAACAATGGCCCATGTTTTACAAAGTCATATTAATACCCATTGCGCAAGCACCGTCATGTTAATGGCCACACTCCAACAGAAGAGGAGGTAATAAGTGGAGCAAAAGGTTTGACACTTAGGGCTGTCCAGGACCATGAGACACACAAGGGGACAAACAAAGCTTTGAAATGGAGGGGGCAATGGATCTCTCTTGCAGGACAAAGCAACCTTACTCCTCTGACACGGGTGGAGGCAGCATTATAGGGTTTGTGCGGTCTAATAGTTGCAAAAGGACACTTTCTTTTTTTTTTTTTTTTATTTAGGACAGAGCACATCCCTGAACTGGTTCGAGGAACAAACCTAAAGAACACTCAAACCATGAGACGAAATGATATGACATTCAGTAAAAGAAAAAAGACCTTTTGATATAAGTTACCAATGGAACAACACTAGGAAAGATTCTTGGTGGGGACCTAAGGGGAGAGTGAATCTGAGGAATGAACATTATGAACTTAAAACTCACACACCACTCGAAGGGTCATGGGTACAGGAGTACATAAGACAAGGAAAGAAACTATATATAGCTAGGTACAAAATGTTTAGAAAAATTATGAAAGCATTTTTAGGTCGAGCCTGTAGCAGCGCGCATGCGCTGCTCTGACAAGACTTTTAGTAAGGGGCTTTTTAGGGCTCACCACACGCACACTCGTGCGTGTGTGGCCTATTGCTTGCGGTTACCCGTACCGGCGCCATAGGTTTTGAATTATCGTGCCCAGACAGGCACGATAATTCAAAACACATGGCTCGCTGTGGCGCACGCACCACTCGTGTGCTTTTTAGGTCTCAAAGAAATAGATGGTTTTACTTTTGTAGCAATCGCAGGTGAATCGCGGCACCCACACTTTACTTTAACCATGTTAAAAGGTAAAGCACGGGTGCCGCGATTGCTACAAAATTAAAGAAATAGAAAAAAAACATCTATTTCTTTACTTTTGTAGCAACCGCGGCACCCGTGCTTGACCTTTAACATGGTTAAAGTAAAGAGCGGGTGCCGCGATTCACCTGGGATTGCTACAAAAGTAAAGAAATAGAAAAAACCATCTATTTCTTCACTTTTGTAGCAAAGAAAAGTGGGATGTCTGCTATGCGACTGGGAAGAGGTAACCGTTTTAGCCAAATGATAGGACAAGATCAGCTGCCAGTGACGGACATGAGGCTGAATTTACGGACGGCCCGTGTAAGTAGTGGGCAGATGGTCAGTGCTAGATGGAAGAGTATAAAACTGTCAAACTTGGGCGTGCTCACACTAGTCACGCTGAGTTCCTGTAAAGCACATTGGTCGGAGCTCCGCCCCATCCTTTTACTGCTTGACATCTCACCGTACCTAGGCGATCAATTAATAATTTATTAGGTGCATGAACTCCCCCCAGTAAGAATTTACTTTAAGCAAATGGCTTGGAACTTGGAGATGTATCAAAACCTCTACAGAGAAGCTTCTTGGATTTTATAAAGCAACAAAGCACCACTGTGTTGGTCTTAAAAATCTGTGTCAACTGAAGGGGTTTTGTAAGATGGTTTACCTGCTATGATGCATAGGGCACAAAGTGTTTACGACATCTTTGTTCGGTTTTAAAAGTATAGATACATTAAAATTTGTGAGAAATAATTGGCAACCATTAAAAAGAGAGAATACCATCTATGTTTTTGTCTAATAAAGGTATAAAATGATACACCAGGATTATCATTATTGTCTTTCGTAAAAGTGGATATATTTGAGAATACTGCTTCCCTGCTCGATTAAGGATGTACCTAGGTGTGCGATTGCTTTCCGAAGCATTTTCAGCTTTCAGTAGCTATTCTGCGCACAAACTCTGAATAGTTCCATTTAAACCAAGTTCACACCAGATGTGGCATTTAGTGTTAGTGAAATTTTCACCTAGACTTCTTATGCGAGTCACTTGTGGGAAAAGCGTTCTAAATCCATCTCCCAAAGAAAGCTATGGCAAATTCATTAGTGTCAAGTAATTACAGATCCTTATCTCCGCTGCGCTATCCAGTTAACATCTTGGAAAGACTTGTGAACAAGAAACTGTTAGATTATTTGGAATGTCACGCTCTGTTAGATGAGGTGCAATCTGGCTTCATGCTGCCTCACAGTACTGAATCAGCACTAGTGCTGGCACTGCACGAGCTGCAGATGGTGGTGGATTGTGGTCATACAGTTGTCTTGGTCTAACTTGATCTATCGGGCCGCCTTCAACACAGTTAATCACAAGACCGTATTCGCAAGGCTTCGGGTATTGGGGATAAATGTTTAAGTGCTTGAGTGGATACAATCCTACTTAGAGGACAGGCTGCAAGCCATAGCTCTCTTCTCTTTTTGGTCCACATTAAAAGCAGTGGAACATGGTGTATCCTAGGGCTTAACGCCAAGCCCAACTCTTTTTTTTTTTTATATCTACTTGCACCCTCTTGCAACTCTTAGTATTAGATCCTTTGGTGTTAACTTTATCTACTGCACAGATGGTGCACAGCTAATTCTTACTTTGGACAACTCTCGGCCAGAGTTATTGGACACATTTCACAACTGTGTAAAAGAAATCTCGATCTGGCTTAGTAGCAACTCCTTAATCAATCAATCAATCAATCATAGGCATTTGTATAGCGCACTGCTGACCCGGAGGGTCTCAAGGCGCTGGGGGGGGGGGGGGGAGGAACGCTACTGCTCGAACAGCCAGGTCTTGAGTTGCTTCCTGAAGGAGAGATGGTCTTGCGTTGTCCGGAGGTGGATGGGGAGGGAGTTCCCTGCCTTGGCTGCCAGGTAGAAGGATCTTCCTCCGGCGGTGGCTCTGCGGATGCAGGGGACGGTGGCGAGAGCGAGGCTGGCGGAGCGGTGCTGGCGGGTGGGCTTGTGGAAGGTCAGGCGGCTGTTGAGGAACTTGGGGCCCAGGTCGTGGAGGGCCTTGTGTGTGTGGGTGAGGAGTCGGAACGTGATTCTTTTGTTGACGGGGAGCCAGTGCAGGTCTCTCAGGTGTCCGGAGATGTGGCTGTGTCGGGGGATGTCCAGGATGAGTCGTGCTGAGGCGTTCTGGATCCGTTGGAGTTTCTTCTGGAGTTTGGCGGAGGTGCCGGCGTAGAGGGCGTTCCCGTAGTCCAGCCGACTGGTGACGAGGGCCTGGGTGACCGTCTTCCTGGTCTCGGTGGGGATCCACCGGAAGATCTTTCGAAGCATGCGCAGGGTGTTGAACCATGAAGACGAGACGGCGTTGACTTGTCTGGTCATCGAGAGGGAGGAGTCCAGGATGAAGCCTAGGTTGCGTGCGTGGTCCGTTTGCTTGGGGGTGGCTCCCAGGGCGGGGGGCCACCAGGAGTCGTCTCAGGCGGAGGGTGATGATCCCAGGATGAGGACCTCCGTCTTGTCTGAGTTCAGTTTCAGGCGGCTGTTCTTCATCCCTTCGTGTATGCTGGCTCTGGCGGCGTCCGGGTCGCTGGTGAGGGAGAGGATCAGCTGGGTGTCGTCGGCGTAGGTGATGATCTTGAGGTTGTGTTGACGTGCGATGGATGCGAGGGGGCTCATGTAGACGTTGAAGAGGGTGGGGCTGAGCGATGACCCTTGTGGAACGCCGCAGATGACTTCGGTGGCCGCTGACCGGAACGGGGGGAGGCAGACTCTCTGGGTTCTTCCGGCGAGGAATGAGGTGATCCACTCCAGGGCCTTCTCCTGGATGCCGGTGTTGTTCAGGCGCTGTACCAGGGTGCGGTGGCAGACAGTGTCGAATGCTGCGGAGAGGTCCAGGAGGATGAGGGCCGCAGTTTCCCCGTTGTCCATTAGGGATCTGATGTCGTCTGTGGCTGCGATGAGGGCGGTCTCCGTGCTGTGGTTGGCTCGGAAGCCGGATTGCGAGTGGTCGAGGGATCCGTTGGTCTCGAGGAAGGCGGCTAGCTGTCCGTTGACGGTCTTCTCGATGACTTTGGCAGGAAACGGGAGGAGCGAGATGGGGCGGTAGTTCTTGAGGTCGGAGGGGTCTGCAGTTGGTTTCTTCAGCAGGGCACTGATCTCGGCGTGTTTCCAGCACTCCGGGAAGGTGGCGGTGTTGAAGGAGGCGTTGATGTCGCGGAGGTGGGGTGCGATGATGTGGTCGGCCGTGTTGAAGATGTGGTGTGGGCAGGGGTCCGTAGGGGATCCGGAGTGGATGGTGTTCATTGTGCGTGTTGTGTCTTCGGTGCTGACTGGGGTCCAGGTGCGGAGGGTGGCGGTGGGGGGCATCGGTTCGGTGGTGGGGTTCGTGGTTGGTGGGCCGAAGCTGTTGTGAATGTTGGCGATCTTGTCGTGGAAGAAGGCTGCGAGGGAGTCGCAGAGGTCTTGCGAGGGAGTGATGTCATTGTTTCCGGCGTCGGGGTTGGAGAGCTCTTTGACGATGCTGAAGAGTTCCTTGCTGTTGTGGGTGTTGTTGTCCATTCGTTCCTTGAAGGCTGTCTTCTTTGTGGCGCGGATCAGTTGGTGGTGTTTGCGGGTGGCGTGTTTGAGGGCCGTCATGTTGTCTGGTTGGTGCGCCAGGTGTTCTCCAGGGAGCGGCAGTTCTTCTTGGAGGTGATGAGCTCGTCGGTGAACCAGGAGGCTTTCTTGCTGCCGCGTCTGCTGGGGGGGGTTCTTCTTCAGTGGTGCGAGGGCATCTGCGCAGTTGGTGATCCACTGTGTGAGGTTGTTGGCGGCTTCGTTGGGGTCCGTTGAGCTGGTGGGGGGGTTCTGGCTGAGGAAGGTGGTGAGCTGGTCGCCGGTGATCTTGTTCCAGCACCTGCGGGGGGCTTGTTGAGGGTGGTGGTGGGTCGTCGTTTTACTGAAGCTGAAGTGGACGCAGCTGTGGTCAGTCCACTGGAGATTGGTGGAGTGGCTGAAGGTGACGTATTTGCTGGATGAGAAGACTGGGTCAAGCGTGTGGCCGGCGTAGTGGGTGGGGGTGGTTACCAGTTGCTCGAGTCCGAGGTTGGCCAGGTTGTCCAGCAGAGCAGTGGTGTTGCGGTCCTTGTTGTCCTCCAGGTGGAAGTTGAGGTCCCCCAGGAGGATGTAGTTGGTGGAATTGATGGCGTGCGGGCTGACGAAGTCTGTGATGTCTTCGCTGAACTGTGTGCGTGGTCCCGGTGGTCTGTAGACGAGGGTGCCTCTGAGCGTGGTCTTGGGGTTGGTGTGTATCTGGAAGTGGAGGTGTTCGGCGGAGGTGAAGGGGTCATCGGAGTTGGTCGTGATGCGGATGGTGTTCTTGTGGATGATGGTGATGCCTCCTCCTGTCTGGTTGACGCGGTCCTTCCTGGTGATTTTGTAGCCTTCCGGGACGGCGATGGCGACATTGGGCGCTGAGGAGGCGTTCATCCAGGTTTCCTTCAGGAAGGCGATGTCTGGTGCCGTCGAGTCGAGGAGGTTCCAGAGTTCGACGGCATGCCTGTGAACGGAGCGGGTGTTGGGCAGGATGCACATCAGGTGTTTGTTGCTGGGGCTCGGTTTAGCAGGTGCGGTGTTGGGTCGGAGGCCGGTGAAGCGGCAGGTCAGGCAGGTGAGGGGTCCGTAGGTGCGTCTCGGGGTGGCTCGGTAGCAGGCGGTGTTTCGGCCGGCGTTGAGTGCGTGGAGGGTTTTGGCGTCGTAGATGTGCAGGGTGTGCTGGCGAGGGAGAGGACCAGGGGGGTCCGGCGCTGGGCGCAGTCCAGGCGCGGACGGGCGCAGACGGGCTTACCTTTGGCGCACCTTCGGCACTCAATCGGCACTCAATCGGCACTCAATCGGCACTCAATCGGCACTCCCGCTGCGCGGTCGCTCTGGGGGCGTCATAAGTAAGGAGCCGGGAGGGAGGAGCAGCTGGGAGCGGGGCGGCGAATGGAATCACATGGGGGGCGGGGACGCAGGGAGGCAGCGGCGGGAAATTCCAAGAAGCAGCGGGAAATTCCCAGGAGCAGCGGGCAGCGAGCGAAGGAATCTGCAGGCAGGAGGCAGCAAAGGCAGGCAGGAGCGGCAGCAGTGAGTGGGGCGACCAAGCCCTGGGGAGGGCTGATGGATTAATGTAGATAAAACAGAAATCCTATGCTCAGTGTTGGCAGATTGGGCTATTGCCCCCACAAATAGGTGATATGTTTCCTATTTGTATGTGAAAAACACTCCTGTTACGTTGTGTAAATTTGGGTGACGTTTGCCCCAGTGTGCTCAATATTTGAATAATAGGTGGCGCTGTCAGATGCTCTGCAGTTTCATCCAGGATCCTTAGGCTCTGTGCAGACCTGTGTTAAATAAGGGGTGACACTCATTCATAGTGCTAAAGCCCTACCCATGATGGTCCTGCTTCATGTTGTTGGCCTGCCTTCCTCGTGCGTACGTCCTCATTTTGAGTCCGTACTTGTAAGAGTTGTGAACTAATATTCCACTTCCATTGTTGGAATTCTCTTTGCCTAACATGCTGGATTGAAATAAAAAACACCTCCTCAATTAATGAATATAAGAGATTGAAGAAGATGCAGCCTTCGCAGCAGGATTTTCTAGATAACATCGCACGTGAATTTACTGAGAGAGTCTGAAAATCCATGACACATGAGACAAAATATTAGATCATCAAACCTGTTTAGACTGCAGCACCTTTATCTTCTTTTTTTGGTCTTGCTAAAGACCGCTTTAGGTGATTGGTGACATCATTTCAGCAAAACACACAATGTATACACGCATTGGCATAGCCAATAGGTCTTGCCTTTGGGAGTTTTTAAGTATTTAGGCAGAGCAATCGACTTTGCCAATGTCTTTAAGCTATGTTGTAGAGCAGTATGGCTGCTGTGCAGCATGTTGAAAAGCTATGATAAAGTGATATAAGCATTTTTTTACCTTATATATAACCAAGAAGCCATTATGTACAAATGAACGACCCTATTAAACAAGCACTGGCATAGCCAATGGGTCTTGCCTATGGGACCGCATAAGTGTTTAGCCATGCAACAGTTGATGTAGTTGCACCAAGGATATTGTGCTGCATAACTAAATACTTATACGGTCCCAGAGGCGAGACCTATTGGCTATTCCAATGCTTGTTGTAAAAGATGCTGAGAGAGGGACACAAAGGGCACCCGAAATTAGCAGACTATAGGCCCATAATTATGAACATACTGTGTGACTCGTTGCACTAAATAAATCCAAAAACGTAAGGCAATGGATAAAGGGTCTTTAAAACAAAACGTTGCATCAATTACCTAGGTAAGGTGTTGGCGGGGGGGGGGGGGGGGGGAGGAGGAGTCGTGAACGCCCATTCTTGATGTTTCAAACTGTAACAACATCTCAGCTGTAGAGGTTTACTCAAAGATCCAAATATTAGCATGGTTAGCGTGTATTCTACCTATCTTAACAGTGGGGGTTGATTTAAACAGTACGATGTAAAAGCACCATTCCATGCAGCCAGACATCCAGCAATAGAGCAGATAGAAATATCATAAGTCCATCACATACGCTCACAGAAGCTTAAGAGTCCAGATCGTAATCAGGTAATGCAGTCATGCTGCCAGTTGGGATAATCAGACCACTGAAAATCCCAGTTAATGTAAACTTCCTGCTCGTGTTGAAATGGCTGCCATGTTATGAGGGAAGACAGTATCACTTCAATGCCACATAGCATGACTCGTAAACAATTAACGCAGCATCGGTGAAATAAGTACGCTGCAAACTAAAACCAACTATTTGTGACAAAGTTAATCTAAAACTAAATGATTTTGGTTTTTTTTTTTTTTTTTTTTTTAAAATCAGCATTGTTACAAACAAACGTTATTTTTCATGCTACCGGGAACCGAATAAAGTGTTTGTCCTTTATTTCGGCTCGATTTATCACTTCACGCTGAAAAAGCTCAGATCGCTCAGCATTACTCAACATCCCCATCTTAAAGAGGGTGACGTGTCTGTTACAGCTCTCGAGAGCATGCGCTCCATCTCCACTGCTGAAGGATGTATTGGAGCGGAGTAATCATAAACACAAAAGATTCATGCTTTTTCTACAGGGGTTTTAATTCTTTCCTGGTTATATATACACCCTTTACAGGCCTACTTCAAAATAATATTCTTGGGAGGAGGTGTGGCTTACTGCAAACTTACTCCTGATATCCAACAGTAAGTCTCATACTCCTGAAAACAAATTATGCCCTACTTCCTCCCTTTAGCACACATCCTGGTGCACTTCTAAATTAGGCCAATGACATCCACATCTACAGAGAATAGCACAATAATTTAGGGAACCAGGAAAACAATATCAAACGTCCAGATCAGACTTAAAACTAGATAAAACTTGGTGTGTGTGACTGGAGTGAGAAAAAAAAAAAGAACCTTGTAACTGGGATGGCCAGACTGCATCAAAGTTTCCTTTCCAGTGGATCATGTGCTAGAGATCTTATCCCACAACACAGTGCACACTCCAAATCGGGGAGAGGAGTTGGCCTAACGGACCTGGGTTCGAGTCTGGGTAATGACGCTGAACATCCTGTGATTCTGGGCAAATCACTTAATCTGCTCGTGCCTATCAAAAAATGAATGTGTGTCCTCATGTAACGTAACTGGTGCTATGTAAAGCGCTCTGATACCAGATTGGATTCGGGTCAAGTTCGCACTATATAAAACTCAGCAAAAAACTTTCACAGCACAAAGCTCACATCTTAGCCTCACACATTATCATGCACTTATAAATTAAATTATCAGAAAACAATGTATGCCATGCAGGGTCTTCAGAGGAGCACAAAGGACAGAAACTGCCAGAGGTAGCATGCCATCCTTCAAATCATTACATTACATTCTCTACACACGTACACAACCTCACATACTGACAAACACCGATTACAAATTTTCATTCCAGAAGCCACACAAGTTATCACAATTTGGATTAATGGTCTATTGCTACTCTTGCAATCAAACATTAATTTTGTGTAGGCCACTTACTTTCTATCACGGTGCACCTACTTGAAACCTGATTAGGCTTGGGTTCTGAAAGCTATAAAACCAAATTTACACTGCAAATCACTACTTAGTCAGGGCACAAAATAGAAGCCAGGCCTATTGTCTTTGCCAAAGCTTGTTTGCCATTATGTCTGAAATATTGGTTCATAGAACTAGAGAGAAATTACAAGGCCACTGTTAAACCTTTCCTTTTGATATGCAACAAATTATGAGCCAGACTAGGTGAGTGAGAGGGGACCGGAAATCGCCCATAATGCCAAGTTATATTTTCCTTCCAATCAAATACAAACACAGGTCCCAGAGACTTTAATATTGATTTATAGCCTGTCAGTAGGTATTTAATATTTTTTGATTGAAAATGCCTCAAAATGTGACCTGTATGTACTAAGATGCAGCAGGCTAAAATTGGCCCAATCCTTAAAAGCCACATGCAAATTAATAACGGATTGCTGCAGAGCTTCAATCAAATTGATAAACATTTAGAGCCATTAAGTGTCATGGTTTGAAGAATTACATTGTTCACATGTTGAGGTCACCTCTCTAGTACCAGAGAACAATGAAACACATTTTTCAATATTTCTTAACTCTTTGAAGGCAACATTCTATGAAGACGACATAATTCTAACAACCATGTTGAAATCCATCACTGGCTAACCTCTAGACACTCCTCAGCACTCTTGTTTTCCCTTTCAGTGTAACTTATGTTAATGGTCTTTTTGCTCAACTTTTCTCCAGCCAGTAATTGCTTTTATCTCTATTCCCCGTGGCATCATTTGAACACGGCTTGCCAGTGTATACTGCAGTTCCTGCAGTTAATGGTAAGCATCGGTTTCAAACCTTCCATAGTGTATCACTCTGGCTTTAATGTGCTTTAGCATGCTAGTGTCCAGCCACGCCCACATTATCTTTTTGCTACTCAGGGCGCCTCATGCTCAGCGGTACCTATCAGAACTCTCATGTGGAGTCACAATGTAACTTTATGCCTATTATACTGCATCCCTAATTTTTAACACAGAACAGTTTCTTTTAATCATCACTCATTTGATGTCGCTACTGCATGACATCCTATCAAGCATGTGTGCTTCACTAATTCAGTTCTTAAGATTACACATAGATTTATTTTTCATGTACATATGGGTCAAAGGACCCTTTGATTGTTCTTTCAAATTTTCCTTTAATGCATTGGTGCATGCCCTTGTCTATAGTCTTGAAAAGGCCTAGAATCACAAGGCTGAAACGCATCGACCCTCACAAGATCTACAAATCAAAGTTGAAAATCTTTTCTATAGACCATTGCTCCAACTTTATAGAAACATTTGATCCATCACTGTATGAGCGGGTCCTCTATCTTGTTTAACTTACTCTAGGCAACCTACCTGGAGACAGCACTCATATTCCAACCAACAGATTCGACCATCTACTCAACACATTGTACATACAGCAAAGATTGTTCTTGAGATATATACAAAAAAGAAAAAAAATTATATATATGGTCCATGATTATTCCTTGTTTTTAGCAGCGTTTTAGACGAGTTTTTACTTGTGGTTTTACCTGGGTTTTACCCGGTTTTTAGGTCTCGCCGAGTCAGTGCGTATGCGCTGCTCTGCAAGACATTTTGTAGGTGAGTCTTCAAAGTGCTACTGGCTGGCTTAGCGCTTGCGTTCACGTAAGCGTGCACACGCGCAGCCGGCCACCATCTGTCTTTCACCCTCGCGATCACTTTCACAATAGTAAAGAAATAGAAAAAAACATCTATTTCTTTACTTTTGCTAAAATCGCGGCACCCACGCTTGACTTTGAACATTAAAAGTAAAGCGCGGGTGCCGCGATTATAAGAAAAAGAAAAAAACATCTATTTCTTTACTTTAACTATAATCTAGGCACCCGCGCTTTACTTTTAATGTTCAAAGTAAAGCGCCGATGCCTCGATGCTTGTTTGCTCTTAATATCGGTCATCGCAAGTATGCTTTTTAGCTACAATTTTACGTCCTCTCAATTTGAGAACTTAAAAGAAGGGAATATTATACTTACATCAGTTAGGTTGGGCGGTAATCTGTTGTTGCACAAATGCAGAATTAATCTTTTTTGTGTAATTCTGCGTAATCTCTCTGCATTTTTGGGTAATTCCATGTGATTATGCAACATAAAATTATGAGAATTACGCACACCTCTACTAGTAACACAGCCCCTCATGAGACCACCCCAACTCAGTTTGTGCGCCCAGAAGTAAATACTTTTTTTTCCATTTACAGCACTGCCCATATAGATGCATGTGGATTGTGCGGCATACAAATCATGCACATCCACCACAATTTTGTGCTTTTTTTGTGCACTGAAAAAGTGCGATACTGGACGTAGTTTTGCTCCATCCAACTATTTCCTGTAAAGTTGGATAGGCAGCTGGTAGATGGAAGAGTAGGCCCTCAGGCTGAGTTTATATTCTGACACTCTTTGAACGGCAAACATATTTTGGGACACAAAAAGCATGTTTGCTGCAAATGACATGCTGCTATATAGGGGCAAATCAGTACATTTGCATCGGATGATAAGCCAATAATGTGGGACAAATGAATACGTTTGCTGCATTTCGGAATGGGTATTTTGATAAAATAAGAGCAGTTAATTCAAATAATCAGTGGTTTTATGACAAAAGTATAATTTACGGAAATGACAAGTGTATTTGCTGTTCTAACTAACTGTCTGCTATTGATATATTCATCGCTTTTGTTCATGCAAACATTCAATATGGTTGTTATCCGGAGTGTTTTAGGGTGCACTCTCCAATGGTACTGCGCACTACTTGGTTTCGGAGTAACCATGCTTGTGTATGTTAGCGAAACCTTGTGTTTTTTTTTTTACTTTTAGGATATTCTTGATCCACTTCATTCTCCGTGATATTTTTTCTGTAAAGGTCACGTGATTTCACTTCCTGGCATGGAAATCACTTTCTGTGTGACCTCAAATATAGCGTGCCAGCCCCATGGTCAATAAAATAAATTGCATCGTGACCCCTGACATACACAAGCATTGGCATAGCCAATAGGTCTCGCTTTTGGGACCTTATAAGTATTTAGTTAGGCAGCACAATATCCTTGGTTCAACAATATCAACTGTTGCATGACTATACACTTATAAGGTCCCAAAGGCGCGACATATTGGCTATGCCAATGCTTGTTACCGTTGGTTTTACTCTACTAATACGGGGCTAGGCTTGGGATTTTTTATGGGCAATAGTGAGATTTTACCTGAAAAATCCTATTAGCTATTGTAATTTCAATTGAGTTACCTTTATATATATTGAATGTATTGTATGATGTTTAAAGTAATGCACTAGCACTTTATGTTGACATCTTAGCATATCAATACTATCAACTTGATATACCCGCATCAATTATATATCTTGACCATTGTTTTTGGAAACAAGCTAAGTTTGCACATCGGTAATTGTATGAGTATACAAGAATGCACTAGCACTTTATTATATGCTTTATGTAGGAATATAAGCATCTATCGGTCTTTTCCCAGGCACGATTAGCAGTTATGTTTTGAATAACTGGTTTTAGATGAAGATCTGATTTCTATATTTATATCTATTAGCACTTGCACTTTTTAATCACTATTTTGCACAATATGCCACCCATTTGAGTAATCAGATTTACTTCAATAATGGTTGTACTTGGACTGCTGGAATATTTCTTTCAGCTTTATGATTTAAGAAAGGGCAGGCTTTGTGTTCACCAGTTTTTTTCAACATTGCAATGAGTATATATTGCTGATTGGCCCATGGTACGTCATGTGATCAAGACAGTGTTTCACTGTCGAAACCCGTAAGGCTGGGCACATGCTGTTATCTATGAAACTGATATCTCTGCAATAAAGCGTACTTGAAACTACCAATGCACACTGAGGTCCGTACCTGATGTTTGCGGCGGGAAAGGCAATTCAGGATTGTGGATTTTTATATATCTCTCAGTTGGGGCAGGGCACATAGCAAAATAAGTAACAGCACCAGCAAACTAGGTCCACGTCGTCTTTTTCCTGATCCAAGGGACGTGTGCATGAGACGAGGCAATTGAATATATATATATATATATATTCAGTGAAAAAACCATAGGTTTCACACACGTTATAGTTAGGAATTAGCATTTAAAAAACCTTAGAAATTCAGTGAAAAAACCATAGGTTTCACACATGTTATAGTTAGGAATTAGCATTTAAAAAACCTTAGAAATTCAGTGAAAAAAGCTATTTTCTCAGGATCTACTGAACAGATTTACACCAAACCTACAAAAGGCACTTCCTTGACCTGAGGACTACCTCTCTGCCAAATTTCTAGTAATTCTGTTCAGCCGTTCGGGCTGTAGCTCGTTCTAAAGGTCCTATGGAAAAATGCATGGGAAAAACGCGTTTTGGGACCCCCCTTTTATCTCAGCCCCCGCTTGACGAACCCCCCCCCGAGACTTTCAGGGTAGGAGCGGAGCGTAGCGCCCCACCTATTTTGAGAAATTCGCGAGGATTCGTCGACCGGCGCCAAAGTTATTCAAAATAGAATGTTGAGGTTTTCCTATGGAAACGTGGTCCTAACTATAACTACCTACTGGCGACCGCCAGTAGGTAATATATATATATATATATATATATATATATATATATATATATATATATATATATATATATATGCTCCTTTTGCCATTCCCCCACGATTGAGCACACTCGAAAACAGACCAAGGTGGCAAGCCTTTTATTCCAGGGTATAAGCAAGACGTAGCAGGCAGTTTCAATCAGACAGTCATGCACGCGGTACGCCACTACGGAGCGATTCCTACAAGCGGATCCCCATCCCTACCTACACATAAATCAAGCTGCTGGTCGAGTGCTACTTACAGGTGGACAACCTTGGAGCAGAATATAACACGCGGCCGTCCAGCCGCGGAGTATGCACCACCCCGGTAGCCTTGGGGGCCACGAAAGTGGAACAGCAGCCGTACATAGGATCGAGGACGGGCCCACTTGCAGGGTCCATACAGGACTTGATTATGAGCTTTCCGCACTACACTTCCCATAATGCACAGCCTCATTTGAGCCTCCCATTGGTGGGTGTGTCGTATGTTAAATGGTGAAGTGGGTTAGCGGTTGTGCACACCGTTTCCGTTAAAGCCTCTGAAGAGAAGCATATGGAGCTTCGAAACGCGTCAGGCAAATCCACTACGGAGCGGTTCCTACAAGCGGATCCCCGTCCCTACCTACACATAAATCAAGCTGCTGGTCGAGTGCTACTTACAGGTGGACAACCTTGGAGCAGAATATATATATATATATATACCAAAATCAATGTTACTTTCAACTTATTAAGAGGCTCCAATCCAATGGCAACATCATAGTGCGTCAGGCAGACAAAGGGGGAAACATCGTATTATGGTCAAGAGAACTATATCTGGAAGAGGCAATGAACCAGTTAAACGATCACAATTGCTATAAGAGAAGTGAGGTTGGCAAGGTGAAACAGATGTGGTGCAACTTTTATTTAAAATTGACAGCCTGGAGAAGTGCGGGTCTAATAAGTGTGGATGAACTTAAATTCCTTAAAAATGACCATCCTGCCATACCGGCCATATACTTCATCCCCAAAATACATAAGAACTTTGAAAAACCACCAGGCAGACCCATAATATCTGCGAGGAACAGCATCACTGAGAACACATCCAGATATGTAGACTACTTTCTACAAGATCATGTAAAGCAGTTGCCATCATATATCCGTGACACCAGCGATTTCCTGCAGAAAATTAAAGATATTATGTGGAATCCAGACTACCTATTGATGACACTGGACGTCACGAGTCTATATACCAGCATTCACCATCATGATGGTACCAGGGCAGTTGAACATTTCCTTGGCACAAAATCAATTCACATGAGTGAACATAACAAAATGCTGGTAACCATGATTGATACCTGCTTGAACGATAATTTCTTTATGTTCCAAAATCAGGTATACCAACAGGTCAGGGGTGTTGCAATGGGGGCTTGCTTCTCTCCCAGCTACGCCTGTTTACACATGGGACTGTGGGAGGAGCAAGTCCTCAGAGCAACATACTCTGAACTATTGAACACGCATGTAGTCTGTTGGTATCGATTTATCGATGATTTATTCATAATTTGGAGGGGCTCTGAAATACAGGCCAGGAACTTTACAGATCAGATAAATGTCAATTCTTTAAATCTTAATTTCACAGTCAATATCAGTAAGGAAACTATCACTTTTCTAGATGTGGAGATATATATTTGGGAAAATCAGATCCAAACCAGACTGTATAGAAAACCCACAGCAGGCAACTCTGTACTACACGCCTCCAGCCACCACCCGGGTCACCTGATACGCAGCATTCCCTATGGGGAAATGCTGCGCATCAGACGAATTTGTAGCAAGCATGAGGAATGTCTCAAGGCGCAGCAAGAAAGCAGACAGAGATTCCTAGCCAGGGGCTACTGTGCAAAGGTAATTGATCAGGCCATCAGGAGAGCCAACCTTATGTCTAGAACTGACGCCTTGAAAAACAAACAAACTACCCCCATTCCTATCGATAATGTATCTACAGAACCAACTAGGCTGATATTGACATACAATAGACAACACTGTACCATCCGTAAGATAATCCGCAAAAATTGGAATCTCATTTGCAATGACCCAGTGATAGGGAAACAGACAGCACCTACTCCTAACATCACCTTCAGAAAAGCCCGTTCTATGTCAAGTGACTTGGTTAAAAGTAGCCCTGAAATTATCTCCAACAGAAATTGGCTCAATTCTAGAAAGGGATTCTTTCGCTGTACAAATTGCAAAGCGTGCAAACACGGTGTCAGCACAACCACATACAAATCCCCTTTTCACATGGAAGAAAGAAGGATAAGTAAATTCTTGACATGCAAAACAGAGTTCGCTGTCTATGTGCTGGGGTGTCCTTGTGGCCTGCAATATGTTGGTAGTACCAAGTTGCAGGTCCACAAGAGGATACTCCAGCACATTAGAGCTATCACCAACAGTGACCCCACTTATCCAGTTGCAAGACACTTCAAAGAATGCCACAACAATAACATTGAACTTTTGAAGTATTTCGCAATAGATCATGTATTGCCACTCAGACGAGGAGGCAACCGTGAAGCACTACTACGTAAACTTGAAACCCGATTCATTCTAGAATTAGATACTAAGTCACCCAACGGGTTGAATGCTAATGAGGATTTATACACGTGCCTATGATACTATTATCATGGAAATGTTACTGTAACTAAGCCTGCTATAAATGTCCTATGACAAAATGACAAATGAGATATTGCATTTAGCATATCTTTTAACAAAAATCTCTTCCTCCTTTCTTTTAACAATCACAGCAACATATTTAGTTTTACGTACATTTTAGACACTGGGTAGCACTCTTTTATGCAACATAGGCACTTAAGTTTAGTTTTATTGAAACAGTTTGATTCAACTATGTTTACACCTGTTTAGGCCAAAGCACTAGCACTTTATATCATTCGTGAAAATTTTGTGAAGGATTTGTGTATATTATTGAACGACTATTATTCCTGGATTTTAACCAAAGTATAAACAGAGATGACTAATGTTTTAGAATCTACCCATCGGGGTTTTATTCTTTTATCTTATTTTCTATATAAATAGGATTGCACAAGTTACTATGTTATTTATATATATATTTATGTACTTATTTAAATGATTAGATGTGTAAATATGCGTATTTATACTTGTATTTATTGATATTTATTTATTTATTTATTTATATGTATTGTATATGTGATATGTGTAAATTGAACTATGGTCATTCTCAACGTAGGTGAATTTTATTCACCCCCAATATTTATACACAAAGCCATTATGAGTATTTCACGTCACCAATTATTATGATGACTAATAATACTTGATTTGATTCAATGCTTGGTCTAAAAGTTTGGCATTATGTCATAAGTGAATAGCGATTCAGTACTGTTTCTTTCATTGTTTCTATGTCTATGATGACTCAATCACTGTGTACCACGTGACTATACACTAGCACTTTAAAACTGTGAATGTCGTCCTCGCATGTCATGTGATCAAGGCCTCTTTGCAGGCCGAAACGCGTAATGGCGGCAGTGCTGGGTGATATGAAATAAAAACTTCTGCACTGATTTTGGGTCTGTGTTCGTCTTTCCGAGGAGACGTGGAAGTTGGAGACGAATCTTGTTATATATATATATATATATATATACACATATACACATACATACACACACACACACATACATACACACACACGAGTTTGCAAATAAAATTCCACCATAAAATATTTTTTATACACATACTCTATATATACATACCTTTTTTCTATACTTTTACTACTAAAGTCTAGTTAAAAACAAACGTTTCAGCGCGTAACCTAGGTTACCTGTTTTGCTCTGCATAGTAATGAAGTTCTGTTTTTAATCAGAAAATAATAATATTTGCAAAAATTTCCTTTTTTCCAATAATAACAATTAATAAGCTACTGTGTTACTATTTTGATTAATCTGTCCTGCTAAAGCTTCTCTTTCTACCACTCCTCAACAATGTCAACACCTCAAACACCCTGGGTGGTAGCTTAGCCGCTGAAGATGGCAGTTGTAGTTTGCTGAGCTCCTGCCGCCCGCAGCAATCTGATACCACTCACTGAGAGAACCGCGGACATCGTGGCAAACTTTCAGCTTCCCATAGCTGGGTGAGACACTGTTGGCGAACGTGGTGCTCCTGACTTCGACCGTCTGTTTAGGGGTGCTGGCGAGGGGACAGGCGACCAAAGCTCTACTCGTTTCCCGAGGGTCACAAGAGAGGATGGGAGGGCCGCAGAGCGGGTGCACAGCTCCCCTTGTCAGGACTCGGGTGGGCCCCGTGTCTCCAGTGCTCCTTTCTGAAGCCTGCGGGTTCAGGCACCAGTGGACAGCAGAGGCTGGGGCCAGGGCCCCTGCTTCAGAACCTTCGCTCTGTGTGGGTTTGTTTCAGAACCCTTGTCCTCAGTTATATGACAAGACGTGTGCTCACAAACAGCAGCAGCATGATCTGGTTAGATCCAAGTGCTAGTGTCTGACAAGAGAGAATAACAAGGGGAATTGTTGTTTGCCCGGGTCTAGTGTGTTCAGGCAAAATACCAGGAAAATAATAAAATACGAAAACATATGTAGGTTCTGTGTGAAAATACAACGTGGCACAAAAAGAAGCATGTTAGGTAATAACGTGTGCAAAATAAAAATGGCCTACAACATGCCTAGTTCGGCTAACATAGGGAAATCAGCAATGGGCCATGCAAGAAATACACACCGGGGCCACTGGGTGCATGAGGCAGAGGGATTTGGCAGCTGTGCTGGGCCGCGAACCGCAATGTGACAACCTTATCAGGATCTAATTTGACCTGGTGGAAGCTACAGCATTTCTACCACCCTAACTTTTACAAAACTCCTCTAGGGGTGGGGGGGGGAGAGCTGCATGGGCCAAAGCGCGGTACTGGACATTTAGATACGACTGTGGACCAGTAGGGGCTGGGCAGTTTGGGGAACATAAGCCTCCCCTTTCCTCATCACAGGGCAAGATCGATAAATTCACCAGGCCCTCCTCCTATGTGGAGCCCCCAGACATGCTCGGGCACAGGGAGGGGAGAAGGCCCACACCTATCAGAGGTGTCTCCCATCTTGTAGGCCATCCAAGACCTCCGCTCCTCCGTCAACTGCAAAATAGATGAACTCCAAACTTATAAGCCACGATCTACATAACACAGTGGACAGAGTCATGGTAACCGAAACCAGAATATCTGAAGCAGAAGACTCCTTGCAGGTCTGCCAGTCTTAAGTGAAGACCCTGCGGTGCACCGTGGAGCCAGAGCAGAGGATGCGGAGGGTCCATCAAGAAGAAACACCATCCAAGTAGTGGGGATTCCAGATGGGAAGGAGGTGCCTAACACAACCACTTTTATCGCTAAACGGCTACAGATATGGCTACTGCCAGGAACAGTTTCCCCCTGATTCCTAGTGGAACGTGCCCACGGGTCCTTGAACACCTGGCCAAGGCCAATAATAGCCCATATATTGAACTACGCGGACTGCAACACTAGACTGCGGGCCTCTCAGTCCAGAGATCCATTGCACTGCGAGTCAACATGTTCAGATTTTCCCAGATTATACCCTCAAAATGCAAAAACGACACCACTCCTTTCAGAGCGTCAAGCAGAAAATGGGGGTCATGGGCATCCAATACATGCCACTATTCCCTTCCCACCTCAAAGTGTTGTTTGTAGTTGAATCCCTGGGAACGGGTGAAGTAGAGACCTCGTCTGATGGTGGCCGCTGTGAAGAACAGGCAGAACTCCACATATGAGCAGGAGGCTGCTACGGGGGTGTCGGCTGTGGTCAAGGCGGTGGGAGAGCCCGGCTGGAGAGGAATGAGATCCGCAACCAAAATGCCTCTGATGGAGATATCCCACTGACTTTTGAACCCAGCGCTGGGACCGGCTGGGACAGGCTGCCCCCCCCCCCAAAATCTCCCGGGTCTTTCAGTCTGTGGAGATTCTTCCCTTCTTGTCCTCCAAAGTTTGCGAGCTTCCTGTCTTCCGGGCATTACTATAGACAATTGCTGGGTATTGCTCACAAAATGTTTGTTTGAAGCGGGGTTAAGTCTCCTATCTTGTCAGAGGGCTACCAGTCCTTGCTCCTTTACTTGAAGGGGGTTGGGGGGGAATTGCTTTTAGGGTAACTTCGGTCCAGTCGGGGGGGGGGGGGGGGGCGAGTACTGTTGGCATCCACTATTGCAATCGCACTTCACGTACCCAGTCCCCACTTCTGTCCTTTCAATAGCAGGTTTAGAAGTGCCCATGGAGGATAGGATACCTCGGGGAGGGACGAGTCCCTGATGCTCCTCACCTGGAACGTGAACGGGCTATTAGATAAGATGCAACGCTGTGCTATCCTGGGGGCTACGGGTCATGACATCCTGCTTCTGCAGGAAACCCATCTTATCAGAAACAAATGCTCCTTCCTAGATCACCTGGGGTTCACAAAAGTGTATCACTCTGTGTTCCACAGAGGGGTAGCCATATTACTGAAAGGACATGTCCTGTTCCAACAAACCCAGACTTGGCATTACAAACAGGGCCGCTTCGTTCACGGGAAACCCTTCTCTATAGTTAATGAATATGCACCTGCCCCTCTGTCAGAGACATTCTTGCTCACTGTATGCAACATCATTTTGGAGCTCCCAGTGAGGCCCTGGACCCTGGGTGGGGACATGGATGGGGTTGCTAGCGCACAGATGGACTGCTCTTTTCCAGCCACAAGGTCGCCCCACTCCAGAGAGGGTTGACCCGCTTCATAGACAGACTGGGCTTGGTGGACGCCTGGTGGTTCCATCTCCCCACGGATAGGGTTACATATTCCTCTATGGTGTACATAATACCTTCTCTAGGCTGAACTATTTTCTTCTACCCAGGACACAGGGGTACACAATATGTCAGGCACATATATGGGCTCGCAGTCTGTTGAATCATGTGCCGGTCGAGTTACTGGTGGAAACGGAGGGAGTGGGGAGGCCCACCCCGGTGGTGGTTGAATAATTGGACCCTAGCTAGTGTGGAGTTCAAGGCAGCGATGCACAAGGCCACTAGAGAATGTTTGCAACACAATGTGGGTACGATCATCTTCCCTGAGAGGCGTTGAATGCCACCACGGGTGGCTTCATCGATAGCTTAGGTGCAACCCATCACAGCCAGGTGGAGGGTCTAGAGTGAAGACTCCTGGAGATGGATGTCGAGTACTTGAGGTCCTCGGACCCGATGATTCTTACAGGCTCTTTAAATAGTTTCATGGCAACTGAGAGTCTCATTTATCAGTGGGGAGGACAAGACTAGAAGAACCTTACATTGGCTCTGCTCCACAACGTCTTCAAGTGAACCTTTTCCATATGTAAAGAAAGCTCAGGGGGAGAGGGTGTTGCGGAGCGTCTCACAGCTGAAGCTTTTGCCACTTACTATGGAACCTTAAAACGCTCAGTGTGAGGGGAAGGGTGGGGGGGCATTGACACAACAGCAACCGGGTAGGGCGCTGGCCCCAGACAGATTCCTAGCTGAGTTTCACAGGGCCAATTGGGTGCTCAAGGAACCTCCACATGTTGGCGCCTTTCAGGAAGCTCTAGGGGGCGCTTTGCCCCTCTGGACGTCACACATAGTAGTTATACTGAAGTCTCATTAGCCGACAGACCTTTGGTGAATCATACCAGCCGATCTACCATCTTAACATCGAGGTCAAGGTGTGGGCCAAGGCCCTAGCGAATCATTTCATCAAAGTTGTTGCCACCTTGATCCACCAGGACCAATCTGGCTTCATGTCGGGGAGGGCCACGCTACACCATCTGTCGGGATGCAACGCAATAGTCTTGTCCAAACATTCCCATTCGAACAGTCCGTTGCTGCAAGTAGACTTCCGCAAGGCCTTTGACTCGATTGGGTGGCTGTTCCTCTTCTCCCTCCTGGTCAAAATGAATTTTGGACCTCTGTACATTAGTTATGTAAAGCTCCTTTATACGGAGCCATTTACCCAAGTAAGGGTGGGTAGAGCCACCTCTGCATGCTTTCAGGTTGAGTGGGGGACTCAACAGGTGTACCCCTTTTCTCAGCTGTTATTCGCCTTGGTTACTGGACCCATGGCAGACTGGACCAGAGTGTATGCGCAGCTCAGGGAGTTCGAGAGAGAGCAGAAGAAAAGATTACGCTATCCACAGATGATGTGATCATATTCCTAGCAGACCTCCAGCGTTCACGGCAGCATGCACTAAGGATGCTGGAAATATTTGGAAACTTCTCTGGACTACAGGTCTGCCTCGGTAAATCTTTGGACTTTATAGAGGGTGTGGGGACACCGGAGCTGTCGTGGGCGTCAGAGTTCTCCGGCATGGGTTTTGTTACCTGGGAGTGTATATCACTGCTGATGCAGCTCAGGCTTTGATCCTAAATATACAACTACAGCTGGACAGGTTGCTGGTGAATCTGAAATTTTGGGCATCACTCCCTCTCTCCCTCCTGGGGAGATCTGCTGTCTTTAGGATTGTGACTCTCTCCCATTTGTTATACCAACTCCAGAAATTCCCGCTCCGAATTCCAGGGTACCTCTTCACACATCAAGTCTCTTCTACGCGGCTTCCTGTGGAATTAGGGTCCACCCCAAATTGCTCTAAGTGCTGTGAATTGATCTATGAGTAGGACATAGCCACGCCAGATGCTTGGTCCTACTATAGGGCGGCCCAGCTGACCGTCTTGAGTGACGGGTGAGTCGGAGGGATTTGGAGATCCAGCCTATGTGTCTGAAGGGTGGGCACAGGTTGTGCGAAACTACTCCTACACCTACTGTATGTCAGGAAGGCTCCCCCGCTACTATCCTGATCTTCGTGGGTTGGAAGGAGACCGGTGCAGCTATGGGGTTGGCTCGACCACTCACTCTGGAAACTCCTCTGTGAGCGGGCATGGTCCTGCATCAGGTGACTGGGCTGCAGGGGTTCCGGCGCTGGGACCTGATCAGCATCTCTCGGCTGGGGGACATACTCTGGGGTGATTCTCTTATATACTTCACTGACCTCCAGGAGGAGTTTTGTCTCCAGCAGTCCCAATTTTACAAATATTTACAACTCTGCCACGCTCTCACACCCTACATTGCACACCTAGAGAGCACCCCAAAATTCAGCCCCCTAAAGGCTACATTCTGCTGACAAATATCCCAAAACACTTGATTTCCAAAATCTATCTGGTCCTTAGCCGGCAATGCCCCAGATACCTTCGGGCTCCTTTAGGCGGCCCGGACTGGGACTTTATGCCCCCTAGGGGATGAGGGCTGGAGGGAATCGCTGGCCTCCCCTCGGAAGGCAGCCACAGCTTGCCAACACCACCTTATACAACTGAGTTACCTGCAAAGGGTTTATGTAAGAAGGGAGAGGATGAGGAAGAGGGGGCTAAATTTGTCCGTCAAATGTCTGCACTGACCGAGACAGGAAATTTCCAACACACGCCCCCCGCATCAGCAAATCCTGTTTAGCAGCTCCTCACATGCTAAGTCAGAAGGAAGGAATTTTTTTTTTTTGTTGGTCACAATTTTTTATTGAAACAGAATCGTACAGCGTATGCAGAGTTTGGAACAAAAGTGTATAAGCAATACAATGCTATTTGGTCGGGGTGGGGACGGGGAAAAGGCATGTTACACATAGAACTAAGAAAACCAACTTTCCTAGTGCTGGGTATCCACCTAGGTACCAAGTGTCGAAGAGCCATCGGGACTGAGTCCCACGTAGAGGAGGGGTGGGGGTCCGGGCAGCCAGTTGTTGTAGGGGAAGGGGAGAGAGGACGCGTCCCTAGTAACCAGGTGGTGAGGGCAACAGGATTAGGGAGTGAGCACAATCACTGGTAAGGTGCACAGACTCCTATGACGAGAATTCAGAAAAATATGAAGGGTGAAGGCAAAACGTTTGGGGGGGGGAAGACCACCCTAAGGCTGGCAGGTCTAACATCCCATTCCTGCTTCCAAGACCAAATTGCCCTCAAATGTAAACCAGATTGTGAATAATGGATACAAATTTAGTCCTGTGATATATTGGTTTGTGAATATGGTTTTATCTCTGACTCATGGTGCAGTGGAGCCCTGTTTATGTGTAAGATTCTTAAAACTACCACTGCCTTCTATGTCTGCCTGTGGAGCCCTGGTTTTCCTACCCCTATACATAAAGTCATCTTGCAAACATTTGTGACTCTTGTATCTGGCACGGTCAGCTTGTTCTTGCTATTAGCCTGTTTTTTTTATCATTATCAGTTCAATGTTTTATTGTGTATTCTGAATAAGCCAATATTTGATTTTTTAAAACATGCATTTTATCAATATCCGTCCCTAACTAGTTTGGAGCCCAGAGGACTACAATGGAAGTACTTCAGGGATCTTCCTTGTCCCTTTTCTTCAACCTAAGACCACTAACAGTTTTATTACATGATTTTCAGGTGACCACTTACATGTATGCTGAGGACACTCCGTTGAGGGTGACCTTAAGGCTAACCAGACAAACTCAAGCCATGGTTGTTTAGAAGGTTGAAGTCTATTAGGGGATAAAGACATTTCTTGAAACTGAACCTCTCAAAATCTGAGATTATGCCATTGTCAGCTTGAATTAATCTGTGGGATGCCTCTCTTAGGACTACCTCTTTAGACTACCTCCTTGAGCAATTGTCCTTCCTCAGTGAGGGCTATATAGAATCTGATAAACGTGGATGTTATCCTGCATATTACCTCAGCGATTGAAGTCTTCTACTTCAGCCTATTTATGCTGAAAAAAGGTTACATTTCATAAAAGGATTACCGTAGCAGATGCCTTTATTCAAGCTTGCCTGCATTTTTGTAATTTAATATATTTGTAAACTACAGGCTATACAGACCACCACTGTGAGGGACAGATTTAATTAGCAGCATCATTAAAAGGGCTTTCCACCAGCTTAATGAACTTCACTAGTAATCAGTAGTGAAACTGATCCGGTTTTCATGGGCATATATATCTGTCAGGATCCATTACAATCATGGACAATCCTTCCTGACCAAAAACATTGTAAAGCATGTTGCTGTTCACCCACTAAGATCCTGAAACTCAGAGTCTTTTAATCACCCTGAAGTGCAGAAACAAAAGGTTAGGTGGTAGAGCGATCAGATCTTCCTGTGCACATGAGCCATCAAACCTACTCTAGCCAGGTTCTAGAAAAAAATGAGGATGCAGGTTTTTTCTCAATAATTTGGAGATGTGAAGTTTAAGTCAACTTCTGATGGTGGTGTGCAAGTAGAGTAAAATAGTTTGTCCAGTTTAGGTAGCGGCAAGATACTCCAAGTAAGTGAATGCATGCTCTATAAGCAAACATTTGTTAGTTTCTTGGTTGTGGACATTAGGATGATATTTAATGCAAAAATGTATGTTCTTACACAACTGAATTTCATCTAGATTGGAAAATACATTTTTATTGATTTTAGAAAAAGTGTGTTGAAGAACTCAAACCAACAGTATATTATACATATTGCTCCAACAACTCATCAGCAAAGGTAATCATGCAAATACTGTGACTAATGCAAGCAAGGTTATCCATCAAGAATTTAACCCAACGTAGTGTAATGTCGATGTACGCAGCAAGAGCATGTACAATGCTGTTATATGTCAGAAGATGCGGCTACAGCAAAAAGCAGAAAAGGACTTTCCAGGATAAGTAAAGCGCAACGATCTTCTAACGCTCCAAAAGATCACTATATTTTAGTGCATTTTAAGTATCAGTTATGGCCCGACTAACAAATAAACATGTCTTGCTGTTAGAAATGGGGTCTCTAGTTAGCAGTGGTTGGCACCTTGTACAAGTAGAGGCCCTTACTCTAGTCAGGGTAAAGGAGTCACACAGCTAACATAACCCCAGCTCACCCCCTTGGTAGCGCGACACGAGCAGTCAGGCTTACCTGAGAGGCAATGTGTAAAGCATTTGTACATACACACAAAATAAGTAACAGATAGAATACTTCAAAATTAGTCCTCATAAGTTTAGAAAAATAGCGAATATTTATCTGAATAAAACAAGACCAAAACAACAAAAATCCAACATACACAAGTAAAGATTTCACTTTCCAAAAGTTAAATACGTTCAAATTATAGAAATCAATGCATGCATTAATTTTAGCAGAAAGTACCTTTGATGCATCAAAACTCAAAGACAATGCGAGGCACAGGGGAGGTGAGGCGCGGAAAAGCGATGCGTTGGTTCATTACTCCAGGGCAGGCTGATGCGTCGGGTCCTTATTGTCAGGGGAGGTGATGTGTTGGGTCCCTACTGTCAGGGGAGGTGATGCGTCGAGTCACTATTGTCAGGAGAGGTGATGGTCGGGTCCTTACTGTCAGGGGAAATGATGCGTCAGGTCCTTACTGTCAGGGGAGGTGATGCGTCGGGTCCTTACTGTCAGGGGAGGTGATGCGTCGATCTCTGGGCATGCGGGCTCGGTTCCATGCTGCTGAGCAATGTCAATGAAGAAATCGGCACCCAGGGACGATGCATCAAAAATCCAGGACCCACTGCGTCCATTCCACAGCCGCAAAGCAAGTGCTGAGTCGGAGTTGGAGCAGTGCGTTATGGACTACGGTGATGAAGCTCACGCTGCGGCAGACATGTTGCTACGGGAAGCTGGGGCTTGCGGTGAAAACCGTCAATGTGCCAACTGGGAACCACGCTCCGGTGCTGGCAGCAGCAATGTACCAAAGTCGGTAGACGATAAAAACAGACGCTGTGTGTTGATGCATGGATTTTCTCCTTTAGTTCACCAGATTCTACTTCCAAGGGCCCAGGAACTGGATTTGGAAACACTTGGCAAGTCAGGACTCTCAGCAGAAGAGCCCAGGTACTGAGGTGAAGTCTTTGATGGCACTGAGACTTCTTAACAGGAGGGGAATAGCACACACAAGCCCTGGGAAAACCTTGGCAGCTGGATACAAAAAGTAAAGTCCAGTCCTTTTACTCCCAGGCCAAAGCAGTTGGCCAGCCCCACAAAGCAACAGTTCCTCCTACAGCATCCAGCTCTTCTTCCTAGCAGAATGTCCTTTACTCCAGAAGTGTTCTGATTGGAGTATGTCAGAGGTGCAATACTTACACCCCTGTCTGCCATTATTGCTGACAAACTTCAAAGGAAAGTCTATGTAGTGCACACAACCTGCCTATCTCTGATCTGGCTCCAGACACACTACAGGGGGATGGAGACAGCTTTGTGCGAGGTCAGGTACAGCCCTATTCAGGTTTAAGTGACAACTCCTCCCACCACTCCAGCTCAAGAAGGCCCATCAGCCTGGTGATGGCCCATCAGGATATAGAAGGCACACCTCAGCTCCCTTTGTGTGACTGCCTAGAGTGAATGCACAAGAGCCCAACTATCATCATAACTCAGGCGTGGATTCTTTAGACAGGCAGAGGCACAGAATGGTTACACGAGAAAATGCCCACTTTCTAAAAGTGGCATTTTTGTGTGTTTAAAGACTAACTTCACCAAAAGATGTACTTTTAAATTTTGAGTGCAGAGACTCCAAACCTTTATCTGCTCCCAATGGGAAATTACGTGTAAAAAATATTTCAAGGCAAACCCCATGTAACCCTATGGGAGAGATAGTCCTTCCAATAGTGAAAAGCAAAACTAGCAGTATTTCACTATTAGGACATGTAAAACATAACAGTACATGTTCTACCTTGTAAATACACTGCTGGCTGCCTTGGGCCTACCTTAGGGGTGACTTATACGTAGTAAAAGGGAAGTTTTAGGCCTGGCAAGTAGGAGCACTTGCCAGATCGAAATGGCAGTTTAAAACTGCACACACAGACACTGCAGTGGCAGTTCTAAGATGTTTGCAGGGCTGCTCATGAGGGTGGCACAATCAGTGCTGCAGGCCCACTTGCAGCATTTGAGTTACAAACCCTGAGCAACCATGGTGCACTTTACTTATGGACTTACTAGTAAATCAAATATGCAAGTCACTGATAAACCAAATCACCAATACAATTCACACAGGGAACACTTGTTCCTCAGCACTGGACACCAGTGTAAAGTGGCCCAGAGTCCAAAAAACAAAGGGAAACGCAGCACACTGTCAAAAAACAGGTGGTCAACAGCAAAAAGACTGGGGAGCATGTAAAAAATGCCAGGTTTAACACTTTTCAAGCCCTAAAATGGCCTTGGCGAGAATTTATGACCAGCACTTCAATGTACATCTACTCATTACGTCTCTGGAAAGGGCATCATGTATGGATACTGCTTTTAATCATGCAAGCAACTATGCAAAATTACAGTTAAAAACTACCACAATGTCTCAGAAGGCACTGCCGCCTGTAAATTCATAAAAGAGAAATTCTCATGTAATGAGTGTTCAACCCGTTTTTTAATACACACTGGACACGTTATGAAATCTTTTTCAAACACCACAAATCGAGAATAAATGCACGCTTGAAACGTTCTCTAACTATGTAACAATGAAGAGTAACAACACGATGAACTAAACAGCTGGACAGGAAACAATCCGGCATATACTAATTTGACAATTTCATTTTCAACAAGTAGGTAAATATACCCGTAAAAAACAGCACGCGAAACACATTTTTAGGATTTGGGGTCCCTATGTCCCCGAAAAACACTAGTCTTGTTATTTCATTTCCCCTTTTCGCAGTTATTTTTTTATGTCAAATAGTTAAAAAATAAACAGTAAACTAGTAACCAAAGAGATAGTTATTTCTTATTTCTCTGTATATCCCATAAAAAGGTGATTTTAAAGAACAGGGATGTACGGCTGAACGTGCATGAAAACACCGCGGCCTACCACGCCCTGCCCGATCCCCGGCATCGCGTAAAAGCATGGCCGACACCTGTCAGGCCAAGCCCGGCCAGGCTGCGCAACCCTTGTCGCCTACCTGCTGATATCGGCCGCTGCTGCTGGGATCCGCCATGACGGTGCTGCAGTTGAAAACGCTCACAGACAGCCGCTGGAGAGGCAATAATCCACCCTGAAAAGCGCTCCGGCCGCCAAGGGTCTCCTTCCCTGGAGGGGGGTACTGGGAATAGGGAAGCTCCGCAGCTAGGGGGCTCGGATCGCGGTTCTCTCTGTGTATTACAGTCACGACCTTCCTCCTCCTCCTCCTCCTTCCTCTGTTGCTCAATGGAGCAAAATACTGCCACCCTCCTCTTCTCTCAGGGAACTTCACTGCCTGCCTCAGCAGACTTGTCAGGGGCGGCCAGCAGCAAACGTTTAACCCTCTCTGCCTTCAGCACTAATGTGTTCATTTAACCATTCACGCTGTTCATGATTGGAGTAAACCACGTTATTTATAATGCATATGCTCCGTTCCATTCTACCATTTCTTCTAGCTTCTGTTGCAAGCAATAAATAATTGTGCCCGCGGAGTTCCCCCGTTTCTGCAATCCGCTACCGAAATCTACTAAACAGAAATAGTTTGTGAGATTATTTATATCGGACTTTTGAACGCTCTTCCCCTATTCCAACAGTGGCATCGGCCAAAACTGTGAAGGCATGGAGGATGAGCAAGATTTGAATTGTAAACATGTTTAATAATATAAACTTACCGTAAATCTATTGTTATTACAACTATTTGTCTACACGAAACCCTTGAAAACCGATACCTTCACAAATGGTTAACAACCTCGCCGGAAACCTAAACAGAATAAACAAGCATTGGCAAATGGATAGGTCTGTTATTATGTGCTAATGCATGCAGCGTTACGCAGGGGTAGAGAGAGAGTGTAGTACATATTTAGTATTACCGCTTATAGAATGCTTCTGTATTCTTTATTCCATGTTTGCTTGCAATCTGGGATTCTGTTCCATGGCAGTTGCTAGTTCAGGGCCGGACTGGCCGTAGCGGGCACCGGGCAATCCCCCGGTGCGCCGCACGGGTGGGGGCCGGTTTTGGGCCCCTGGGGGCCGTTTTTGGTACAGGGCCGATTTTGCAGCATAGCTACAAAATCGGCCATGTAACAAAATCCGCCGAAAACCGGCCCTGGCAAAGAGCTGGCGGCACCCCCAACCCATCCCCGCGGGGGGAGGGCGGCCAAGCACTTTGCCAGGGCCGGTTTTGGTTCCCAGTCCAGCCCTGTACGAGTTGCTTCCGTGGTGGAGAGTCCGCTCTTGTCTCTTCTCTTGATCTTCAAATAAAGGTCTTCATACTTAACATGGCTGTACCGCCTCTCTATTTACAACAATCTTGGCGACGATTTGACGATTTCAACAACCCTGCGTTCAACAGCACACCGTTTTCTAAACTCAACGACAAGAGCGGAGGATGAAGTAATCTTCCCACTGTAGTGTTTGCCAGAGTTGGACTGTTACGGGGGTCCCTGGCGATAGTTAATGAGCCCCCCCATGAGCGTGCGCGCAGTGGACGTCCCCGACGTCCACACGGAAGGCACGTTACCAAGCTAATAAATAGCCCGGGGTGCTGGGCGTGGTAGGCATTGCACTAGCCACTACTGTAACCCACGTGTGGTGTGGCATTATTTCTAGGCCCTGGGCCACGACACTACACCCACCTATTTCAACTATAGATGGACTTCATTTCCAGCGCATCCAGTATCAGGGCAAAGGTGAGCTTTATCGTGCTATGAACATCATAGCCTATGCATAACTTTCAACCCTGCTAAAAGTAAAGCCGCTGCAAATACCATAGTCTACATATACCTTTCAATAAACTGCCTGTTTTGATAGAAGTAGAAGCTACTGCGAATAATTTTGTCTACACGTGACTTTCAGCGAACTGTCAATTCTACTAAAGATAAAGTTCCTGTAGTTCACTTGACTTCACAAGTGCAAGCAACTCATCATTTCATACACTATAGTTTACTCACAGCATAATTTTGGCACTCTGCGAGTGTTCTCCCTCGTCTGGCTTTCCCAAGATGTATCTCAATTGAAGCCGCCTGGACAAAGCCGTTACTTCCCGGCGAGATCTGCTTTGTCTCCTCTTCATCGCCCTTCTGATGACATCATGGAACCTCACGGAGTGTTGGTGGAGCAAGCTTCGTGACGCAGTGATTTGTCATCACCTTCTTCTGCGACGCGAGTCCTTCCGACTCCTTCTTTTGACATCTTCACGCTGCCCACGCTCTCCGGCGGACATCCTTGTTTCCTTGTTACTGTGACTGCTGGGGCAGGTAGTACAACATTTTGTATACCCTCCCATTCTGCATGTTTATATTAATCCGAATAATTAATTAATTGTAATATTATTAATCTGTTTGAAGTGATAACTCACCAACTATATTAACAAGAGAAATACACGTGGGAATTGCACTTTGCATGGCTATATTAATTGTAAATTAACTAGTGTACGCATATTAATAGTAGAAAATTAGAATATTATATGTTATAAGTTGCTTTAAGTGATGTCTTTGTGATTTGTGCTTTATTTAGTAAGTATAAACCGCTCTGAGTGTTGCTTCTGATAGATAAATACACACACATATGGGTATTAGTAAGGGGATAACATTTTATTAGTCATTTCCATCTTTTAATTACGTTTTTGTGTTTCTTTTGCTTAAGTTGACAATTTCGGCCTATACAAGATGGCTGAACGAGACGTTAAACGTGACTGCCTTGACAACACGAGGTTCTGGGTGAAGTGCGCATGCGTCACCGCCAGCAACAGTGGCCTGGACCTGAGCCCAGGTGAACATGTACCCTCCAAGGTCATTCCGGGAACCCGTCCAAGACTAAGAGACAATGCTCAATTTAAAAGCCGGAACAAGCAAGTTTGATGACTTCATCTTCGACACCCTGAGAACTGCTCGTCGCCATTCGAAATTGACCAATTAGAACTCTCTAAACCCAATCTTGATACAATTTTGTTAGTATTTTCATTAGAAAAGTAGGTAGGGAATTAGGGTAGGAACGCCCGCTCTATCTCGACGCTACGACCGGCTCGCTCTTCTTTGACGAACTTGATTTCCTGACGTTATGCTGACGGAGAGGACGGTGACACTGCTGGACAGCTGTTTTCCTGAGTCTATGAGAGACTGAATTGCGGCCTAAACTTTGCAGAAAATTTCACTTTGACTAATTGACTTAGAGGACGACGTTAGCCAGAATAGGTAAATATGATGCTCTGAAATGCTGATGATGATTTTGACATTTCCTTCAATTTACTTAGATAAGGTATAATTGATTAATTGACAAATGTGTTGTGTCGATTATTTGAAAAAGAAGATTAAGAGAAAAGTAATAAAGCAAAAGTAGACGAGTAAATCATCAAGTACCAACTCAACTAAATGATCTATCTCCGTATGGGAGGGATATCTTAGGTTTAATGTCAATGTTGTAAAGGTGAGGTAAAGGTATTCCTTTCATGTCAGCGTTGTGAAACGTATTTTCCATCAGAAAACAGGTCAACTGAGTGTAAGTATATTGGTGTTATGGGCCCCACCAATGAATGTATGTGAGTAAATTGAATGACAAGGTAGTTGGTCTGTGCCGAAGGGGGAATTTGACGTTCTGCGCTGCAACAGTTTTCTGGTAGCAAGACGATGGTTTTTATTGTTTTGGTTTGGTGATCATTGCTTGTAAATAGCTTATTGATTATTGGTTATTGATATTGGTTTATGTACTAACACGCTATGTTGAGTTGTGTTGAGTTTTATGTTGTTTGCACGGCTACTGGGATGTAGGAAGTCGGAAGTTTGTAACGGTTCCGTAGTAGAGCAGAGGTAAGCGCTGTTCTCGGGAAAGACGGAATTGTTGTTATCCTGTAGGTACACAGGAGAAAACGTGTGATGATTGAAGTTGCACGACGCATTGTCTGGGTTCGATTCGGTGACATCGCCGTGTGTTGCCATTAGAGACATTTCCTGTGTGAGAGAAGTGTGTATGATAGCGAAGGTTACCTGTGAAGTTCTGGTCTTAGGTACCAGGGATCCAACTGGCATTCTGATAACGCTTATCACTGGAAAGGTAATATGTACTCTCTGAGCTTGTTAGAAGGACAAAGGAGAGGTAAGCGCTGCTTTGTTAACGTGTGTTATAATTCTGAAGTAGAACAGACCGTTTGCTGTTCTCGGGAAAGACAGGATTCTGTGTGAATGTACTACATTTCCTTGTGTGAAAGTGCATGAATGAAAAGGCATTCAGGGTAATTGTGAAACTCTGGGTTTATTTCTCAGGAGCATTGGGTCTCCAACTATGTGTCTTAAATACTAGAGAAACGGTTGGCTAATGCTTGTTATAAGGGTGAAGTAGAGGGATGTGCTACTTTATCAACGGAAGTAACGATTCCGTAGTAGGGCAGAGGTAAGCGCTGCTCTCGGGAAAGACGGAATTCTCGTGAGAAAGGTCTATTGCTATTCTTTGGTTAGCGAAGCGGACAATGGAGACGTTTTCATGTTGTTACTAACAGAATTGTAAAAATTGAAACAAAAACGTACTGATCAGATTTGCAAAGGAGGGGTAGACAGGAGCAGGAGCTGCCGCAGCGGCTGCTGACGTCAGAACGACCACGCTGGGATTGGACAGTCGGTCAGAAACTTAAAACGTTCCGGATTGGTGCGTTAGTGTGCACCACGCTAGGATTGGAGAAATACAGGGTGATGTAAAACGCTCCCTATTGGTGCGTTAGTGTGAGTCGCACTGAGGTTTGAGAATTGTGACAGTGACGTAGATGCTCCGGACTGGTGCGTTAGTGTGAGTCGCGCTGTGATTGGATAGAATAGCGGTACAGTTGTAGGGAGAAACTAGTGAGGCACGAAAAGAAGGGAAAATGTATTACGATCCACCAGAAAAAGAGAAAAAGTCATGGTTTGGTAAAATTAAGAAGTGGTTTAAGAAGGAGAAACCGGTCAAAACTAGGGAAGGACAGTTACTTCCTCCACCGAAAACCCCTGCATCTTCAATGATTGCGAAATATGGATATCACACCTGTATTTGGTTAGACAACTGGGTTAAGTATACAAAGGAGGACGGAGTATGAGCTTCTCCAGAACATGGTTCATTTAATTTGGCTGTTTTGAGAAATTTGAGAGAGAAAATGATGAATTTAGAACCGAGACCTAGAACGACTCAATTTGAAGCTTTGACGGAATGGGAAGACGAAATGCATGACCGAGAAAGACAGAGAAATGGTAGAGGATATAGGTAACTGCGTACGTACGGGCATGAGACGCATGATGATCGAATGAGAAGGTGGCGGAATGCATGTATGACTGAGGGTTTGTTTCCCGTAAGAACTGCAGGAGAGCATGAAGGACGAAAGTGTGTAGAAAAGAGGCATAATGTGCAGACGAAAGGGTATGGAGGGAATGAATCCGAGGATGATGTTCTTGATGATATGTTCTATAAGAATCCACCACCATACCGACCAGAACCAGAAATATTAACTCCAAGTGCCCCAATGAAAGAAACAGTACGAATCATAAAAGCGGAACCAGAGTTCCAAGATTTAGGAAGAAACGATCCTACTAGAGAGGTAGAAAAGAAGTCTGGAGGAAAATTGGATGGAGAAAATTCAGCAGAATTAGCCAAAACAACCCTAGAACTAACGGAGAAAATAAGAGAATTAACTAAGAATCTGGAAGCAGTAACTGTACCAGTAACGATAGGTCCAGTAATGCCTATTTTTGACAAGCAAAAAGACAGTGAACATTGTTTGACAGTCCCTTATAAAAGTAATAAATCGGTTGAACAACCGAGAGTGAGTCAGAGTGAGAATCCATGGAGACAGACTATGAGTATGATTGATCCAAATTTTTCAAACAACCCGTTAGTAGGTCAACACTGTGTAGAGAAACGTATGACAATGATAGAGACCATGTCAGAAACACAAAAAGATTTTGGACAGGGAAATGTAGAGAAGCCAGTAGGACCATCTACAGAGGAGTTGAGTGAATGGTTGAGAAGCTTGCAAAAGAAAGACAAGGAATCTCAGTCAATAGATGTAGCTAAATTACGAATGGTACTGGAAGAATTAATAGTAGGAACTATTCCGACAGAGAAGCTAAAAACGTACCAAGATGAGGAATTGTTATTTCTGTGCAAAAGTGTAACATGAAGAGCGAAAAATCTTCATGAAAAATTAGGAGAAGTGGCAAATGAAATGGGCATTGATATTGAAAAGGTAAAAGCTTTACAGAAACCCTATCGAGTAGATTTCACTGAAAAAGACATTGAAAACATGAATACTACAGGACGAATAGGTCAGATTAAGGATATAATTATTTTGTTGAGAAAATGGGGAGATGTGGACAAATGGAGGAGCAGATGGTATCGTAAGCGAGACGAAGTTTCAGCCAAAACGTTTTCAGCCTATCCTATGAGAGAAAAAGAGAAGGTTGTGACAGAATACCCTATGAGAGAGATTCCAGGAGGAGGATATGCGCATGTCCCATGGACTAGACAGGATATTTTGTCATTTACGAATGACTTCCCTCGACTGCGTGAAAAGCCCGTCGAGTGGTATAGACAGGTAGACAGATTTGTCAAATTATCCAAAGTATTGTGGATTGATTTGAATAGCCTGTTTGATATAATTGTACCAGCCGATTTATGGACAGAATGCAAAATAGTAATAGATTGGCCAACACAGGAATACCCAAGGAATCCTAAGCCAGGAGCTCCAGACCCTGAGGTAATGAAGAAATACGAACAAGTTATGGCATTTTTGAAGAACAAAGTACCCCCTAAGGAGACAGATTAGGTGAAAATTGACAGAACACATCAAGAAAGCAAAGAATCAGTACATGCCTATTATGAAAGGTTAATTTTAGCCTTTAAACAATTCAGTGGAGATGAGAATTTGAGTGACAAGGATTTGAGTAATTTCGTACACAGGTTTGTATATGGTTTTCGTCCAGAAATTAGTGAAATGATAAAACAGCTTACGGTAGATTGGCAAAACAAGAAAATAGACGAAGTATTGAGACATGCTAAATATTTCAGTGATGAAATTGAAGCAAAACAGCGAAAACTAAAAGAGAAGGCAATGTGGGCACAGGTAAAAGTAGCAGAGAGACAGGAAGCACAATTGGTGGAACAAGCAGGGTCAAAACCGAGATTTAATCCTGGGAAAAATAAAGGGAATTTTGAGGAAGCTAAAAAGAAATTTCCGTGCCATAATCGCGGTAGAATAGGGCATTGGAAATCCGAGTGTAAAAATCCACCAAGTACTAATGATGAAAATTAATCCTTGAATCCACAGGTGCAGAATGAGGTGAGTGGTCAACAACAACGACAGCAGCAGGGTGTAACACAACAGAATCAGGTGCCAAGACCACCTTTTCCACAGAACAAAAATTGCCAGAAGTATAGTAAGGAGAATGGATTCTACAACGAAGAACAGGTAAATAAGCCGCAACGCGCTAGCGCTGCTTCGCAGTATTGGCTGCAACGCGATGAAAGCGATTCAGAAGAGGGTTACTGACGGTGCCGAAGGGAGGAAGACGAGTGTGTACTTGACGCAACTCTAGAAGTAGACCAGACAGGCCCATTTGTAGATGGAAAAGTTAATAATGAAAATATTACTTTCCTAGTTGATACTGGTGCTACTCGATCAACTGTTAGATCAGCTGATGTTAAGAATCTTTCCCTCTCGGATGAAATGATCCAAGTAGTTGGGGTCTCCAACAGACAGATTAAAACTTACCTTACAGAACCAGTTAAAGTTAGTATAGGGAAATTTTCTGAAATGCACAGATTTGTAGTGTGTGACACTAGTCCTGTGAACTTGTTAGGTAGGGATTTATTGTGCAAGATGAATTGCACTCTATTTTGTACTCCAGATGGAATAGCCTTTGAAACACCTGATGATGATGTGCTATATAAGATGACATTGGCAAATAAAGAAAAAGAGATTACAGGAGGCTATGCTGTATTCAATCCTGACGAACTACCAAAAGAATTGAAACAATCAGTAAAAGCAGAAGTTTGGGACTTCACAGGAGAAGATGTAGGATTGATGAGGAATATAGATCCAGTAAAGATAACTGTAAAAGAAGGAGTAAGTTATCCAAATGTTCCACAATATAAATTGACTCCTGAAATAATCGAAGGAGTTACTCCTGTGATTGAGAAAATGATAAGGCAAGGAATATTGAGAGAAATAATGAGTAGCCCATGTAATTCACCAATAATGGGACTGAAAAAGCCTAGTGGGAAGTTCAGAATAGTGCAAGATCTGAGAAAGATAAACAAAATTGATGTACCATGTTGTCCCATTGTACCGAATCCATCTGTGATTTTATATCAAATTCCTCATGACGCAGAATGGTACACAGTGATTGATTTGTACCATGCATTCTTTTCCATCCCATTACACCATGACAGCCAGCAAATGTTTGCATTTCGTTTCGGCAAGCGTATTTTGGCGTGGTGCCGAATTCCACAGGGGTATACAGAAAGCCCCTCAATATTTAATCAGCTATTGAAGAAGTCTTTGGAGAGTCTGGAAATGCCTGAAAATTCAGTACTAGTCCAGTATATCGATGACCTACTTGTGGCATCGAAAACTCGTGACGCTTGTTAGGTAGACACGGTAGCTTTGTTAAATCATTTGGCAGATGGAGGGCTAAAAGTGTCACCATCTAAACTACAATTTTGTAAAAGAGAAGTCCAATATTTGGGACACAGCATTGAGAAAGGACACAGGAAAATAACCATAGACAGAATCAGGATCATAAAAAAAATGAGTCCACCAATGACCCAAAGAGAAGTGAGATTGTTCCTGGGAATGGTTGGATATTGTCGTCAATGGATAGGAAATGTTTCCTTGATTGCAAAACCTTTGGTACGACTGACAAGAAGTGATGTGAGAGATCCAATTGATTTGAACAAAGAAGAGTTGGCAGCATTCAAGAAATTGAGAGAAGGATTGTGTGAAGCGCCTGCATTGGGTATGCCTGATTATGATAAGGAGTTTGAGTTGTATTGCAGTGAGAGAAATTGATGTGCACTCTCTGTTCTAGTACAGAAGCATGGAAAACTGAGGAAACCAATTGGGTATTTTTCATCCATGTTTGACCCAGTATCTGTAGCCCTTCCTGGGTGTCTGAAAGCAGTAGCTGCTACATGTCGAAGTTTGGAACAGAGTGAAGGAATTGTGATGGGGTATCCTGTGAAAGTGTTTGTGCCTCATGATGTGGCGATTCTTTTAAAAAGGAGTCATACTCAGTATATGACGCACAGCTGACTGACTAAGTATGAAAAGGTCATTTTGGGCGCAACAAATGTGAGTCTTGTGAGATGCGTGAATGTGAATCCTTCAACATTGTTGCCTGATGTGGAGCATGTGGAGGTAAGAGATGAAGCAGATCATCGTTGTTTGGATGTACTTGATTTTTGTACAAAACCAAGGCCTGATATAAAGGATGACCCTTTACCAGAAAGTGATTATGTCATGTTTGTCGATGGATCTTGTTTGAGAACAGATGATGGAGTGCTAAGTGCAGCATATGCAGTATGTACAGTTGCAGCAGTGATGGAAGCATCCTATTTGAAAGGAGTAAGGTCGGCCCAAGTAGCTGAACGTATCGCCCTGACCAGAGCATGTAAGACTGGGAAAAGTGTGAGAGTGACTGTGATAATTGATAGCCAGTATGGTTACGGGGTGGTCCATGATTTTGGCCAAATTTGGCTGCAAAGAGGTTTCCTGACCTCAAGTGGGACTCCCATTAAGAATGCTGAAGTGGTTGGAAGGTTGCTTGAGGCAATACAGCTGCACAGGCAATTGGCTGTGGTAAAATATGCTGCTCATAGTCGCAGTGGTGATTACATTGCCACTGGAAATAAATTCGCCAACGACATGGCACAGTATTGTGCACAAAATCAGAATTCAATCAATTGGGCAAAGGAAAAATAATTGGTTTCGTGTTTCCCAATGTTTACTAACACTGTGGGAACATGGGATGAGGTAAGACAATTGCAAGAAGAAGCAGGAGAGAAAGAAGTAAAACAGTGGGTAAAAGCAGGATGTGCACCAAGAGAGAAAGATCATGTGTGGGTCTATCGAGATGGAAGACCAGTAATGCCTGATAGCATGATGTCTGCCATGGCACGGATGTATCATGGACAGGGACATATAGGGAGAGACGCCATGATTAGGTCTTTTAAACAAACTTGGTATAATGCCAAGTTCAGGCTTGTGGCGGAGAGTATTTGTCAAAGATGTCTAATTTGTCAGCAGTACAATCCAGGAAGAAAGACAGTGGTGAGTCTAGGAACAATAGGTCGAGAGGGAGGGCCTTTCACCAGAATGCAAGTAGATTTCATTGAAATGCCTCCCTGTAACAGATTGAGGTATGTTTTGGTGATGGTGTGCCTATTCTCCAGGTGGGTAGAGGCGTTCCCAACAAGAAGAAATGATGGAATGACAGTGGCAAAATTATTGTTGAGGGAATTTATACCTAGGTTTGGGTTCCCAGTAACAATTGAATCAGACAGAAGAGGGCATTTTCATAATGAGATTATAAAACTGATTTGTGAAGCATTGAATGTACGACAAAAACTGCATTGTGCCTACCGACCAGAGGCTTCTGGTGTAGTAGAACAAATGAATGGTACCATCAAAAACAGAATAGGGAAAATGTGTTTAGCCGCAGGTATGAAATGGCCCGATGTCTTGCCTCTAGTACTCATGACTATTAGATCAATACCAGACAGAACTACTGGTTTGAGTCCTCATGAGATCCTCATGGGACGCGCAATGAGACATGTATTTATACCAGTCAACAAGCTGATGACAATAACTGATGACATGGTATTGGAATACTGTAAAAGCCTGGCTGACGCAGTTCATTCTGTGTTTTATCAGGTTGGAGCGGATGCCACCACTCTTGAAAAGAAGCCAGCTCATGATCTAAGCCCAGGGGACTGGGTAAGGATAAAAGTACACAGAAGAATAAACTGTTTGGTTCCCAGGTGGGGAAAACCAAGGCAAGTCATCTTGACTACAACAACAGCTGTGAAGTGCGCTGGATTGAAGAACTGGATCCATGCAAGTCATACTTTGAGAATTCCAAATCCATTTGACTGTAAAGAAAAGGAGTATTTTGATGAATCAGAATCCAGTACTGAGTCAGACGACGGAGAGCCAAAAGATAAAGAAGGAGAAAATTCTGAAAGGGGGGAAACAGATCCAAGGTTAACTTTGGTCCCCAGAAGTAACTCCCTAAGGAAAAGATTGCAGATTTCTGAATCCAGTTCAGACTCAGAGATAGAACAAAGAGTCCATTCATCCAAGAAAGAATAAAAGAAGAACAAAGAAAAGGACAGTGGAGAGACAATAAAAGAAATCCGTGAGAAGGAAGTACCAGATGAAAGATTGAGAGAAATTCCACCTGAAACAACACCTTTAGATGAACAGGTGTCAGATACAGAGAGAGAGGGAAAGATTATTGCGGAAGACCCCCGAGGAGGTGTAGGGAACTCCAAAATCCAGTTAGAAGCAGGGACAAGTAGTCAGCAGGAAGATTGCGTGACGGAGATTCGAGGAGGGACAGAAGTAGGGAAAACAAAAGAGGTGGAGAAAGAACTCGTTGAAGGTAAAAAGCAAGTCGAAACAGAGTCTGAGGAAAGTGAGGATGAAATACCAGAAGGCCGAGTTCTGAGAAAGAATGGAGAACTGAAAAGAATGATAAAGGGAGTAAACTGAAAAGAGCGGCCAAAGATGAAGTGTGGCCAAACAAAATAAAGAGACTGAGATATCGGCTGACACGTGTAAATTCGCCAACAGGTGAATGAAGTAACGAGTCAGGAAAGATCGAATGAAGAAGAACAGACAGTAGTCAAAGAAAACAAATGAACAAGAAAGCCTAACCAGAAGTATAAATCCCTGGAATGGACATATGTGGCCCTGCATGAAGTGAAGGAAGAGGCGGATAGCCAAGGAAATCCAGAGGTGGTTGTACCGGAAGTGGTTGAGGAAGACGAAGAATCGGAAATCCTGAGAGTGATCTTGTCCGATATTGGAGAAAAAGCGGATATTCAGGACAACCTGTTTGTTGAAAACGAAGGGAAGGTGAAAGATGATGAGATGCCAAACTGAATAAGACAAGGAAGTTACTGATGGAAAAACAATAAGATACTGAAAAAGAATAAAAACTGGTAGAACCACGTAGGTGATTAGAAGCCTAGGGTTAGAAATTAGTTGTGAAGTAGAAGAGGCTAAGTCAAAAGACACGGCGCATTTTAGAAAGATGGCAAACATAGAAAGTAGCAAAAGTAGATGTACCTTCCTTAGAAGATGGTGCAAAATGTGTTGTTGTTGTACAGGATTATTAATGCTTCTTTGGAGTATTCTTGCTCTACTAATTTCATTTAAAGTTACTGTAGATACATTAGAAGGACATAGTGATAACATAACTAATATAGGGAAGGTTCAAAAGGTAGTTCCAACTAGAATAGATAAAAACTATTTACATAAAGACAGGTCAATAACAGATTTTTCTAACAATGTGTTTTCAAAGTTGTTGTATGAATATGTAAAAACTATGGACGTAAGGGATTGCTACGTTTATATGCAATTACCTGCATCTGTATCTGAAGGAGTGACTTATCATCACCTTCCTGTAACATATGGAATAACATGTAGTGTAATAGCTAGTTTGTTTTATCAAACAGGTAAATTAGAGTATTATTTTTCAGATGTAGATACTATATTTTCACAAGTACCAGCAATTAACAAGCTAAATAAAGTAAAACCTGCAAAAGTATAAGGTAAATTTTTCTTAGAGACAAGTGAACTAACGTTAGAATATATTATTAGAAATAACTTGACTTCCAGTTTAAAGAAAGAGGAGAAGACATTTTTGAATATGGTTGAAGAAAGGAGATTGAAAATGCAAAGGAAGGTTTCAGAAGGAAAAGTGGAGAAAACGGTTTGGGATGTAGAAACGGAGAAACATTTAAGAGGAGAATGGAGTCTAACTATGGCTTTAGATTGGCCCCAGAAAGGGAAACTGTGTATAAGAAGAAATCAGACGGCATATGACAATTATTTTCCAGGGAATAGTGAGTGCCATGATACATACCGGATCATGGGAGGATGGGGATTTAAAGGTGGAAGAGATCCAGTCTTTCCAGGACTGTATTTCATTTGTGGGAACAGGGCATATTATCGTTTGCCAGACCATTGGTATGGCACATGTTATGTTGGCCTGGTTTTTCCAAAGATTTTTCACATGGATAGAGGAGAAGATGGTGTACATAGTTATATTATAGAGATATTATTTTTCCTAGTCTGGTTTGTTAAGTCATTTGAATAGTTCATCTGTTAACTTACGCTTTTGCTGTGCCTTGTTTATGCCATGTCTTCAGAAAATCCCTCTGTAGTTCTTCCCCCCAAGCTTTCTTCCCCTTCCTGGCCAGCCAAGTATTTCCTGGAAAGATTGGTTCCCAATGTTTGACAACCATCTCGACGCACTAGATGCTCAAGAGTATTCAGCTAAGAGAAAGGAGGCATTACTCTTAGGTTCTCTAGGCAAAGAAGGCGAATGGCCAACCCCTTCCTGACGAATATAGAGAAGCACTTTGTCACCTGGAGGTTAGATACTCTAAAGAAGAGAACTTAGTCATGAACAGATACAAATTTTATACTAAAAGTCAAAAGTCTAGTGAGTCAATCGACGATTTTGTTGCAAGACTGAGAGAAATGTCTGTTAAGTGCAAGTTTGGGAACATGACGGAAGAACTTATCAGAGACCAACTCATAGTCCAGTGTAACAATAAAAAGATACAGGAATGCCTTTGGGCAGCAAAGAACCCCAATCTGCAAACTGCTATAGAATTGGCAAAAATTGTAGAAGAATCTGAAGGCTGCATGAAGGAACTAGAAAAAAGGTCATCTTCAAATGACGTTAATGAAGTCTCAGTCCTAGAGTCTCAGGACCAAGTCCAGAATGTTGATGAACAAAGTGAAATTGCAGCTGTCAAAAACAAGAAGATAATTAAGAGAAATCTTCCGTCGAGGCCTACAGTTACTCAAAAGTCTTTTGCTAAAATGTGTAATAGGTGTGGTAGCACTGTACATTCTTCTGATTCAAAATTTTGTTTTGCAGCCAAACAGGAATGTTTAAGTGTGGCCGTATGGGTCACTACGCAAGGGTATGTCGTAGTAAACCTCACTCTACTGTAGCTTATGTACAAAGTTCCCCTCCTTTGGTCGAAGAAAAAGATAAAATATTAGTGGTTGAGTCAGACACATCTTTTGAACAAGAAGACAAACGCAAGAATAGGCCAAAAGCCTTATTCAAAGTAAATGGTAAAGATATACACCTAATGGTTGATACTGGCTCAAAATACACTATAATACCTAATGATCTGTTCCAAAATAAATGGGGCACGAGATCCCTCCTTCCTAAAGACATCTCCCCTGGGGGTTACCAAGGTGAGTCTATTGACATTTTAGGTTATTTTGTGGCACAAATCACATTTCCCCACAGACACATTCAAGGGCAAGTTTACGTGTCCAAATCAGGACCAGCTATACTTGGTTGGGTTCACCAATATGACCTGGGAATAATTGTCAACCCTCGGGCTACCCCACAAGTTATGATTATTGAAGATAATGATTTAGACAAAATCCTAGCCAATGCTAGCAGTGTATTTAGAGAGGGTCTAGGTCAACTTAAAGGATATTCTCATCGCATTGTTTTAAAAAAAGGTTTAATTCCAGTGCAACACAAAGTTAGGCGAGTCCCTATTGTAGTCAAACAAGAAGTTAAAGGGCTGATTGAAGACATGCTAGCAACGGGTGTTGTAGAACCTGTAGAGGCATCGCCATGGATTTCTCCCATTGTCGTCACGAAGAAATCGGATGGCAAGCTCCGCTTCTGTGTGGATTTGAGGTCTTTGAACCAATGTGTAGTTGCAGACACCTTTCCTCTTCCAAATATTTCGGAATTAGTCACATCTCTAAAAGGTGCCAAGGTGTTCTCCAAATTAGACCTTAGGAGTGCTTATCATCAAATTAACTTACACAAAGACTCAAAGCACCTGACTGCTTTTGTCACACCTTACGGTACATTCCAGTTTACACGCCTTCCTTTTGGTCTCAACTCTGCAGCAAGTGTTTTTCAGAGAATGGTGTCCAACATCTTTGAAGGAGTGGGTAACACTGTCTACTTCCAAGATGACATTTTGATCTATGGTCAGTCTGTTGAACAAAACAACACCACCTTCAAGATAGTCTTAGACAGACTCTCCTCTGCAGGTCTAACACCACGTAAAGAAAAGTGTCAGTTTTTAGTCAATCAGATTGACTACCTAGGTTACACCATTAGTGCTTCCGGTGTACAACCGAAGAAAGACCTTTGTCGTGCCATTCACTCTGCACCCCAACCCAAAGACAAGGACCAACTACGTTCTTTGATGGGGCTCATTGAGTACTACTCAAAATGTGTTAAAAAATTTTCAGACAAGACGTCATGCGTGAGGTCATTATTCAAAAGAGGCACAAGCTTCTCATGGACTGCCCAACACCAAGACTCTTTTGAGAATATCAAGAAGGAAATTTGTAATGCCAAAGTCCTATCTCCTTTTGATATTCACAAAAAGTCTATTTTAACAGTAGATGCGAGTGTCACTGGCCTTGGAGCTATGCTTTCTCAACTCACTGGTGAGTCAGAGCATACAGTTGCCTTTGCATCTAGAACCTTAACTGATGCTGAGAAGAATTATTCAGTCATTGAAAGAGAAGCCTTAGCTGCTTCCTGGGCTGTAGAGTATTTCAGGACATATTTGTGCGGCATGAAGTTCATTTTAAAAAACAGACCATAAGCCATTTCTCAAAATTCTTTCTCCTGGCGGGACTGGTAAAGGGTCGGCTAGACTCGTTAGACTTGCTTCAAAACTTCAAGAGTTTCAATATACCATCCAGTACATTCAGGGGTGGAAAAATGTACAAGCAGACTGCCTTTCTAGAATGTCCCTTGATTGGCGTAGTGTTATTGATCCTTGTGTTTCTCGATTCGGTGATGACAGTGCGGTAGCCTCTGTCGAGGTTGCCGTGTTCGTAGGTGAGGGTGCCTTTAAAGCCAGTGATTGGGAACGTGAAATGAATTCTGATGATACTTTGCAAGAAGTTATCAGACTCATTACCCTTGGCTCTAGAAGAGAGAGTTCTTTTTCAATCTCTGTTCAACCTTATGTCAAAGTGTTGGATGATCTCTCTCTCCTTAACAACAATGTTATTGTCAAAGAAGAGAAATTCATACCCCCTCTTGGTCTCAGAAACAAACTTTTAGCCTTAGCACATGAGGGCCATTTGGGTCAGACTCTCACACAACGTCGTCTTAAGAATCATTTCTGGTGGCCAGGCATGGATTCTCAAGTTGTTGAGTGGGTAGAAAATTGTTCCATCTGCAGAGAGGGGGAAAAAAGACTCAAAGTAGGTCCCAAATCATTTACGGGTCACTTAGACAATCCAGGTTTACCCTGGCATAGTATTTGTCTGGATTTTATTGGCCCCATGGGTGAATTACATGAAAGAGACAGATTTGCTATTGTCGTAGTCGACATCTACTCGAAATGGTTAGTTGTAGAATTTACTAATAATGTTACCACTGAGAGCACCATTAAGTTTTTAGGAAACCTGTTTAAAGACGAGGGGATTCCTTCAATCATCATTACTGACAATGGCACTCAGCTCACTTCCAATGAAATGCAAGCATTTCTCAAAGATTGTGGTATCTCTCATCACTGCACTTCATTATACAATCCACAGGGCAATGGAATTTGTGAAAGGGCAAACAGGGTGGTGAAGGGTATCATACAAATGGCCTCTGCAAATGGATCTGTGGTACGAAAAATGGTTAATGAGATGTTATGGGCCTATCGGAAAAACTCCCCTTGTTAATGGACATCTTTCCCCTTTTCAACTTATGAGAGGGCGTACTCCCGGTTTAAAACTCATACCTTCTTGGATGAAACAAGTTGTAACTACACAAACTAACTGTTCACTTTTACCTTTTCCCCCTAAAACCTCCCGTCCTTTCACTATTGGTGACCTTGTTAAAGTCAAAAGTGGGAGGGTGGCTAAGGGGTTATCTAAATTCAAGGGACCCTTCACCGTCAAGAAAGTTCTTCATCATTGTGTAATTCTCAATAATGGTGAGTGTTGGAACTTCAGGCATGTGGCCTTGTATAAAAGGGCTGCTTCAACTCCTACCTTTGAGAGACCCCTTTCCTCTGCGAACAATAGCGGCTACCTTTTGGCCCAAGCACCTCTTGAGACCACCACTTTAGTTCCCACTAGTCAACATCATGTTGGAGAAAGCGTTGATTCTCTCACACCTGAAGTTCATCCTATAATGAGTTCTACCTCTTTGCCTGAGTCTCTTGCTCCAAATTGCACCCCAAGGTATCGCAGACCTCCAATTTATTTGCAGGATTTCATTCGCTAATATTGTGTTTTGGTGTAACCTTTATGCTTTTCACATATCATAATGTTTATTGTACTTATTTTTTTTAAATTTTGTTTTTGTGTTTCTTGTTTTTAACAATAGAAAGGAAGAAGATGTGTAGTACATATTTAGTATTACCGCTCATAGAATGCTTCTGTATTCTTTATTCCATGCTTGCTTGCAATCTGGGATTCTGTTCCACGGCAGTTACGAGTTGCTTCCGTGGAGGAGAGTCCGCTCTTGTCTCTTCTCTCGATCTTCAAATAAAGGTCTTCATACTTAACCTGGCTGTACCACCTCTCTATTTACAACAGAGAGCAATGATGTCACGAACCCTAATTCAAGCAATCACGAACCCTAATTCAAGCAACAAAAAAAGAAACCCGTCATCTCCAGGTTTGGTAGTAAAAACAGCTTCAATTGGTGCCCAACGGGCCTCTGGCACCACTGCATCTGCTGCACTATTGGCAAATACTCTCCTGGCTGGGATTAGCACACTGAAGCGCTGTATATGAAAGACAGCTAGCAGGAGAAGACAGATCGGGCTAGAGTTGTAAAGCAGTTCCTCCTGCAGTTCAAAGCAAGCATAGGGTGGAGGCAGAATGATAATACTAAGCAGCCAATAGCATTAGGTGAAAGATAAATGCTCCACTGGGCTGGCCCCAATTGGGGATTAGATAGTTGGAGACCAGCATGAGTCCTAGGTGAGGCAGGAAAAACCAGGGACTTGCTGTATGGTGCTGTTCCCCCATATGTGCTTCCGCAAATCACGAAAAATCTGATCCTAGTCATACGGGAGGAGCTTTGATTCACCAGCTGCCTGAATAATCTCACTAGTCTGATCCTGTTGTGGACTGGCAGTTGGCTAAAGTTGTTTGTGCAGCTGGAGGGGTTTGGACCCTGCGACCTCATCAGTATCTCAAATTTGGGTGATTTGCGGACATTAGATCATATGAAGTTCTGCACTCAGTTTGCAAAGGAATTCCAATTACACAAATCTCACTTCTGCCATGCCCTTACGACATATAGAAGCGAGTTGGAGAAGGTCCCAGACCTAACTCACTAGAAATAAAACAAACCATGGAAACCTTGTAGAGTACAAGGATCTCAAAGTTGAATAGAACCTTGTTGATGAATGTACCTGTCTCAGTTGGGTAAATTATAGCCTCATGGGCCCAAGTTTAGGAGAACTAGATGACAATGACTGACTGACTGACTGCTGTTCCCCCCAACCTGAAAATGATCCACTTTAGTTACTTTCATAGAGTCTACTAACGCCCCAGTGTGCTGTGGAGGGATGACGGGGTAGTGGCCAGGAATGTACGTGGTGGGGGGAGAGGAGCCGGTCTTCTTTTTTTCACATGGTATGGGACTGCAGACCCATTCAACGATAATGGCAGATGATATACGGTTCTTTCGGTGCTATCCTGGTCACCACAGTGGACCAGACTACAAAGTGGCATCGCTGGGCATCAAGGAGGGAGAGGGGTATTTGAGGAGCCAGAGATTACTAGTTTGACTGGGAATTCTTGTTGCCAAGAGAGATTTAGCTCGTCACTGAAGATGCTCTTCATTCCCGCCAATAGAGGAATGATACTGGGGCATGGATTAATGTGCTGTGGCTGCGAAGAGGGTATACAAATTTATATAATAAAGTTTGGAGCCCATGGATAACCAGTCAGAGTGGCTGATAAGGGTGAAATGTTGTTTCATGTGCAATGTTGGTTTGGTTCTAACTATGTGAACCATAGAGATCCGCAGTATTTGACTCCTGACTGTCCCTGGTCATACAGCACTGTCTGTTTATTCTGTTGTTTTGCGTTTTTCCTTGTTAAAAACCAATAAAATGAATTATTAAAAAACCCACTCCACTGAACTGAGCCAAGAATGATTGACAACGTTTCAAGCTAGTGGCTGAAAGAGGCTCGTCAAAAAAATCCCAAACCCTAAATGTTTGAAAAGGCAAGGCCTGAATCTCACTCAGGGGCGGCTCCTCCCTTGGAACGGAGGAGCGTCGGCCCACTTAAGTTACACCCCAAAGAATGAATAATAAAATGGTAATACATCACCATTTAATTTTTTATCCACGGGCCGCTGCTGAATGACAGCAGCAGGGAGGATGGTGAGCGGTGTGTGCACTTTTCAAAGTTCGTATGTCATTTTGGCCGGCTGTCTTGCGATGGACAGCCACACATGCGCACTTTCAAACCTCTAACCCAGTCTTAAGACAGCTGGGTCAGATTAAGTGCAGGGCTTCAGTGTCCTTGGGAGCGGCGAGTGAGGCCGCTCCCTTCAAGCAGTGCGCTGCTCTCACGCTGTGAGAGCAGAGGCAGGATTGGTGCCCGCACTGCAGCATCTGGTGGCGGCTGAGAAGAGATCTAGAGCTGAGGTCAGAGGACGTCAGTTAAGGTTAATTTTTTTTTTATTAAAATTTTGCGAGCACACGCCTGCCCCCCCCTGTAGATTCCAGCCACCAGTGATCTCACTCTAGATATTGTTAGCAACAGGTTTGTTGACACTGTTGAATCCAAGAGCCAAAAACACTAAATACAGACCACGTATGACCAGATACAGGATAAGTGATCATAAGCTGCAAATACTGATAGGCAAACCCAGGTATATGTGAAAATTTGAGGAAGATATAACCTGTGAGCAATATAACATGAAGTGGCTTCCACAGGTAAAAAACATTTGAGGAAATTTCGTCCTTTTTTACCATTCGACCTGCAGAAGACAGTGGTTACCTCTCTGGCACTATCAAAGTTAGACTACTGCAATGCCCTTTATGTTGGAGCTCAGCAATGTGTTTTGGGAAGACTGCAGGGACTGCAAAATGCAGCAGTTCAAGTTCTGAAAAAGTTCAAAAAGTTTGAACCCGTCTCCAAAAGCTAGGGAAGAACTCCACTGGCTACCCATTAAAAAGAGAGTGGCCTTTAAGACACTATGTATAGCGCATAAATCACTTTACCATCAGGGCCCTGATTTCCTCAGAAATACATTTTTGTGGTACATTCAAAATAGATCTCTGCGCTCAGTCACAGCCAAGCCCTTACATTCACAGACCTTCCTGGGGAGGCAGAACCTTTTCCTATGGCACCACTCACGTCAGAAATCAAATGCCAAATCATCTAGGGAATATATCTAACTTCCTGGCTTTCAGAAAGTCACAAAAAACATGGCTGTTTACTCTTGCCCTGTAGACTTCCTATTTGTTGGCTTCCCCCTCCATACCAAACGTCGCGCTTTGCAAAATTAAAATCAAATCAAGCTTGTAGAAGACAACATTTATTTTCATATCCACTGCACTCAACAGAAAGTAACAAGTGGATACCATTTGAGAGAGTTTGCAAAGGAAATCAAATACTTGTAGAGGCGAAATGGGGGACACAAGTAACCAAAACTATTAGATGAAAACTGTGGGAGGGCATAAAACTATTAATAAGTGCCAATAAATGAGTAAATGTCTATTACGTGCTATGTGAATGGTCCAAATGAATACAATTAAGTCACCTAAGCCCGCATTGCATTACATATTGTGCATTAGGCAGACGTTATCCTCCCTCCTTTCTCAAAAGAGAGGCAGCACATCATGAGCAATTTCTGCTGTCGCTTCACCTAGATATTTAGTTCACATTTATGTCTAACATGATATTACTTTATATGGAGCGCTTTAAACCTACATCACTTTGGTATCTCATTTCAACTCTTATGTGATTTTGTGAAGAAAAGGCACCTGTCTGTGCTGCAGTACATCTGCTCACACCTGCTACCAGCCAAAACACTTTACTCAAAACATTAAAGGGATTTTCATCAGGACATCACTGACAAGGAACAGCTTTTCCTTCACCCTTCAGACCATGCCATACTCATGGTTTTTAGGTCTCGCCTAGCGAAAGCAGCGCAGCTGCTTCGCCTTGGCGAGACTCTATTGTCGTCGCTTTGGTTTGCGAAGGGAGACAAACCATGTGCGCGCACAGACAAGCAATGTGCACGCGCATGGCATCTCCTCTCTGCAAGCACACAGTGCGTGCATCTCGCCCTTTCACTTTCCGTCTTCCCATCGGCTCCACGGAGACAGCTTGTTTAGCCTGTTAAAAATTGGCATCGTGCTTAAGCGCATGTGTTTCAAGGCAGGAGGTGCAAATGTGTAATATGTATATTACATAAAATCTACGTACATATGAGTAAACTCAACTTTACATAGCAGGCTATGAGTCTAGAAGTATCTGTCCACAGACCGCAGCGCATAACACGATAAAGTTATGAAAGTGATACTACATGATTCTAATAGATTCTAAATCCAACGAACCTTCGCAACTCATCGTGCAAACCGAAACAGCTGTGTGTGCGGGCAGCAAACATCTAAAATGAATTTCGAAAATTAAGCCGATATGCACATTGCCGCAAGCAGCAGTAGGGGTTTCAGTGAGCACAACAAATATCACGTTGTTGAAAACAATACATTTTCACACACATACATTCCGTAAAATATCATAACATTTCCACCTGGTAACATAATTTTAAGTCGCTAACATGAGAGACAAAGCATTAGAAGAGAAAAGCCAAGCTCTATTGGTGTATTACAGAAACATTACTAAATGTTCGAAGGAAATTAATGTAAACTGCACTTACTGCAAGGACTCGACAAAAATGTACAGGACTTCCGAGCCAGACAGTTCACGACTCAGTTATTTTGGCCAAATGAGGACTTGTAAAACCTTTCAAAGCCTCAAACCTCAAAAGAGAGGAAACTGCAAAACCCTCTAATCATGTTTCAAGGGGGCGGGTCTCTTTTTTTTATGAACAGCTGGGCACTTATCTCAATTTACAAGATGACGTCCTCCCGCATACTTATTAAGAGTAATGCACGCGCTGGCCACAGTAGAACAGCAAATGTGTTAGAATTGACAAGGGGCTGGGAATTGTGTGATTTGACGCTGACTATTTTTTGTTGCGTGCTTCATGGAACGTAGGTGCCTTGGGGTGTTCCAGTCGATGACAGAGGACTTGTGGTGAGTGTTCAAGAGGGTCAGTTGGTCTTGTGACTGGCATGAATGGACACCCCACACATATGTAGTCTGTGCAATAAATTCTGTTCCCCTTGTTCAGATGACTTTATGGTTATTATTACACAAAGCCATAACCAGGATTGTTCAGATTAATTGCAAAGAGTCTTCGTTTCTCTTTGTTCTACTGTTCCCCATCACTTTCCTCAAGAAGGTTAAGTGGATCTCACCTCTAAAACTGGTACTTTTTTTTAGGTGGAGCCTTGGCAGCGCATGCGCTGCTCTGCGAGGCATGCTGTATTAGAGTTTAGATTTGAAGTTCCGCCCACTCTCCACCCATATTTTTCATTTGCTTGTGTCCTTGTCATTTGTAAATGCTGTCTTCTGATTCGTTAATAGGCTTGTTAGTCCTTCCTTAGTACCGCCTTGTCTTCATTTGTAACCTTCCATGAGGACTGGCCCTTTTACTTCTGTTGTTACATGGTATATCTTATTTAGTCTGAAAGCACTAAGCATTTGCAATGCAATAGGTCTCGCATGTACGCGAGTTTGAGCTATTGACATTGCAAATAACAATGCCTTTTATATTTGTTTTCGTTTTAAAAACATAAATAAAAGGCATTGTCATTTACAATGCCAATAGCTTTAACTCGTGTAACTGCAAGACCTATTGCATTGAAAATGCTTGTTGTCATTAGCAAACTTCCTCTCTTTAGAGTCACTGTGATTATCAGGGTGTGAAATATTCCGCTATCTCTTATTCATTGATAGGATTACAAGTGCATCCCATGATGCTACCATAACATCATGGAACTAAGAGGGGTTGTGAATACCCGTATGGCAAACATTTGGGTTAATATATTCTTTCAATCAAAAAATCAGTTATGAATCTTTTCAGTTTGTTCACACCCTGGAGTGCACTGATGGGTTTATAACATCAATTAAATGCAAGTAAATATTTAATGTTCAGCACTGTCAAAGAAACAATACATTATAATTTCAGCATGTGTAGCCAACCTTGTCAGTTAAAGCCTCTGGGTGCATTTACGCTCCAAACGAGGGTATTCCAGGCATGCAGGTCCAGATTACCAAATAGGCAAAGTAGGCACTGGTTTATGGGCCCCATCCCTTTTAGGGGCCCAACCCCTTTTAGGGGCCTCGCGACACAGGATCAAAGTAATGTTGATTTGATCTTGAAAGGAAATCAAGCTTTCTTAAATATTCTTTCCAAAAGATAGAAACAAAATAATCTAGTCATAGAAAGGAAAACTGTACATTAAATACTGTATAGAGAAAATACAGTATTGATGTAACAACTTAAAGTACATAAATGAGAGACATCAGATTCACTCATCAGTTTGTCTCTTAAAAGCTCATCTTCTAGCAGCTGTCAGTTTGTTAAAAAATCAAGTGCATTGGGTATTAGGAGATAATTTGCGAAGGGGGGGGGGCGAAATTTTGACTGCCTGGGGGCCTCTTCATGGTTTAATCGGGCACTGCAGGCATGCTCTGTTATAACACCTTGCATCAGAAAAACAGCAGTTACCAGCAGCCTGCCGAAGGACCGGGAGAGGTCATAACTGTCCGGATGTGGAATGGTGTACTGGGCTATCAGACAGTGCCCAATGGACTGTTCTGGCAGGTCAGTGTGTGGGCTGAGTTTCTTTGCCCATTTGAGGGGCTGTCTTATAGTCTTCTATTTTGTCTGTAGATTTCCCTCATATTCACTCAAACATTGCCAGCAGCAAGTTCAAATCCGTGCAGTTTTCCATATCTTGCAAAACACTCACACAGCATGTCTTTACAAAAGTTCAAAACTGCCCAGTTCGCAAACAAGGGCCTAGTTTTTAGCTATCCAAGACACTAATGGGAAACACATTTATTTTGGTGCCAGGGCCTACTTTCTGTCCCAGTCCGACCCTGTAACAATCACGTGCAATTGCATCACTGTAGGAAACAGATGAGACAGTTGAGTCATGCGGCTGTGCAGATTGTCTATGCAGCTGTTTTTACAGAAAATCAAGTAGTCAGCAAAGTGAAATTGAACGATATGCTTCAGAGTGCTGCTGTTTGGCTGGCCTCTTACAGCTTCTGAAGAGAGTACAGAGACAAAATGGAGCTGTCAGCTTGACAGGCGGGCGGGCCAATAGTAACATTTTTATTTTTTAGGCCTGAAGTTAGCCTAGCCTTTTGTTTTTTGCAAAATAACCTTTGAAAATACAAACTTATAGGTACATAGATACAGAAGCTTACTGGCATCCCTCTTCAGCTATTGGTCTCTTGTATTGTCATTCATATTTTGCGGCCGCCAATCAGAGAATGCGCTGGTCTGGCGAGGCTTATTGAGAGGGCTCCAAAAAGTGCTACCAGGCCAGCCTAGAGCTACAGTGCATGTGCGCGGGCGCGCGCGCCGCTTTTACCGCGATTACTTTCACTTTTGCGGCCGCACGGCCGCTTTGATGCTTGATCGTGACAGCGATCACTTTCGCGGCCGCACGGCCGCTTGGCATAGCCAATAGGTCTCGCTTTTGGGACCTTATAAGCATTTAGTTATGCAACTGTTGCATGTCTAAACACTTATAAGGTCCCAAAGGCGAGACCTATTGGCTATGCCAATGCTTGTTCCTTTTGCAAGGGCCCCACAGCTCACCTGTCTTCTACTAGACCCTTGCTGCTATTTGTAGTGTGTTGAATCCTGCTTGTGCACTGCTAGCAGCCGTAGTTTGGAAATGCCTTTTGTTATACATTCCAAAATGACCACCATTACATTTGCACACGGGCAGACATCTTTTAATTCCTTTTATTTTACTTTATCAAAACAGTTCCTCAAATTTGATCCTGACACCACACCAGCAAGCACTAAATAAATGAGGCTACAACATCTGTAGTAAATACCCCCAAACTCATCTAAAAGTCTCACTGAAACGTCAGCTTAGAAGATTTTTGGAAATAAAATAATTTTGTCCCTAACGGCTAGCTTTACATTTCCAGTAAATAAACGTAATTGGTTTTCAGCTAACATACCAGCTTGACATTTTCTGAAGAAAAACACTAATTGTCACCAAAGACCTTTTATTTCTTTTAACTAAAAGAATTGTATCCCATAACATCAGCTTACCATTTACTGTACATATATATATATGTTGCCAAATTATCAACTTGTTTGTTTGTTTAGTAAATACACCCATTTCCCCATAAAATTGTTTTCGTGTTTCGCCAACATTCTCATTTTGTCGCAATATTTCTGCTTGTTATTGCCATGAAATATACTTACGGTGTTCCCAAGTTCCATTTTCATTTTACATATAGGAAAGCCGTTGTCATCATTACCCTCCGTAGTCGCAACATATGCCAATTAATGCCATCATGCACTCTGATGTGCCCATTGGTAGCCAATGCCAAATCTGATCTTATGTCACCCATATGTCTGTCATTGCCATCTTGGGCACATGTCTCCCCCAAGAAAGTCATTACCATCATCCCCATAGTGTGCCCTATGCTATAAATGCTATCACGTGCCAATGTGTATTGCATATTTAGAGATAATGCTTTCATGTGATTGGACATGCTCAATGTCAGGCAATGCCATCTTGTTGTGATCCAGGGAGACAAAGCCACCACTTCCATCATGTTCTCCGGTCTATCCAATGCCAGTGAATGCTATCATGTGCCTAACTGTTTTAATGCACCCTCATACACCTACTGATGAGGTCATGTGCCTCATCAGTGCTGGGCAACCCTCTGGGTATTCATGCGCTCTACAAGAATGAAATAATAATAATAACGTGCTTAAGTGTTGCCCATGCCGGACAATGCCATCATGCACCTAGTTGTGCAACCGACCACTTAGTGTCATCGTATGGCACATATGCCAGTTTTGTCCATCACTTTCCCAGGTTTTAATAATCTCAATTGGTGCCTTTATTTGTTTAGGTGTACCACATGGCAATCCGTGACATGATATGTCCTGTTTGCCAGTTTATGCTTCGATGTGCCCAAGTGAACATCAGGCCAAGCAATTCTATTGAGTGTCTGGGGTCTCAACCTCATGTGGCAGTCAATTTTATCATATGAAACACAAAAAAGGCGATTGGATGCTGCTTCCAATAAGTCTAATCACTGGCAATAGCTCAGAGTAGCACTCCCACCAATTGTTCTTTTGCTCACCATGCCACCTCAGTTTAGACCGAGCCATATGCAAATCAGTCTTGACCCTGCTCCTCATGGGAACAGTCCAGCTCGAATTGCAAGCTAGGTTTTCCCTGAACTGGAACACAAGCAACCCAGGACCGGTTTTGCCCTAGTTAGGGGCTCATCTGCCAAGTACAGCTTGGCTCCAGTGACACAGTGAGCAAGGGACCCACGTCTAGGCAGACCCATGCCACTTAGGGGGGTACATGAAGAACACAACAGGTGATGGGATGCTGCTTGCAATAAGTTTAGCCACCGGCAATAGCTTGGGGTAGCACTCCAACCCATTGTTCGTTTGCTCACCATGCCACCTCATGTTACCATAAGCCCAGATATACCCTATACAAGGCATTTCACTAAAAACCTCAATGTGTCCATGCCAGTCATTTACATCAATTTCCTTGGTGTGCCTCAAGTCAGTCGGTACTAAAAGCATATATTCGGCAACCCTGAGATTCCTAAGGATAATCTATTTTATGGGGCACCATTGTTTCTATTTAATTTTTATTTGAGTAGGTTTAAATTATTCTAATCGTAGATTGTTTGTTGCTATTTAATAAACCTAATATATTTTTCATTTTAGACAATAATCAGTACATTGGCTTGAAGAAAGTATAAACATTCTTCAGCTTTTTTTTCAACTTTCAGTTTTTTACAGTACCGAAACAATAACTATGTGGTTGTGAGTGTGTGATGGCGTAATACACAGTAAGCTACATGGCTTTGTTTAACAGGTACACGCAGGTGAGGTACACGCAATCGCTCAATGTTTTTAATCATAGTTTGGGACTGAACCCCAATAATCAAATTAATCCCAGTAATCTAATATCTCAATTTTACCTCAACGGTTCTGCTCCCCTGATCTGTTGATCTAGTGTCCAGAAACACCATCCTCATTCCTCAAATTCACCAAATTAGCAGAGTATAAATCAGCATAGCCAATTAGTAACTTGGACCATTCAAAAACATAAGTTCTAGATCAAGAGGATACGTTTTAAGGATTTATGACAGAAAGTAATTACAGAAAAATGCATTAAAGGTCATAAATACACAGGTAATGAATACAGAAATCAGAGAAGCAATAATCCCTATTTAGGCATTTCGAAACGAAGTATTTGACCCATAAAGAGTACTAGCATCATTTTGTAGTAAGGACATAAGTCTCAAATAAATCAGACATAGTCTTCGGAGGAAAATGAGAAGTTGCCCCAAATCCGCCCAAAACCACATTTTGTAAATATAATTCATGTATATAAATTATCATAACTGCAAACTCATCAAAGCATGATCATGGTTAGTCTACTTTTGACAAATGAGAAGAAATATTGTCATGGGTTTCAAAATACATAACAGGATCCCATTTTTAAAGGTAAAATAATCTTCCATTTGCGTCCTCAGCAACTACAGTCCAGAGATGCAGAATACAATTTGAAACATTCTAAACAAAGCTCCATAGAAAATGTTCTCCTGCAAGCCTACATCAGAACTTCCAGCGCAAGTCCTTCAAAATTATACATTAGGACCATGGTAAAAGTTTCATTCACACAACACACTCTCTAACAAGGTTTATCATTTATTTTTATTTATTTATTTAAAAAGTTTTGTATAGGGCGAACAAGACCCCGAGAGGTATCAGAGCGCTTCACAGTAATGGGAGAGGTAAGAAGGTAAAAAGGGAACATTGTAAGGCAATAGTAGAGGATAACAAGATAAGCAAATAAAAATGTACAAGAAGCGCACAAGAAATTTCTTGGTACAATAAGGTAGACCATGTTCTGGTTTTAAAAAACTCTAACAAGTCGTCAATGTATAAGGAGAATAATGAAGGGGACAGGATGCAACTTTGTGTAAAGCCGTTCTCTGTGTAAACTTTAGATGACAGAATGTTGTCACTAGAAAGCCTTACATGTAACCAGGTATCTATATGCAATTCAATGAGGAAGTGTAATAATGATGGATCAATCCCCCAATTCCTGAGCTTTGTCCACAGTCTCTGGTAATTCACCTTATCTACAGTGGGGGAATATTCCACATAACAGGCGTACAGAGAGGTTTTATTTCCTGTGTGATTTGTTTGTGATAAGAGTCAGTGCCATGATATTAATGACGGTTTTTGCATTTGTCACCCCGAGTGGGAAGGGTATGCACAGACCTGGGTCCCGTGCTCTCCATGCCACTGGAATCAAGCTATCCTGGCTGAAGAGGGGTGAAACCCCGAAACCGGTCCTAGGATGCTTGTTTCCAGTCCAGGGAGGACCTGGCTTGGCAGTTCGGGCTGGACTGTTCCCATGAGGCACAGGGTTAAGACTTTATTTGAATATGGCTGAGTTCAAACTGGAACGGCATGGTGAGCAAAAAAACGATGGATTTAGGCCCAGATCTCTGTACTGGGGTGAATGTATGACATTGTGCTGCATTCTGTCCATCAACTGTTGGTTTTGCATTTGTCACCCCGAGTGGGAAGGGTATGCTCAGACGTGGGTCCCGTGCCTTCCATGCCACTGGAATCAAGCTATCCTGGCTGAAGAGGGGTGAAACCCCAAAAGCAGTCCTAGGATGCTTGTTTCCAGTCCAGGGAAGATCTGGCTTGGCAGTTCGGGCTGGACTGTTCCCATGAGGCACAGGGTCAAAACTGATTTGCATATGGCCGAGTTCAAACTGGAACGACATGGTGAGCAAAAAAACGATGGATTTAGGGCCAGATCTCTGTACGGGGGTGAATGTATGACATTGTGCTGCATTCTGTCCATCAACTGTTGTTTTTGCATTTGTCACCCCGAGTGGGAAGGGTATGCCCAGACGTGGGTCCATGCTCTCCATGCCACTGGAATCAAGCTATCCTGACTGAAGAGGGGTGAAACCCCAAAACCGGTCCCAGGATGCTTGTTTCCAGTCCAGGGAGGACCTGGCTTGGCTGTTCGGGCTGGACTGTTCCCATGAGGCACAGGGCCAAGACTGATTTGCATATGGCTGAGTTCAAACTGAATCGGCATGGTGAGTAAAAAAACGATGGATTTAGGCCCAGATCTCTGTACTGGGGTGAATGTATGACATTGTGCTGCATTATGTCCATCAACTGTTGTTTTTGCATTTGTCACCCCGAGTGGGAAGGGTATGCCCAGACATGGGTCCCGTGCTCTCCATGCCACTGGAATCAAGCTATCCTGGCTGAAGAGGGGTGAAACCCCGAAACCGGTCCTAGGATGCTTGTTTCCAGTCCAGGGAGGACCTGGCTTGGCAGTTCGGGCTGGACTGTTCCCAAGAGGCACAGGGTTAAGACTTTATTTGAATATGGCTGAGTTCAAACTGGAACGGCATGGTGAGCAAAAAAAAGATGGATTTAGGCCCAGATATCTGTACTGGGGTGAATGTATGACATTGTGCTGCATTCTGTCCATCAACTGTTGTTTTTGCATAGGTGGAGCATCTCCGGCAGAATCCCATTTGAGTTAATGATATTAAACATTGTTTTGTTGTCCAATGTTCCAAAGTATTTAGTAGAGGTTTCGAGGATAATAGCCCCTCAAAATAAAGAGAACTATTAAGCGATAACTAGTTGGATCTTGCTTGGAACCCCTTTTGTATAAAGGATGAGTGACTGCGCCTTTCCATGATGCAGGAACTATTCCAGTCGAGGTTACATTAACAAGAGAATCTCCTTCAAGCTCCTCACACATGCCTGCAAAACCCGCTATGATGCAGGACAAACATATCTGAACCACTGCCTCTCATTCCACATACCCACCAGACCACTCCATTTAACTCGCTCTGGCCTCCGTCCCTACAATCCACAAGACCAGAACCGGAGGTTGATCAATTTTCCTACCTCGTCGCCAAGACCTGAAGCACCCTGCCCCTCATTGACGTCACACATGCTGAGGAATGCAGAAACTGTAAGGAGAGAAGATCTGCAGCAGGTTGCTGATTGCGAGGGAGAATGTGCAGTAGAACCCCAGAAACCGCATCCATTTTAATAAAATGGGGTCTCCTGCAAAAATGTGACAACATTACTTTTCAAATAGTCTTCTGAACTATATTTTTATCATTTTAATGCAGCATCATTTGTTCATCGGTTATGACAAGATGCAAACTAAACATTATTAAAATCACAGAATTATTTGTCATCCAAAATTGCACATGTGAAAAAATTTTAACAACCACTTGAACAAGTCCGGTTGTTTTCAGATAGGCCTGTCCAACAGAGTATGTTGATATTTTTTATTAAAATTAGTAAACAAATCCATCATTGTCCCCCAGTTAGTGCTTCTACTGAAAAAAAAGTATGTTATTTTCTTCTTTTTTTTTTTAAACATTATTTTTTTATTGTCAACAAAAGGGCAACAAAACTTATCACAGTATTATATCAACCAAGAAGCAAACAAAAAGTAAAGAAAGCATGACTCAAGATCTTAGAACAGATAGACGTATGCCATTTACCAGAAGGGATCGCCAAAGCATAACGATTATCAGTGTCTCAAATAATAGTATTAAAAAAACCTGTTTCTAAAATGAAATGCCCCCATATTGCATCTAATTTCATCAGAGAACGGATACCCCTTTCCTTAGCCAACGCTTTTTCTATTTCATACATTTGCCTGACCAGCATCCACCAATGACTTATAGAAGAAGGTTTTGTAGAGATCCATACCCGGGCAATTGTCAGCCTAGCAGCGACCAGTAATATTGAAGATAATCGCGTGAGTCTATGATTCGTGTGCTTGTAACCCATCATGATTTCTGTAATCATAACAGGTGAGTCTATCCGCAGTTTCTGAGAGAATACTTGGCCTACCTTTTGCCAGAATGTCTCTAATTCCAGACAAGTTGCAAACATATGCATTATACTGGCCGCATACAGACCACATCTGGGACATTTCGTCCGATCACCACCTAACCAAAACGGAGTCCATTTAGTGATTTTTTCTGGCGTGTGGTACAGCAAGCATATAGCACGAAATTGCTGTAGCCGCAGACTCACAGAATATACCGAGTCATCTATGGTTCTTAGTGCATGTTCAATAGTGATTGGCGTGATCCCCGTGCCCAGAGCCTTACTCCAACGCTCCACCAGTCTTTCACAATCACTTTGTCTGTAGTTATTAAAGCACTTATACATATGGCTTATCATGGATTTTGTCTTCTGCCCATGCAAGCAGTCCTAAACCTCAGAACTAGATATTTGTGTCAGGGCTAGCTATCTCACAAGGTGATCCCTAATCTGAAGATATTTGAAAAAACATATGATTAGGTAATTTATACTGAAGCTGAAAATTCTCAAAGGAGAGGAAGCCATTATAATCATAGAGATGCCCAAGACATGTTATCCCATAGCTAGCCCAGCTTTTGCTGACAGCATCCTGAAACACCTCCAGCAGGGCCGGACTGGTAACCGAAATCTACCCTGGCAAACTGCTCGGCCGGCCCCCTGGGGGGGCTGATGGGGTGCAGCCGAGCTGTTTGCAATTGCCGGTTTCGGCCGATTTTGTTACCGGGGACCGATATTGCAGGACCCCGGTAACAAAAACGGCCCCCAGGGGCCCAAAAATGCCCCCCACCCTGGCGGCCCATCGGGGAAACGCTCGGTGCCCGCTACAGCCAGTCCGGCCCTGACCTCTGGGAATATCGGATTACCCCATAAGGGAAGTTCATCATAATAAAATGATATAGTACATCTAGAGGATATAGCACCCCATATATATATATATATTGTGAGAAGTTGGCCTGGCATATGCTGTCCACTAGTTATAGGGGACACTTTGCACCAGTCCAATTCGACTCTTAAGGTGATAGGTTAAAAGACAACCTTTAAAGAAAGCTATCCTAGTGGTAGCTGTGGAGAGCAGCCTTCAGGCTAAGTCTTGAAGGAGTGTTAAGCTTATTGTTTTACCATGGATAACCTCTTGAATGACCAAATGAAAGAGTAGTCCACACAGGTATATATATGAAATATATGTATTTATTCTAAGAATAATCCCACTAGTCTCTTTATGAGACTGGAGGTAAAGATACAATTCAAACAAGCATTGATAGTTACAATAAATAGCACTGGAATCATAGGGCCCCAGGTGGGGACCAAACCATATATTAAAAAAGTGGTATAAGAACCAAGACAATTCTACAGACAGTGCCCAGGGCACTTAGGGTCGCTGGCCCCTTACAAAACCACCCATGGTAGTGAGGAAGGGGACCCACGGGAGACGCGTGGAGTGGTATAAACTACTGTCGGGATCTCTATTAAACCCTATGGAGAATGTTGCAGTTGGAAATTACAAGAATCTAAACACTTCTAGCGGGAGTTCAAGTTCAGCAGGTTAGAGTTAAGCTTTTGGAGGGCCCACACCCACGACAGTACCGAGGTACCACTGTTACCTGCCCCAGGGAAGCCGGGTGCATAAGTCGTTTTCAATGTCGGGTCGCGATCTCGTTTTCAATGGAAAAAGGTGAAGAACTGCTGCTGGCGTGAAGTGCCGTCGATGTCATGCAGATTGAAGATGTAGATCTTGAAGGAAAGGACCTGAAAGCAGAGGGGACAGAGTCTGGGTCACTAGCCAGTGACCAGGAAGGTCAGGAGAAAGAGCCCTTCAATGTCGGGTGTTTTCAGGTTGAAGATGGGTAGCTTGGATCAGCAGCCATGAGGTCCAGGAGGCTTCAAGGAAGGCCAGCTTCTGGAGGGCGACTGTCCCACAAAGGATGAAGGCTGCTGCAGTGTTAGTGTCCGGATTGGATCCACTAAGCCTTGGCAACCGCACCCCACGCAAGGATCACAAAACAGCTACGGTGCAGACCCACGAGGTCTGAGCGAGGTCTCCAGTGAGGAGACTGTAGAGCAGGCCTGGAGCAATCAGGGGAGCCCTTTAAAGTAAAGATTGACCTCCGCTAGGGCCCACCAGTTGAGAGACAAGGGACCGCGGGAGGCGGCAATTTGGAGTGCGTAAAGGTGAGCCCACGGGTCGTCGGAGCGGGCTGGAGTGTCGTCCTTTGGCACAAGTAATGCTGAGAGGTTGGCTCAATTATGGGCCAAAGCACAACTTCCCCACTGGTTGGGGTCGTGTGCTGTGCATGAAGTGGCTGGTGTCCTGGGGTATTGGGGATCTCGGCACCCACGGGGTCCACGGTGCTGAGCTTTGCTGTGCATACTCACTGGCCTCTGGGATGCTTGGAAACCCACCTCAGGGTAGGCAGAAGTCTTCGATGTCCGTAGGAGCAGTGGAGTTCCAACCAGGTCACTTGCAGTGTTTCAGGTGCCTGCCAAGCAGGGGGGTAACTTCTTTACCCCAAGGGAGATTTCTTCATTCAGCTGTGCGGCAGCAAGTCGAAGGTTCAAGTCTTTGAAGTCCAAGATTAATCTGAGGCTCTGGGGACCCTGCACCCACCTTTATCCAGAGATTAGGGGAGTGTCTGAATCAGAGCCCACCAATGAGACTTCAGGCGGGAAAGGGTGGCCACACCCTCTCCCCTTTGTGTGTTTTCCCACCTGGGCAGGGGACAGGATGCCCCTGAACCGGTTTGAGGCGGTGTATGCAGAAGTAGGCACTGGAGAAGCCTACGTGCAAGTCTGAAAGACATCCTATGGTGCACCCACCCAGTTCCAATCCACATAGTCTGTCTGGGGAGGTGGGAACACCTCCCTGCAACAAGATCCCTATTGTCCAGCTGCCGTGGCTGGAGTTCTGCCCAGCAACAGGCAGCCAGAGTCGTGTGGGTGGCGGGTAGCATCCATTTTGTATTACGTGTGCACTTTTAAATTGGTGTCTAAAATCTGCCGCTTTTACCATATCACCCCTCTAGCAGGGGGGAATCATGCCCTCACTCCCATGGCTGGATTGGGGGTATGATTCCACGATGTTTGACACCAAACATGACATGGTTCTGTGCAGCCACTTTCAAGTTATCACACTATCGCGATTACTTATAATGCGGTTAAGAGTATATGGTATGACTGCACTACAAACAACCCAGCAATAGTTTTATGAAGGTTGCAGAGGGGCACTACTCAGGTAGGGGTCCCCCCTCACACATATCTCAGCACCCTGCCTTGTAGGATTAGCAAGGCCTGCCTTAGGGGTGACCTATGAGGATATATGTGTCGTATTAAGTTGGATACAGAATACCTATATCCCTGTAAGGGGTGCAAGCACCACCTTACCCAGACTACAGTAGTGGTCTGGTGGTGTCAGTTTGTATGGCTGTCCCAGGGGTGGCACAATAAGTGCTGCAGCCCCTGGTAGGCCTCTGAGGGACCCATACCCTGGGTACCTAGGGTACCATCTACAAGGGGCTGATAGGGTGTCCTCAGTATCCAATTGGTATGTACCTAGGGTACTCACATCAGTTTAGAGAGGAAGCAGATAGGCTGGGGTCCTGGATAGCAGGGCCACAGCCTGGCTAGAGTCAGAAAACAGTCAAAACATCAGCAAAAAGTTGGGGGCAACTATGCAGTCGATGCCACTCTTCTACATATATATACTGTCTCTTATAGTCTTGAATTTAACTCTTTTGAAGTAGTTTGGGTCGTTGATTCTATATAAGTACATACTGCTATCCTCTCCCAATATAAATTGATGAAAGAAGATTTTATGAGCAGGGTTTAGAAGACTGCGGAAACGCCCAGCAAAAGCTGCCCAGAAATACATTTTAAAGTCAGGAGAGTCAAGTCCTCCCTGATTATATGGAAGCTTTAGCAGATCAATTGCTCATTGGGCTTTTCTGTAGCCCCAAATAAAACTACCCAACATGCCCTCTAGTCTCTTAAAGAAAAAATAAGGAACTCACAAGGGGATAGATCGAAATAATTATAAGAATAGGGAGTTTATGCTAGTTCTTTAACTTTTTTATTTTGTCTTTCAGTAAAGATTCGTAATTTAAAGCAAATATCCGATCTATCTGCACAGAGAGCCTAACCCTTAAGTAAGTAACTACAGAGCAAACACCAGGAATTGATTTATTGAGTTTGAAGTTGAGAAGGACTTGTGTTTTTTAACGTTTAATTTATACCCTGAAATAGAGCCAAACTTGACTGCTTCAACCTCAATGGCATTAATCGTTCTCACTGGTTCAGTTGTAAAAACCATGATGTCGTCCGCATAAACAGTGGCCTTAAGCGAAGTTGCACCTGATACTAATGGAGTAATTTGAGAGTTAAACTGCAGAGGCCAAATAAATGGCTCGATATATAGAGCAAACAGCAGAGGTGATAGGGGGCAGCCCTGCCTGCTACCACACAAAATAGGAAATGGTAATGACTGTAAACCCGAATATAATAATTTTGCTTGGGGTTTATTATACAAATTGCATGAGTTGTCCCTTAACCCCAAATGCTGCAAGTGTAGCCCACCGGAAATCCCACCACACCCTATCGAAAGCCTTTTCAGCATTCAAAAGAACCATACCAAGGGGAGTTGACATCTTCCCGGTCATATCAAAAGCCCCTACTGCCATATCAACATGAGCTGTAGTGTCCCTACCTTGAATAAAGCCTTGTTGGTGAGGAGATACTAACCCAGGCATAATTGGAGCAAGACGATTCGCCCAAATTTTTTGCAAAACTGTTGGCGTCAGCATTTATAAGCGAGATTGGCTGGTAAGAGCCACACTCGACAGGAGGTTTATCCTTTTTTTTAAAAAAAGACTATCTGGGTCATATTCCAAGACTCTGGTATCTTTCCGCTTGAGCCTATACATTGTCTAACCAAACTAAACGGTGGAATCAAAATATCTTTAGAGAGCTTATAAAATTCGATGGGTATGGAATCTTCCCCAGCCACCTTCCCAGATGGCAGAGTAGATATTGCCAAGCCCATTTCTTCCCTCGAGATATAATTCTCCAATAAAACAAATATCCCATCACTCATGGCTGGGAGATGACTTTCCCTGAAGGTACCGTTGTATGTCATCCTCTTCTGGTTCAATAGTTGGTGTGTATAGCTCTTGATAGTAGATGGAAAATTGTTCTAAAATCTCCTGTGGGTGTGAATGCAAAGTACCATTTGCCCCTTTTATAGTTCTAATTTGAGTTTTAGCTCTATCCTCTGCAAACTTATATGCCAGAACCCTTCCTATTTGTTCGCCATATTCATATTGCGTTAAATGATATTTATTGTATCTAACCCAATTCTCTCCCTAAATGTCTTCTTTATAGCTAATCTGGCATCTATTAGAGAAAGAAGCGCCTGTCCCTGATCGTTAGTACCCCGCAAGACTGCCTCCGCGTGTTGTTATTCAACTTTACGTATTGCTTGAATTACCTCCATGCTTGAGACTTTGTGTGCTTGGTTCTGTTGCCATATGTATTGTTGGGTTACACCTCTTATACCTACCTCCATAGTTTCCCAGACCGTAGGCAGGGAGGCTGGCCCCATATTCTCTTTTAAAAATAGTTCAAGCTGTTTTCTAATAGTAGCCAAATACACACTATCTGAGAGTAGATATCTAGGAAAAGAAATGGGTCTAAGTATCTTACATTTGTGTGTAGACCTAAACGATAATAGTATAGGATTATGATCGGAAGTAACTCGTGGGCATACTTCTATGTCTGATGACAACATTATTTGATCCCACACCCATGCCATATCTATTCTGGAAAAGAGCCTATGTGGGGTAGAGTAGTACGTGTTACCTGGAATAGTTGGACTTAGGTTTCTCCATACATCTCTAATAGACTGAAGCCATCCCGATTCTAAGATTGCAGCCCGAGTCTTACACATTCTATGAGTCGCTCTGCATCTAGTTGAATCCATACTATAATCCATAACACAATTAAAATCCCCCATTATCAATTGCTTAGTCTCCCAATTTAAGATTTCGATATTACAATACATCAATAACAGTAGGATCGTCAATATTAGGACCATCTAGTGAACAAAAGACATATTTCCTACCTCTAATTTCTAACTGTGCAATTGCCTATCAACCCCTCTGATCAGCGAGTGTCTTATGTATCGTACATGTAAAACGTTTGTGCTTTAATATAGCAGTACCCCTCGTTGAAGTACCTTGTGTCGTACACACTACTGTTTCATACCTCAAGTGTTTGAGAAGACTGCAATCTTTATATGAGAGATGCGTCTCTGATAACCGTACTATCTGGTGACCATACATTTTTAACTCTTCACTGACAAGCTGCCACTTAATTCTGCTGTTAAGATCTGCAATGTTCCAAGCGAGACACTTAATCCAATCCATAATAAAAATGATTCCCTTCTATCTTGTTGCTACCCTTCCTAATGTGCATCTTTATTCTTGTACTTATTCCATACTCATACACTCTAATCACAAACTTGCTTCTTAATTTCCTATACACCCCCATTTGAATTTTTTCCTGCCCCTCCATAATCCACCCTACACCCCCTTCACCCTTAACAACTCCACCCCCTCCCTGTATCGTAAAGAAGGAATCATCCCCTTTCACCAGCTGCCGCTGATTAGGCAGCTTCTTGGAGACAGTGCCCCCACGGCGACTCCCAAGCTAGCCCACACCCAATAACATTTGTCAATTTGCCATTAGAATGAAACCGAGAGAGAGAGAGAAAAGAAAAAAAAGGAAAAATAAACCCCAAGGAGAAAGAAGCAAGAGGGAAGACAAATGTATTCAAGTAAAAAGGATCCAAACCCATCTCCCCCCTACCCACTTCTTTTTTTAATTTTTTTATAATTACCCCCCTTTTAGCTTTATTCAGTTAATAGAACCAAATCAAGGCACTCTTAGACTTTAAGTTTTGTCCGACACTCCTGTTTGCCATCTACCAACAGCATCATTTGCTTCCTGCTCACTTAAGAAAAAATATGATTGGCCCCCCGCAGGACTTTCAGGCGTGCTGGTTCCTGTAAAAATACTTGTGCCCCAGTAGCTTTTAATGAATCAATCAATTGGCATAATTTCCAGCATCTATCCATTGTCACTTTATAAAGATCTGACCGCTTGGAGATAGTGAAAGAGTCAATTGTCACAGGAGAGCTAGGACGAGCCTTTAAAGACACAGCTTGTCGGAGTAGAAAATTTCCCCCAAAAAACAAAAATGGCCTTAGATAGCAAGACCCCTGTTTATTTTGTACAAGTGGGAGTCTATGAACACTTTGCAGCTGACAGTCCCAGTCCCAGTCCCAATTCCCTAAGTCGGAAAAAGCCTTCTGAAAAAGCTGGACTACAAATGCTCTGGGGTCTGATCCCTCCTGCCCCTCCGGGACTCCAAACAGCCTTAAATTGTGTGGCCGCTGGTGATTCTCAAGATCCTCTATCTTGAGTTGCATAGCTGTGATATGGGCGTCATGCATCTGCAGCGAGCTGGCTACCTGAGTAGTAGTCTCCTCGGTATTTGCAACCCTCTGCTGTAGTTCCAAAATATCATTTGTGAGTGTCCCGACCTTGAGTGTCACCTCCTTTAGTGACTGCTGGATGCTATAGTTATCAGCCCTAGCTTGAGCATAATGCTCCTGCGCTTCAGATCTCTGGTCATTTAGGGCGCGGAAGATCAAAGAGAGTGATGGCTCCTCATGACCTTGAAACTTCTTAGATTGATATATCCCCACAGTCTGTTGCAGCACTCTGGAAGAACCAGATATTAATGGCAAGCCAAGAGAGTGCAAAGTAGGTGACTGGCTGGTGGGTGTCGCTGACTCTGGCTCTAAGTTGACAGCCACTGTTTCCACCGCCTCCATGACGCCAGCACCGTCTATTGGGCTAGTACCTGATAACTGTGATATTATTGTCTTACCCCTCCCTTAGCTTGATCCCAGCAATGCAGGGGGCTGCCACCTGAAGTATCTTTAGCCCGTTGGGGGACAATACGTTGCTGGTTATCATGTACATTGTGGATTTTCTTCCCGCCTCTCATTATTTTAAGCTTTACCTTTCTCTTTTTACCAGCTAGATTGGGTACTGGAAAATCATTCCTTTTTTCCATAGGTTTACCAGATTCCTGTTGGGAGTCTGGTGCTTCTGAGATAGTTCCCCCATTTCCTGGCTCGCTATCCCCATCTCCAATCAGTATCTGGAGTGTAGATCGAATGTTGTTGTCCATATCAGAATTCACCCTGGGAGGGGTTGAGGCAGGGGTTGTGGCAGTGAAAAAATCAATGTCCCCCTGACTCTGCTCTAGGCCAAGCAGGTCATTAGATGTTACGCTTTCTCTCCTATGTATGCTAAACACGCTGCCAGGTTCTTTAGCTTCAGTTTGTACTTTGCGAATTACCCCATCTTCCACAGAATTGACCGCTGTCAGAGGTCCCGATAATTCTGATGGTAGTGTAAACACTTTTATTAATTCGCTTAATTGCATTGCAGAATTTTTAGAACGCAGTTAAAAATATTACTTTGCGTGAGACAAAGAATGTCCAGGCTGCAAGAAGCATTTTGAGAGCTATTATGTTGCACTGGGATCGCTTCTAGAATGACATCTGCTATTTTGTTGCAAGTAGATTGTTCAGAGACTGCCCATGTGGCAAACAAATCCACCGCTTTCCCTGATTGTAAAAGTCGCAGCAGTGGCTTACCTACTTTCAATGGCGCTTTAGTAGTGTTTCCTCGCTGAGCCGCCATTACCTCTTCCATCTCGTCAGCCCCCACAGTACATACCATGCCCGTTGTGCTTGCCGGTATCCCCCCTGCCCTTGTGCTTCTGGGCGCTGTCTTTGGAGTTGCCATATCCTCCTTTAGGACAAAGTCTGGAGCAGTGGACAGTCTAAAAGGCAGTCTCAGCCAGTAGATCACCGAGCAACGCCCAATTACCAGGCGTGCGATCCGAGAGACGTGCACCAGCCGCCCGATACTGACCGTCACCGCTACCTGCATTCACTTTGTCCGCTCTTCACAGCAAGTTCCGTAAGTTTTCTTTTTTTTCCCCGTAGTTTGGCAGATCCCCCTTGCGTCATGTATGCATCTTGGAGTCTCCTTGTCACAGTTTTCCTTTCCCTTTCCCTGCTTACATCGCCTCACATCAGTTACACAGCTGGGTGTAGGTACTGAGGGGCCTCACTGTAAGCCTGCTCTCTCAAGCGGCATCAATCCGCCATCTTGCTCCTCTGAATCACCTCTAGAAAAAGTACTTTTTTTTCAACACACAAGAGAATATTGTACATATATATAAGAGGGCAATAAAATGGTATTACATGGTTATCGAGGAAGTAATTACTGTGCCAGGGGGCAAGCCAATACTAGCCGAAGCTGCTCCCTTTAGTAGACTATTATGTGGATACAATCTGTGCATGTTACGACACATTGTCTTCTCAGGTTTAAACTACTCCCTGCCTCCCCTAAAGTGACTGTGGGCCATTTACGGGCAGGGCGTGAATTGTCCCAAAGCCAAAGATTTCCCTGTAATGTCTCACCCTTGCACTGTACCTTTTGTTTCTGTACTCATGGACATGGCTCCCTTTGACAACTGGGGGCAGCAACGGCACTGCTCTTAATGGTAAGTAGTCACACAAAGCAACCCGGTAGAAACTGCTCTGTGTGCATGTACATGTATGGTATTTTAACAGCACAGAACTAGCCAAAAGGCAGCAGAGTACTGCACAGGCTCAATGAAAGGCATAAAGTCAGCAAGTGATAGAAGTAGGTGGCTTGGGGGTGGTTGATCCATTGTAAAGTAGGTTCCTTTAAAGGGACAAGTCTTCAACTCTTCCCAAAAATGGAGCAGCGTTGCGGTAGTCCTAATCAATGCCAGCTGTTGTTCCAGATCGTGGGTGCCTAAATAGAAAAGGCCTGCTGCCTTCTTTTTTTCCAGTCCAGCCCAGTCAGCTGACGGTAGTCACAGTAAAGAGGGGTTCACACAGTGTGGTGTGTTCCTCCTTGTCACAATGATCCTCGAAAACACAGGCATGAATAATTGGCATGTGTGCTGAGGACAAAAATCCCCAAAACATTAGAGACTTGCTACGGGAAATGCAGGGCTGGGGTGAATGCTTTCCAGAACCACGCCAGGGCTCTTTTGCATACCAACACAAACTCTTTCAAAAACAACCATTCGCACCAAATTCTTGCTTGCAGGCACACTGCCCAATCGGGAAAAACAATGGGAGTTTAAGAAGGCTTATATGAAGAATTTAATTTGTGTCTATATGCCGCATATGGCTAAGGGAAAGATTTTTGAGTCAAACTTTAATATTTCAGGATCTAAATTAGATTATCTTGAAAGGACACAGGGTACACAAAGATTCCTGTGTGTGATTCTAATTCCCAGGAAAAGAGCTTTGCTGAGCGTAGAGGTGCCAAATGTAGTCACCATCCCAGTTTCTGTAGGTGAGAGGCAGCACAGGCACATTCACTGCTACAAATCCATTTGTAATATACATGCCTTTTATCACCCTCTGGGCGATAACTCATTGTTCATCGAACAAATCATGGAAATTATCACAATGAATGATAATCTTCAAGATCCCCAGGTCTTCCATGGTGATTTCAATCTACACTGGAATGACCCGTGAATGGCCCCTCAGTGAATAGCCTAAAATCCTTCCTATTAAACAATGAGTTGTCCCAAATTTGCGACAGACCAACACACAGCAAGGGTGAAATGCTTATCATCTTTAAGTCGGACACTATCACTCTAGAGTCTATTACCCCATGTGACTGGACAGACCACTATCGCATCACCTTCCTCATCAACTTAAAATTGATCCCAAAGAATAGCCAACCGAAGAAAAAACATTGGAAAAGGAATCTCCCTAACATAAACCACAATGAACTAACCGTCCTATGCAATAACACCTTGATCCCACAGACGAACATGGAGGATGTCAATGACCTCACAGACTACTATAATATCTCTATACGGGAAGTCATGGACTCCATCGTACCCCTTCAACAGAAAAATATTTCCAATAAAAGTTCAAAACCATGGTTCAATGATAAGACACAATCTTAGAACAGCAGAAAGGGGTTGGATACTCCCCATCCGTGTAATCACTAAAATGCCTGAGATCAATGAGAAACGCTTACATTAGAAAAATAAGACAAGCGAAAGCTAATTTTATAAGAACACAGCTCGACCAAGCCAGAAATAGGCCCAAAAAACTATTCGAAATAGTCAAGCAACAATCACGCAACACATCAGACCCATTGGACTCTGGATCCAGCACCCTTCCAAGCTGTGAAGAACTGGCCACTTCTTCAAGGAAAAAAACTACAAAAATTGAGAACGAACTTCAACTAGTGAAGGAGACACTACTGGCTACTCCAGTCAGTCTCTCATACACCTCCGAATTCACCGAAGGGAAGGAACCACCATGGCCCCACCTCCAAAAACAATTCCACTTGGAACACCTTCTCCCCAATCAGCGAACATGAAATGTACAACATTCTTTCTTCTTTAACCCCTTGTGTGCCACGCCCTTTCCCCGCCCTGTGCCGGCCGTTGCATTAGCGGGCGGGGTTCATGACGAGCTGGACTCGTCATGGGCACAGCGCAACCGCGGCCCATGACGAGTCCAGCTCGTCATGGGCACAGAAGGGGTTAAACCCATCTAACCACTTCATGGCCCATCATATTCAAAGAGAACAAAACCTGTATTCTCCCACTATGGTCCAAGATTGTAAATGCCTCACTATGTCAAGGCACTATCCCTGGCTGCCTAAAAGTAGGACAAGTGACACCCATCTTAAAAAACCCTAGGGCAGACTGCTACAATCCCAACAACTTCCGGCCCATCTCCAACATCCCCACACTGCCAAAAGTCTCAAAAAAATGTGTACAGAACCAAATCTCAATCACATAGAAAACTTCTAACTCCTCAATCAACACCAATCAGGCTTCCATCAAGATCACAACATGGAAACTTCCCTTACTCATATAGTAGATACTAAAAATGCTGGATCAAAATGAATCATGCCTTTTAATATTGCTGGATTTATCCGCTGCCTTTGACACCGTCAAACACGATAACCTATTGAAACTACTGGAACAAAGGATGGGCCTATCAGGGGTCGTATTACAATGGTTCTCATCATTCCTCCAAAACAGATGCTTAAGAGTCAAAATTAATCAACCTCTCTCCAAGTCCCACGCGATCACTCTTGGCGTTCATCAAGGATCCTCCCTATCACCCATTCTCTTCAACCCATTTCTGGAACCACAGGCAAATCTCCTAAAAACCGCTAACATCCACTACCATATGTACGCTGATGACACTCAGCTGTATCTCGAAATCGCCTCCTCAGAGAACATCATATCCCTCAATTCCATCCTACAAAACACGCACCTCTGGCTCATGGTTAACCATCTCAAACTCAATGCATCCAAAACGGAATTTCTTTTCATCTCGCCACCGAAAAACATCCCCAATATTGATCTATGGATGAAACATCTTACAGCCCTCAATTGCTCGCCCCACATCATAGACTCTGCCAGATCTTTCGGCATTACATTAGACAATCACCTAAATATGCAGGATCACATTAGTGCAGCCACTAAAGGAGTGAACTACCAACTGAGCATTCTGTGGAAACTTAAACCCACCTACCCCACGAAGACCTAAAACAAGAGGTCCAAGCTATAGTATTGCTCATGATTATGCCTAATAGGCTGCTCATGCGTTGATGCTAACATGCTGATGCCTACGTCGGACTATGATGTTTTATGTTTCTATGACTAAATGTATTGATGTCTGGTTCCACTTTTATGCTTCACATTCATTACTGGACTTCCATTTATCCTTTGTCCTTTTGCGATGGTTCTGGCAGCGGCCCGATTGGTGCTGCCCTGTATATAGTCCCCCTGTGAATTATTACCCGGTGCCGGCTGGCACAGTTCATCTGCACCTGTGATTCCCTTCTGATGTGTTTATTTTATAATACACATACTGTTTTTTCACCTAAACTGGTGTGGTCTCTTTTTGTAGTGTGCCTCGTGTGTCGCCTGTGTGTGCAGGGTGGATGCTTTACACATTTCCTCCGGAGTTTGGCCCACCCGCTCTGCACCACGCTACCCCGTGTCTAACATTGGTGGCAGCGGTGGGATAGGACTTGTGTTTGCGCAGTACCACAGCGACAACGCGTTGCACTGCAAACTAAGCATTTACAGTAATCACAGGTTTTGAGGATTATTGTTTTTTTCTTGATTGTGCTTTCCTCCTGAAAGTGGTGTTTTTGAATTGTTTTCCCCTGTTGCACTGTGGGTGGTGTGTCCCGGGTGTATCTCGCCAGAGTGGGGTTAACCTACAATGAGGATGACCTTCGGGAGTACACGGAGCAGGTGGTGATGGACTTCTGTAGAGAGAGAGGTATACCCCCAGTAGGCAACATTCGCAGGAAGTTGTTTCTCTATGAGGCCCTCAGGAGGGGGGAACCCTTAGAGCCATGTCGGGACCTTTCCGATTACCCCTCCGCATATTTCAAGGGTGGATTTGGTGGAGACGCGGAGGAGGACCTCGAGTGTAAGGAGGACTCTGAGAGTGAGGGTGCCCAGTCCATAACCCTGGAGGGTGATGATACTGACGAGGATGAAGATGAAGACAGGGCGGAGACGCGAGTAGCGAGGGAGGACACCATAGTCAGGGAGTCCCGTGCTGGGTCCAGTCCTGGGGGCACTGCCCCATCCCTTTCCCTGTCCCCAGAAGAGTGGGTAGATAGGAGGGAAGAAAGGCAGCACCAGCTGGCGTCGCAGAGGCTCAGAGTGGAGCTAGCGCAGCTGAGTGTGGAAGAGAAGAGGCTAGAGACCGAAAGGGTCCTAGCGCAAGAAAGGATGGCGGAGGCAGAGAGGGCCTTCGCCAGGGAGAAACTAGCTCTAGAGGGTTGGTTGTCCCCTAAGAGTGGTTTCAAGAGTCTGCACTCGCCAGGGAGGGTGGGGTCCAGTGGTGGCAGCGGAAGTAATTCCAATGTAGGGAGTCCCACTCCCAGAGCCCGGGAGACGGTGCCTGATTCCCAGGAAGAGGGGGACAGGTTGGAGTTCAGGGGCAGGGGAAAACTGTCCCACCAGTCCTGGGGGGAGTTTGCGGATGTGTGTTGGACTGCATTGGAGGATTGGGTGGCGTGTAGAGCAGTGAATGATTGGGAAGGGCTGTGCCATGTAGTTATCAAGGAGCACATGCTAAGGAATTGTTTCCCAAGGTTGCGTCACCACCTGTTACAGTGCAGGTTCTCCGACCCCAGGGAGCTTGCACAGGAGGAAGACCTTTCGGTGAGTGCCAGGGTGTCTGAGGAGGCATTGGGGAGTGATCCTGAAGGGAGTGGTGCAGGGATCTTCCAACCCAGTCAGGTGGGAGAGGTGGAGAATAGCCCAGCTAGGTCCCAGGGAAGAGAGAGGGTTGTAGGGCCTCACGTCCTATCTACAGGAAAGAGTGAGACGGGGAGGTGTCCCGAGGTGCCCCAACCGCAGTCTCAGGGCCTGGAGAGTTCCATAAGGGAGCCCCAAGTTGGGAGCCTAGGCTGTCCTGATGTGCCGTCCAGTGAAGGGGATCCCATAGTGTCAGGAGAACCCGGGCGACTGTCATCAGAGCTCCTGAGGTTCTGGGGTCAGCTCAGTCACAGGGTTTAGATCCTGGGCTGGGATGCCAGGTTCAGGGGCTGCCTGACCTGGAGGGAGGGGCACTTGTAATCAAGGTCCCTACCGGTTTGACTTCCAGGGGTACTTCTCCAGGTGGGAGGGTGCGGAACTCTGGAAGGGGGTGCAGAGGGAGGAAGTTCTCGCCGCTGGCACCGGCTCAGCCACAGGGCTTCGATCCTGGGTTGGGAGGCCATGGACAGGTACTGCCTGACCTGGCGGGTGGGACATCTGTAAGCAGTGTCCCCCCAGAATTGTCTTCCAGGGGTACTACTCCAGTTGGGAGGGGGTGCAGGGGGAGGGAGGTCTCGCCCCTGGCACCAGTGCAGCCTAAGGGTTTAGACCCTGGGTTGGTGGAGCAGTTGCAGGGTCACGGCCCTGGACTGGGGAGAGAGTGGTGTTCGGATGGTGCCTCGCATGGGAGGAGAGTGAGGAACCCCAGAAGGAGAGGTACGGGGAGGAGAGCCTCGCCCCGGATGGCTGGTCAGCCTGAGGGTGCGGACCCCAGGTGGGAGGACCAGTGGCAGTTTGGAACTGCAAGGAGGAGAAGGAGAGTGGCCAACGGGTACTACGGGCCTGGGGCTACTGCCCCCCACTCTGCAAGACAGCAAGGGCAGAGACATCTGGACAGCCTAGGGGCCAGTCCTGGCTGCACCCGACTAGAGAGCACCAGTGGGGTGTCTTAGTTGGTTAAGGGAGGTTTGAGAGAGGGAACCATCGGGTTCCAGAGTGGCGGAGAACCTGCGGATGCCCCTGTAGTTGCGGGCCTGCGTCCACGTTTTCTCGCCCCAAGCAGGGAAGCCCATCAAGGCATTGATCGGTCTCCCCTGGCTTTTGGCTGGGAGGTGGTTGTGTTGGACTTGGCCCTTTTTCCCTGAATTTTTCACCTATTCTCCCCCATGGTAGAGGAATGTATAGTCCATGTGTGGTGTGAGATGCAGTGATACATGCTGCACAATGGCGTGCGCAGAGTCATCTTCCCCTTTGCAGAAGGGTTACTTTTAAAATGGATGCCATTGCTGTGTGCTTGTGCCTGTCTGCCGAAGCTGGGTTGCCAGTCTAGTTGTTTGTTTCCCAGCAACCCCAGCTTTTGGAGGGAAGCCTGGCACCCAGGGTGCTTTACACCTCCCCCTAGACCAGTTAGGACCAGTTTCCCCAGACGCTTCTAGAAGCTTCTTGCACTGTCTGGTAGGTGGGGTGAGGGGCGTATATATAGGGGGGCTGGGCCACCATGTGCTCAGACTGAGCGTGGACTTGAATGTGAGGGGACCTACTGCCGGGAGGTACCGCCGCATGGGCCTGTGTGCTGGCCCCTGTGCCCAACTATAACCCCTCTGCTGTCCACAGGGCTAGTGAGAGCCCCGCTGCTGGAGTCAAGACTGCTGTACCAGGAGGAGTACCAGGTTACAGAGGATGACTGTTCCTAGGAACTGCGGCCCTGTTCTGATGAGTGCCCACTGACCGCTGATCTTGCCCAGTAGTACCTGGTGCTCTCCTACCTAGAGCCTCGTGGGACCCTGACTGCATGCCCTGCGTAAGGAGAGCGCTAGAGTCAAGTTGCCAGGGGTAGGTGAGCGCTATATTTGAGTTCCCCTCCTATCCCTGCACCAGGAGAGCGCTTTAGGGGCACTGCCCAGGAGAAGAAAGAAGCTGGTGCCTGCAGCTCTGGGCTGTGAAGGAATTCCCGGCGAGTGGGAACCCCTCCTGCACACTTGGAATTAGCGGGAGTGTTGCCTGGGGGAACTGCCTGCTCATTTGGAAGAACAGCGGGAGCCTACCCCGCATTTGTGGCCCCAGGAGGAGAATCTATAATCCCTGTGGGGCCCCGCGTTGCAAGGGAGAGCGGGTGCCCACCCCGCGTTATTTTTGCTGCACTTTGCTGGTTTACACCCAGCGGGAGCCCACCCCGCGTGCCAGCCTAATTGGAAACCCAGCGGGAGCCCACCCCGCGGGTTTACTGCCAGCGAAAGTGGGTGCCCACCCCGCGTGTGTGCTTTGACTTTGGAGGGAGCCTACCCCTCATTGCAGAACAGTGAAGCTGCCGGGACTCACCGCCGCCGGCCCGGGAGCACCGCGCGGGCTTCCCTGTGATGTCAGGGGAGCCGCGCTGGCATTGGCGCTGGTGGGAGCCACTCCAGGAAGTCCCGCCCTGCAGAGGCGGAAGCGGGAGGTGCGGACCCTTGCGAGCTCCGCAACGAAGTCCCGGGTCCCAGGAGGGGGCCCGGGTGAAGCCAGGAGAGGAGCTTCGTGGGCTCCTGTGGCCACAGAGAAGACCGGAAGCCCTGCACTGCTCCCCGCAGCCACCGAGGATCCCGAGCGGCACACATCCCTTCCGGCCGCCCGCCTCCCGCCAGCAAGAAGGGCGGAGCAGAGACCGGAGCAGCTTCGCCGGGATCCTGGTGAGTGGGGCGGCCTGGTCCAACTGTTGGAGGGGGGGCCAGCCGAGGCACACTGTCGGTGCCTGAGGCCCCCGGGACCCAGGAAGGGGCCGCGCCGCCATTTGCGGGACTTACCAGGCAGCTGCCCCGGGTGGTAGTGGGCAGCTGCCTTTCATCCCTTTACTGAGTGGGGCCTCCAATTGCTCCGTGGTGCCCGTGTACTTTTAAGGGCCAGTACTTTGTTGGGACACCCAGCGGCACCGCAGTTGCGGGCCGCTGCACCGGTTGGGAGCCTTGGTGATTCAGAGCCCCAAAGGGGACTCCCCCTGCCCGTGTTTGGTTCTGGGACACAGCTGCCCTGCAAGAGCGCTGGGCCGCCGCAACGTGGGCATTCCTTAGTTTGAGAGTCACAGAGAAGGGGGCCCCCCAGGCGCAGTGACGCCAAGGACTAACCTACAACATTGGGCACGTTTGTTTTTGAAGTCAGGTTGTGCCTCTGCCCCAGGATGATGCCCCTAGGCTCACTGGTTTAGGTCCAGGGTGACATATGCTGATATACTGCTTTATGCTAATGATGCTTTTATTGCAGGGTTGAGGCTAATGCGCTTTATGCCCACCGGGTATAGCTGAGGCTATGAAGGTTATGCCTACAGTTACGTTCCGTCTGGTGTCATGCATAATGTGCCTGATCTAATGTGTATTCTGCTGACTGATAATGCCTCTAGGCCAGAGGTCTTCAATCTGTGGGGCGCGACCCCCAGGGGGGCCGTGGAGTCATGGGAAGGGGGTCGCACTGTTCCTTTGCTAAAGATAACGTTCCAGACAGGGTAGTTAAAATGCCTTCCCTGGAGCGTTATTCAGTGACTCTCCTGTGCTGGGAAACAGAAGCCAGGCAGACAGTTAAACACACCTTTCTGCCAGTGTACTGCTGGCCTGAAAGAAATGCAAATGTGCACGAGTTAATCTGCAAAAGTAAAGGATTTGCAGATTAACTGGTTGTGCACATTTGCATTTCTTTCAGGCCAGCAGCACACTTGCAGAAAGGTGTATTGGCTTTGATTTCTCAGGAAAGGAGAGTGCTGTTGAGGTTCATTTATTGAATCACTTGAAACTTTTTGAGTGGTAGTGCACAGAGTTAACTGAGCTGTGAAGTGCTTGCTTTTAATTGTTATCGTATTTACATAGCTTTTACTTTCCCTGAGAATGTGTTGAAGGGACAGTTATGTTAAAAAAGAAATGCATTACATAGGGTACAGATATTACAAAAATCTGTGGGCTTCATTTACAATGAAATGGTGTAGGGCAGCTCCGCAAATATTTTTGCTGCGTTGCCCTATGCCAATTCAAAAGGGCAGGAATGGACTGTATTTATAAAATACAGTGCATTCCTGTCCTTTCTGCCAGCACACAATTTGGTGCCTAGCGCCAACGCAGGCACCCTTGCACCATGGTGCAAGGGTGTGTGCATTGTTTGCAGGATTGTTTTTGTGCAAGAAGGCACGCCTTTCTGCGCAAAAGCAATTCATGGAGGCTTTTTCCTCTTTCTATGTGTGCCACACATAGAAAGAGGAAACAACTGAGGAGAAATAAAGATATTTCTCCTTGTTACGCATTCCCTGGGGCATCGTACAGTTTTGACGCATCCTCAGGTTTACATATGCTTGTAAATCTGGGAATGTGTCAAAACCCATGGGAAAACCCACCGCAACGCCCATGGAACGCCCCCCTCCCCCAACGCAGTGTAAGGCAACACATCAACTCGCGTAGCGTTTCCTTACACATATCTAGGAGGCCATGAAATGCTATGCAAAGTGACTTCACGTGGCCTCGTAGATATGGGTCTGCGCAACCAGAGCATCATAAAAAATGATGCAGTGCAAGGGGCTTATAAATAAGCCCCTATATTTTGAAAGCATCCTGTATATTTTGGAAGCACCATTTTATCGTAACATTTTTTGTAACAGTCTATCTTATACTGTGTGTAATGCAAGTATAAAATAAAGACTTACATATTCGAGGTGCTTTCTGTCACAGGCTGTGAACTCATAGAACTAAAAATACACAAGTGACTATTTTCCACTGCACCAACCACAATTTAATTTGGTTGCTCTCTAGTTTCACACAGACCTTTGCAGTGCATTAACTAATAGAGTTTTCATAATGTATTATAGTGCATTTCTCACTGAGTAACAACTTTTTAAAATGTATTTATTATTCATTGAAGCTGCCTCCAGTTACATGCAGCTGTAAATGCCACTGTCAGCATCCCATGAAATATAATATGGTTTTCCTCTAATGCCGTGCAATAAAGTTGCAGCCCATGCATTACAGCTATTATACCAAGGGGCACTGGAATTATGTGATTGTGAGGCCGCAGCGATTTTAGCATGATTATAGATTCATCACATTTGCCACATAATCCATCATCTACCACATACTCTGCTGATTTTAACCAAACAAAAATGTATTTATTCAAAAGGTTCAAAAGTTACTAAAAAGCAGCAAGAGGTGTTGACACTTCGTAGATGGCCATTTGTAAAGCTGTACTGGTTGCTTATTGCTATATTTGGGTGTTAAACTGGTACTAATGAGGTGCAACCACAGATTGACCATTTCTCTGGTGAACATTTATGGTTGTCAGTGATACCAAGTACCAGGTTCTAGAAATTTTTGTTGGGTCCTTATGCCTAAAAAATGTTGATGGGGGGTCTCGGCATCAAATAGTTTGAAGACCACTGCTCTAGGCTCACAGGTTTAGGCCCCTGGTGATAGTGATGATTATGCCTAATAGGCTGCTCATGCGTTGATGCTAACGTGCTGATGCCTACGTCGGACTATGATGTTTTATGACCTATGACTAAATGCATTGATGCCTGGTTCCACTTTTATGCTTCACATTTATTACTGGACTTCCATTTATCCTTTGTCCTTTTGCGATGGTTCAGGAAGCGGCCCGATTGGTGCTGCCCTGTATATAGTCCCCCTGTGAATTATTACCCGGTGCCGGCTGGCACAGTTCATCTGCACCTGTGATTCCCTTCTGATGTGTTTATTTTATAATACACATGCTGTTTTTTCACCTAAACTGGTGTGGTCTCTTTTTGTAGTGTGCCTCGTGTGTCGCCTGTGTGTGCTGCGTGGATGCTTTACACATTTCCTCCGGAGTTTGGCCCACCCGCTCTGCACCACGCTACCCCGTGTCTAACAGTGGCCTACCTAGATACAAACTGGCTCCTCTAAGAGCATCCATCAACACAGCACCAAGACTCATCCTCGGAACTAAAAGAAACATGCACATCTCACCAGCCCTAAAATCCTTGAACTGGCTACCATACGAATCAAGAATCCAACTGAAAATGGCATGCATGATGCATAAAGCGGTACACTTCAATACCCCCAGTTATCTGGCCCAAAAACTCAGGGAGCAACAGATCCTCACAAAGTGAGCTCGCCTTGCTTCTGAAACCCCAACATACCCACAACAAGAAAATGAATGCCAGAGCATTCTCGGCTATCACACCCAAGAGTTTTGGAACTCTTTACCACCGGACCTTCGATCAATTTCCTCTATCACCTCCTTCATAAAAAAAAAGCCAAACCCTATCTACTGACTACGTTTTTACCCTAAGTCAATATATCGGTGATATTGAAAAGGTTTAGATACTAAACTCTCATGTGGACTTTCCTTCCTAGGACTAACTTTAATTCATCCCAATCCTTGTTATCCTATTTTACTGTATGATATGTTCGGCTCTCACGTACATGTTTTCCTGTTTACCAGACCAATTTTTACTCGTCTTCTCGTCATGTAAAGGGCTCTGATACCCTTGAGGGTCACGCTCGCGCTATAGAAAACTTTATAAATAAATAAATAAAAATACTGCCAATGGTAAAAATGCTCCTCAGAAAGGCAGGAATTTACATAACTTTTTCAAGAGTATTGGTTTAAGCATTTACAAGAGGCACTTAAAATGGTCCCCTTCCAACTGATTTGTGTAGATTCAGTGCTACTGTGATGCACAGAATTTATCCGGATCCAATTAAATATGGAAATTCACAATTTGTATGGAGATTGGTTTTTGGTGCCGCGGCGAAGTATGAAGCCTGACTGTTAGGGGTGTAACAAGTATTTAGGGTTAATCTGCTAATTCATAGCTTCAGTAGAGCCTGATTGTCATTATCTTTGCATGTGATGTTTAGTAAGTCAAGGAGTATGTTTACTTTGGGTGTAAACTTGGAGAAACAGTAAGAGTGACTGAGGTTTGCTCGACAGCTTTCAATGGGAAGTGTTTGTAGAAGCAAAGCTCTTGATAGCTTGGTTCTGAATGGCCATGGCGGATAGTTAGCAAGTGTTTGAGTGTCAGTGGCATGGCTCATTGATCTGTCCAGTCTAGTTGTATGAAAGGGAGGCAATTGAATGTGGGTATATAATTGTCCAGGAAATATTTGTGAAAGGGGCAGGTGAAACAAAGCCAATGGTTGAAAGAGGCCTACCTAAAACCCACTCTGTGTATATTGTTAACAATATAGCTATACTGTCAAAACCCAGACCTAAAACAGATTTGCTTTGTTATTAGTTGTTGTTGCTAGGATGCTGGCCACGTGCCTTGACTCAGAGCTCTTTGCAGTGAATTGGTCAGGCCCAGCATTTTCCTTTTTAGGTCTCGCCAAGGCAGCACTTGAGCTGTCTCTTTGAGACATGCTGCATTCAGGAAAAGGGCATGAAACTCCGCCCACGTTCTGCCCATCTTTTTAATTGGGTCCAGTCCCTGTCCTTTGTCAATGGTGGCTTCTCTTTGGTCAATAGGCTCAGTTGTCCCTCCTTAGTACCGCCTTTTCTTTTCTTGTAACCTCCCATGAGGACACTGTCTGTTACATGTGTTGTGTGGTAGGCTTTAATTACAGCCTCTGAGCACTATTTTCTTGAGTAGGTTTGTCCTGCCTGCAACACAGGCAGGACACATTCTCCCTCAACACGTATTTTTTTTTTTATAATCTATCCAGCGCGGCATGCCTTGGTAAGAATAATGGTGGCTGCGCTTTTCTTTTCTTATATGCTGGCCGAACGCAGCCGCATGGCTTTCTTTTTCTGTTTCATTTAGTTTTTTTTCACAATGATGGGTCCCGCGGTTGCTTTAAAAGTAAACAAATAGAGAAAAAAATGTGCATTTTTGTCTGTTTGTTTACTTTTGAAGCAATTGCGGCACCCAAGCTTTAGCTGAAGATGTTACAAAAGTAAATAAATAGAAAAAAAAGTGTGCGGCCACCATTTTTTTATATTTGTTTACTTTTGTTACAATGAGGGTACCTGCGCTTTAGCTTTCAACATCTTAAGCTAAAGCATGGGTGCCGCGATTGCTTCAAAAGTAAAGAAAGAAAAAAAATTAAAATTCTATTTCTTTACTTATGAAGCAATCACGGCACCCGCGCTTTAGTTAACGATGTTGAAATCTAAAGTGTGGGTGTCGCGATTGCTTCAAAATGAAAGAAATAGAAAAACCTTTTCTTCTATTTCTTTACTTTTAAAGCAATCGCAGCACCCGTGCTTTAGCTTACGATGTGGAAGACTGAAGTACGGGTGCCACAAAGGTCTCGCATTTGCAAGAGTTTCAGCTATTAACATTGTAAATGACAATGTCTTTTATTTATGTGTTTACTAAACCTGCAAGCAGTGTTCACGCAGCGCTTGCAGGTTCTGTAAACACATAAATAAAAGGCATCATTTACAATGCCAATAGCTCAAACTATCACAAATGCGAAACCTATTGCATTGCAAATGCTTGTTCTTTTAGGAGGGGTTTCACTTGATTGGCTCCTTCTGCATGACTCCTTATAATGTTTCGAGTACGAAGCTTGTGTCAGGACTTGGTCCAGGTCCTAGGTCAATCCTAAAATGCAGCAGGAGTGTGGTAGTGTGATTGAATGTTGGCCGCCTTAAGAGATCAGTTTAGTCTTGTGTATTATTTTCTTACTTGAAAAATGCTGGAAAATAGAGAGCTTTCCTGTGGTTGACTTCTGTCACAAGACTATGGTCCATGCATTGTGCTTCTGGTCGAGAATTAGTTGTGGAGAAATATTGTGTGTTCTGCTCCAAGCATGCAGTCACGCTTACTGTGAGTGTTAGCCTGAGGCTGACAGCAGAAGGCCAGTAACAATGTCACCCACTACTATGCCTGGCACTGTGAATAAATGGTTGGACTGAGTACAGAAATACACAATCACTCGTGTACTTTGAAGAGAGAGCTGTGAACACTCCAATGGCCTGGAGCTGTACCACACCACCTTCTGAAGTGCACACTCCTGCTACCCCAGTGACTTATGGGTAATTTCTGTGGTTCCTCTTGGGCAATTGGTCTGATTCTTTCATTAGCCTCAGACAGAGTAGATGTCGGGAATTAGGGATGAAGTGGGATGGGGCAGCCATGGGCAGAGGAGTGAGTTTGGAATGTTGATCGGGCGGGGGCGATAAGGCAGCAGAGGAGCAGATAATAGTGACTACATGCATGGTGGCCAGGGCAGTGGGGATCTGGGGAAAACTGTGGTAGACCAGGCAACATGGCAGACGTCTGTGACACCCATGGGACATCAGACCCATCTCTGGAGGCAGTCAGGATGCTAGGCATCCTATGATACACTCACTTTACATAGAGGAGCTGTTGTCGGACTGTCTCTACACAAGAGGGAAAAATCATGGTGTGGTTTGTGACTTTTGTGCTGTTTGCTGCTGCTTCTGCATGTCTGTGGTGCCAGGTCTTGAGCACCCCCTGGACAAGGCCTCTCCCCAGGCCATGCTAGACTTGTACTGAATGCTAGGACCAGGGTCCACCTGCAACCATACCTCTGAAGCACCGAGCGAGCAGAGGGAGTGAGTTCAGCTGTCCCAACAAGTGTGCAGGAGTGGCGTGTCAGTGCTGATAGGGTGTTCTCCTTGTAAAAACATTCTTAAGCAAGAAGTTATTAAAAACATTTTTTTTAAAGGTTAAACAGTGCATTTTACAGCACATTCCCTGCCCAAAATACAACATTTCGTTTGGCGGTTCTGAAGAGGCTTTGAAATAATCCCAAAAAAATAAAGTACAGCAAATCTGCTGAGACTGACCTACTGTGACGGCACTGGAGGGCTTCCTTCCTTCTTCCGTTTTCTAGTATTCGTTTTTTTCTTCTGTTTTTTTTCTTTTGCGCAGTTCCTCCCTTTTTGTTTTCCTTGTGTAAGAGTGCCTCTTTCCCTCGAAAAAAACGTTCCCAATTGTCATAATTTCTCAGTCTATCTCTGTTGCTCCTTTACCAACTCTCGCCCCCAACTCTTTGCGATGTTATGGCATCTCTTTGAAAAGTTATCAACTTCCTCAGGAATAACAGACTGCAGAGTCCCACGGTGCAGTAATTACACATTTACCATGGCACCGTCTGTCAGGCCATCCAGCCCAGTGACTGGCTCTGTCAGTTCAGGTTACATTTCTGCAAATGTGAAGTTTGTTTTTTTTTTCACAGAAGAAGCAATCTCACAAGTAGGTCTTCTCCATCTCTGCACCGAGGATCCGGAACAAAATCCTTGTATCCATTAGGACCGCCCCAACTCATTTCCAATTTAGGAAAGAGTTGATGACGCACCTCTTTAAAGGAACACAACATCACAATGCCTTAACAGTACACAAACCAACTAATTCTCCTGTCACCAGGGTTCAAGTTTATTTCTAAAGTGCATAGTTAATCAAAACCATTACACCATCAAAGCATTAAACCAATCATAAAATAATAATATACAGTGATAAATTGTAAAGATGCTATACAATCATAAACAAGTGTGTAATAATTACTCATTCATTTGGGTGAAAAGACCATAAGTTATTGCTTAAATGGCATAAACTTTTCATTGAGAGGTAAGTCATGATCTTGGCTGCGCTAAGTGTATGAAAAGAGTTGATCCTTAGCCATGGACTTGACCGAGCAGAATTTATAGGAAATGTCTGTGCTCAGTGAAACATGGCAATACTTGTCCCTCCGCATAGATATGTGAAAAAAATGTGTTATAGTGACAGAGCTAGGCCACGGCCAGGGCCGGACTGGCCGTAGCGGGCACCGGCCAATCCCCCAGTACGCCGCACGGGTGGGGGCCGGTTTTGGCCCCTATGGGCCGTTTTCGTTACAGGGACGTTTTTTTGCAAAATCGGCCCGGTAACAGATTCGGCCGAAAACAGGCCCTGGCAAAAACCTCGGCGGCACCCAGGGCGGCACCCTGGGCTGGCCGAGCACTTTGCCAGGGCCGGTTGTGGTTCCCAGTCCGGCCCTGGCTGCGGCAGGCCTTGAGAACCTTGCTTCTGCTATCATCCTCCTGGCATTGAGTGGTTCGAGAAATTATACTCAGATGCTACATCCTTTGCAGTTACCACACCTTGATCAATTTCCAGGTGACATATGGGTGAGACGTGGCAGCTGCTGTGCCCATTTTGCTAAAGTGTCTTTGCTTTTGATAGCCCCTGGTGTCATATCTGCATGTCAGAACAACAGGGAGCCTTCATTTCTCTACAGCGTCACTTGTTCTTGCTTCAAAAATGTTGAACAATGTTACCATCCAGATGCTCATACTTGCATATTCTGGGTTAAGTGCCGTTATAAGGGCTTGCCTACACCTTCGACTGGCTGCCTGATTGAAGGCGCCTCGCAGCATCCTTCTGCGGTCTGATAACATGGCCGGGCAGGTGCAGAGGACATGTACATGTATTAGTGTCTCTTTTTCTGCACCACAGAGTCTGCAATCTGCCTTAGCAGGTTTTGACCAGGTGTGTAATTGGTCCAAAGTTGGTTGGACTCCCAGACAACGATGCATAAATGCAGATTTTCCACAGTTTTAATGGGAAGAAAATCGTGATTTTATTAAAAGCATGGAGGCTAATATTGCTGTGTATGAGGCAATAAAAGATCAAGGCATAACATTGGCCTCCGGACCTCGCCATAAAACTTTAGTTTAATGTGAAATGGGAATCCAAGGTCAAACTTATGGCTGTGGTTTTAGAGACTTGTAAGAGTTAATGATTTGCCAAGCATGTGCTGGCTTCACCAAGGTCACTTTATCTTTGTGCATGGAAACAAATCTTGTGGCTTTGTTGAGAATATTTTTTACCTCACTAATTGAGACACTGTTACTTCTTAAGTCAGAGGCTTCCAATTAGTGCCAAGCTAAACACATGCAGCTAATGTGTTGTCCTCTTCCAGTCTGAATCTGTGGCACATTTAAAAAAAAAGAAAAAGCTTTTTATGGCAGGTGATTCTTTTATTAAACCCAACTCTAAGCGCAGATGTGCCTGCGATGTATAGTTTGGAGGCCTACAGACGGACCAATAGGCTTTTGCGATAAGCAGATCCACAGCCTTGCCACCTTCTTTTCTGCCATTATTTTGCAACCATTTGTAATAGACGGGAGCAACTTTGCCGCCATGGCCTTCTGTAGTGGCCCTAAAATAGGGCCTTGCAGAGATCTTGAGAGTGTGTGAAAGCCTGAAGTCAAGCAGGTGGCTTTAGATTTCATAGTGCCCATGTGTGTGGCGAAAGTGCCTCTTCAATCGAGTACCACTCCAAGATTTTTATATTTTGTTTCAACGGATAGTTGATCCCTGTGGGAAGCTGGCTCCGTATATACTATACTAAAATGAGGTATAGTGTGCACAAAGTCCAGTGGAACCCCAAAGGTAGGCAGAGGTAAAAGTAAATAGCACCTTACTCTCTATTTGTGGTAGTGTGGGTGAGCATTAAGGCTTTATCAGAGGGTAGTGTTACGTATTTGTTGTACACACTCAGGCAGCAAATGATGTCCCACACTCAAAGACTGAATCAGACCAATTTGTTTGTATCAAAAATATTATTTAGTTATTTCTAGAACCAAGCCAAGCCTGGTGCAGGTAAGTGAAATAAATGATTTGCAAAATCTTATGCAATGTTTTACAGTTGAATGCAGGTTCAAATGCAGTTGATTGAATTACAGGTAAGTCAGTGCTTCAAAATTACTTTTCAGTTACTTTACAGATTACTTTGTACATTACTTTCTAGATTACTTTTTAAGTTACTTTTCTACTCAGTGTTATATGCCTAAACATCACAATGGGACATTTCCTAGAGAAAAGGTAAGTAAATAAGTTTTTGTACATTTGCAATTTGTCAGTGTTTCCTATAAACCAACTCCACACTGAACAATTTTCAACGAAAACCAGTTAATGTATTCCTATGGAAAAAAATGAAGTTAACAGTTTAAAGGTAATTACAAGTTTGTGGGAGTTGGTATTCTGGGGTTAGAACCAGGATTCCTCCAGGGTCAAGGATGCACTCCTGAAACACCCTCAGCGGCACTAGGGTGGCCGGGTGCAGAGTGCTGAGGCCCAATGTTATCCAATGAGGGATAGGGGACCTCTGGTTGGTGGCTGCGCACGAGCAGGCCACAAGACTGTGGGAGAAAAACTCCTGGTGTTAGGCTCAGGGCAAAAGGGGATCCGAGTTAACACCTAAAGATCACCCGCAGTGGCGCAGGGGCAGCTGGGTGCAGGGTGCTGTTTTGGCATCAGGTGCCCCGTTGTTTTCAAACGGAGTTGCCGGTTTTGGATTTTGGCTGCAGGCTCGGTCCAGGAAGACTTCCGGGAGGAACCAACAGCTGGGCAGGTAATTTGGAGGGCTTGGGGACATAGATGCACCTTGGGTTCTCTTCTCCAGGGCGCAGGGCGGCTGGATGTAGAGGTGTCTTTTGAGGTCAGATTTCACCTTACCGGGCCACTCGCGGCTGGGGGGTCTCCGTGCAGAGGCTGCAGGCGACGTCTGGGAGGCCTAGAGGGGTTAACCCATGGTGGACTCAGACTCTGGAGCGCTGGGGGACCTTGCTGGGACCGGTGGGCCACCCGGATTCGGGCTGTAGGCATCGGGTGCAGTGGTGGTTCCAGGTGTCTGGTTTCTTTGTCCTCAGCAGGCTCTGAGTCTCTCTTGGGAGTTTCTTTTGAACAGAGCTGCTGCTCACAGGATATCTGATCTTTGTTGAAGGCAGTCAGTCCTCCCAGGGGTTCTGGAGGTCGTTGGCTGCAGGACAAGGTGACTTTTGGCTCAGGATCTCTGGATACTGCAGACGGGTCGGTGGGGCTGGGGCCAAGTCAGTTTTTCTCTGCAGTCTCCTCTGCTGGGCATCTTCTTTTGTCCTTCTTCTTCGTAGGTTGCTAGAATCTCACCTCTTAGTTCAGGGCTGCCCCCTAAATACAGTATTTAGGGAGCGTTTTAGGGGTCTCGAGGTCAGTAGCCAATGGGCTACTGACCTTAGGGTGACTACACCCTTGGTGTGCTCACCCAATGTGGGGAGTGGGCACAATCCCTAATCCTGATTGGAGAAGGCCTGCCATCTGCAAGATGGCGGGCACTTAAGAGCTGGGCTTCATCTCGCCTTCCCCACCTGAGGTGTGGGGTTGGCAAAGGTGGGCACACCTTCTGGGCTGTGCTAATATTTCCCACCTGTCTTCCCGCCAAAAAGGCGGGTGGACAGGAAGGGGGCCTGCTCCTGTTAGCAGGAGAGGCTGGGGGCCGCATTACAAAGGCGGCAAGGCCTTTGAAGCTAACCTGCCCGAGATGGCTCTTTCTAGCCTAGGGAAGGTGTGACCACCTCCACCCAGGAAAGGCTTGGAGTCTGGGCTCAGGGGGCGAAGGCTCCCACCGCAGGGGTCCAGAAATATGTCTTGTGGTGGCAGACTGGTACGTACCAGTCAAGGAACCCACCAGAGGCTGGTTGTTTTTCAGGGGGTATCTCTAAGATGCCTTCTCTGTGCATTTTTCATTAAATCCCACACTGGCATCAGTGTGGGTTTAATGTGCTGATAAGTTTGATACCAAACTTCCAAGTTTTCAGTAAAGCAATTAAGGTGCTGTGAAGTTCGTAATGACAAACTCCCAGCACCATATACTCTTTATGGCATTATCGCACTTACAATGTCTAAGAATTGGTTTCGACAATGTATGGGTACAGGCCACATGCAACTGTACCATCACCACTGGTATAGTGCACCCAGCTAGAGAGGTGGCTGATCTATGCCAGGGCAGTGGGTTGTAGGCATGGTACACAGGGATGTGTGCCATGTCGACTCTTCACTTTGTCCTGCACCAAAACACGCAGCCTGCAATGGCAGTGTGTGAGGTACAGGGCCTCTAAGGGTGGCACAAGTGTTGCAGCCCTTAGAGGCCTTCCCTGGTCACAGTGCCCTTGGTACCCATGGTACCTTTTACAAGGGGCTGACATGTGGCCAGAGAGGTGCCAATTGGGGGTACAAGGTACAGTTTTGGGAAAGAACACAGGCCCTGGGAACCTGATTGGCAGGGACTCAGGGCACATCAAGTCAAAGTGCATCAGTAGACTGGCAAAATGTAGGGAGATTTACTGCAACAGAAACCCAGCTTCCTACAAGCCCATCTATGAACCATGCTCCGGGTGTTTTTAGTTTATTACTAAATTTCACCACTTTTGTCTTTTTATAGGAGATTTCGAGTTTGTGCCGCTTTGTGAAGCTTGAAATAGCATCTAGGAGATGTTGCAGTCCAAACGGCGTCATACGTAGCAGGGGCAGATCGCCAGCATATAAGATGTGAGAGAAGCGACAGCCCCCTATATATGGAGAATGTGCATTTATGAGTTCCAATTCTGTAGAGAAGAAAAAAGCACCCTTGGCAAAAATAAATTTTGACAGAATGTATGAAATTACTAGAGGAATATCCATTAGCTCACTCCAACGCAATTAATGACTGGGAACACTACTGCAAGACGCTGATAAAGCATGGTAGTGAAAAAACCTCCTCTCTTCGTCTAACCGCTAAACAGAAAATGTCTTCATGGATGTCAAAAAATCTGGTAAGTGTTGATGATTTGCCAAGCATCTACTCACTTCACCAAGGTCACTTTATCTTCTTGTATGGAACTAAATCTTGTGGATTTGTTGAGAATGTTTTTGAATTCACCAATTGAGACCCTGTTATTTCTGAAATCAGAGGCTTGCAATGAGTGCAGAACCAAACACATGCAGCTAATGTGTTGTCCTCTGCCAGTCTAAATCTATGGCACATTGGACAGCGGTTGGTACGTGTGACTCTGTGGTCCCGCTGCTAAACAAGGGGCTTGTTACATTGAGGGACACTCCTGGCTGCCTGCCTGGCCAGGCGGTGCGAGCTATCCCATGCCTCCCTGCTGGGGCTCTGAGACAGTTCCTCCTTATAGCTCACTGCATCTCAAGAAACCAGCCTACCACGGTCCCTCTCCTGCACTTGTCCTGTAGGTCCGCACCGTATCATGATAGGGAAAACCAGAATCACCAGAAATCTGACCTCCAAATCTAGCATCTTGCCACCGTCCTCCACCTCCCCAGAACAAACCATGGGCGCCTTGAATCCACCCTCGACAAACACAGCACAATTCGAAAAGGTTCTCCAGGCTATCCTGGACACACAAAGACATCACTGGAAGCAAAAACAGACGCAATATTTTTGAACGTGAACTTGCCGAGAGTTGATCACTGCAAGCAGGCGGACCGTGTGGAAGATGCTGAATCTGCTCTGACCTCCCTGGGCTCCACAGTGCGGGAACTACTGGCCAAGTTAGACATTCGGGGCATATTATCAAGCCCAATATCGCCGCTTTAGCGGCCGTTTTCGGACGAAAAGCGGTGATTTAAATATCGCTCTATTATCAAGGACACGCTAACAGGCTTTAGCCCGTATATCCTTGAGATGGTAGCCATTTTTTATCTCACTTTGCTTGTCAGCGATATACATCGCTAATGACGTGCAAAGTGGCCGTACCTCAGCAAAACTACATGAGAAAGACTCACGAAATCAGCTTCGCGATATTTACAAGGCTGCACCGGACCCGCGATGCGGGAATAAAAGGCGAGCTAAGCCCCCATTATCGCAGGATTTTAACTCCTGCTAGAAATCTGACTTAGCCATCTCTTCAGTGGCAGGTAGATTGATGGGCTAAGTACACCATTGCGTATCATCAAGCATTTCCTTTACGCTCTTGATTTATCGCAGGTTTTCACCCGCTATTGAGGTTTATCGCCGTCTATCGCTGGAATTCACATCGCCTGTGAGAAGCGCGTTGATAATACGCCGCTAACAGGGCGATGTATTCCAGCGATATGCGGCGATAAAGAAAACAGCTCTATACGCGGTTTGCGATAAATATCGCAGATCGTTGCTAATATGTCCCTGTGAGAGAGGAAGTAGCCTCTTTGCACCATCGTGCGGAGGATGCCAAGGGGCGCCCACGGCGCAACAACATTCATTTTCTGTCGTTCCCAGAGCGCTCAGAACACCCCAGCACTGAGCTCTTCTTTGAGACTGGCTGAAGGCCACAGTGCTGCGGAAAACAGTCCCACATCTGTTTTCAGTGGAGCGAGCACCTTGCATCCCAGCTTGTTCACCTCCACCTGGAGCGCTGCCTCGCCAATCATTAAGCACAGACAAAATCCTTCTTCACTTCCTTAACTAATGTGATCAGGACTTTATATTGCCGCGTTTCCATACGAAGGGTCCCTGGCATTACGAGAACACCAAAATATCAACGTTTCCGGATTTCATTACTGAGGTACGGCGCCTCAGGGGCTCCTACATGAAGGTGAAACAATACCTGCAGGAGCTGCAACTCTGCTGTGCATTACTGTTTCCTGCGAAATTTAAGGTCATGGAGGGTGAGTCCTCTCACATGTTTTCTACACCAGAGGATGTTTAGACCTGTCTTCACACTAAGGGCCTCGCTTGCACGGCTGATAACGTTCAGGCAGAGGATGAATGAGTGATTTAGTGACTTAAACGCTAATAGTAGAAGGTGCAGGGCGGCGTTAATATGGCCTACTCCGTACAAAGTAACTGCGGAACAGGACCGGGCGGTGGAGACGGCCTCCTTGCACAGTACAAACCCTTTCACAGCGCTGCGCATCAGACCAACCATGGACTCTGCCTCTGACACAGGCGCCTCCCAGACTTCCTCCACGTGCAGTGCACCTGATCCTAAAACCACACCGTGATGCACTGATATCCTACTGTGACCTTTCTCTCATAATTGGGTCCTCCAAATCAATGTGCATTTGGCGCGCCCCGACTTCCTATCATCACAGGGAGTCACCTCTATCACTGGTAGGCCGAATGCTGGGACCCTTGTGATGGGCCCTCGTGCTACACCACGTCCTTCCAGTGCTCCAATAAGGACTTGTTTAATCGTTTATTAGGTCTCGCCTAGCGACGCAGCACGAAAGCGCTGCTCGCGTAGGCGAGATCTATTGTTGCCGACTTGCTTTGCGATGCGGGACAGGATAGGTGCACGCGCCCAGAAGACAGGACATGTGGACGCGTACGGCGGAAGACGTTAGCATAAAACAGCAGGCGTTCGAGGACAGGAGATGTTCACGTGTGTAGGGCTCGGCTCGCTCGTTCGCTCTCTCCCTCCCTGTCTGCGCGCACGCAGGACAGGAGATATGCACGCGCGCTTGCACTACACCAACAGCTTATTTAAAATGCGCCTCAGCGTGCTCCTGTTGCCACCTCTCTCGGACCAAGCCTCGTTATTCAGTGTGCGCACTAGCACAATGCCTACAGCTTTTTCTTTTTTGGATACATTTCACAGGGGAGCAAATAAACAGAAGGAGGAAAATGAAGGTAATATCTGTTTATCGTAAAGACAGATTTGTATACTTCGAACAATTATATTAATGTAAAATGTAAGGTTGTGTCCTACCTTCTCGGATTTAAACCGGTGACTGCGGGCAGCACACGTATTGCTGCTGCCGGTAAATTAACCTAAAGAGCTGTAGTTGTTTCTTCCATGCTTTTGCAATGAAACAGGTCTCGCATCAGTTAAAAGTTAGAGTTATTGGTAGTATTGTAAGGACAATTTTGCTTAATGGTTTTGTTTGGAACTATTGCGTGAGTTAACCTGAAATAATGGGGTAAAGGTGAACAATAAAGTTCAATGAAAATTTTAGAAGCTACAAAATTCGAATCAAACGCTACAATATGGGCAAGTAAAAGCGGCAAGAAGATCTGAAAAGGCAGTTAAAAAAGACTGAACAGCCGCGATGTGCTGAATGGGAGCGAAATAAATTGGAAGCAAGGAGTTTGAAGACAGTGAACGCAAAACAATGCAGCTAAAGGTTTCACAGACAGAAATAGGGTGCAGCATGTGGCTTTTGCTTTGAGATAATGTATGACGTACTGTAGATGGGTACTCAATGTAACAGTAGGCAATGTCCCTAAAGCTCAAGGATATGGCGAAATGACCAGAGCTGCCAAGCAACAAGTAGGGAACCATGTTAGAGATACGGCATTGGTTCACAGACATAAATACGTTGCAGCATGTGGCTTTTGCTTTTAAATAATGTATGGCATACTGCAGATGGGAGCATAGGCACACAATATGGCAGTAGGCAATCTCCCTAAAGCACAAGGATGTAACGAAATGACCAGAGCTGCAGACCAAGAAACTAAAGAACCATGTTACAGTCACAACGTTGTCTCACCGTCTTGTAATTGAGGGCAAATTAGTTCATCTCCACGCGCCTTCAATGCAACTAAAGGTTTCACAGACATAAATACGTTGCAGCATGTGGCTTTTTGCTTGTAAATAATGTATAACATACTGTAGATGGGTGTATAGGCACACACTATGGCACTAGCAATTTCCCTAAAGCACAAGGATGTTGCGAAATGACCAGAGCTGCGGAGCAAGAAGCTAGAGAACCATGTTAGAGTCACGGCGTTGGCTCCCCGTGCTGTGATTCTGGGCAAATTAGTTAATATCCCCGCGCCTTCCAATAGGCAATGTGTTCTTGTGACTATTAGACACACAGAGATATTCCACCGTATGCAGCCTCAAAAGGCTTTTCCTGTGAAAACTGTAACTTAAATAGCTCGGGAGCTGTAGTCCCTGGACCCATTGAGCTAGTGCCTCCTATAACATGTAGAAGTTACATCTGCGCAGTCACTGCAACACAAACCGCTGTGGCACAGTTAGCTTTACAAACTGAGACACAGCAGCCTACGCGCATTATAGGTTCCATTCAGGTGGGCACAATACTCCAAACAGTCGTGGGAGTTTTTGTCCGCTGATACTGCATGCTGAACAGTACAGGGGTGGCCACTGTTAGACATAGTGGCATAATGACTAGAGCTGTCAAGCGGGAAGCTAACATGAACAGCTATGAGGGCTTTGTAGCCCCCAGTACTATCCGTGTGGTAAAATGTTCCCACTACACAAAGAGCACTGCCAGTGGTTAGTATACAGACACACACCGACTTAGTATATGGCCCTTAAATTATATACAGCCTTGGGGTTGCATGGCTACACAAACTGAAAATAAAACGCTGCCAAGTGGGCAAGCAAAAGCAGCGAGTATGAGCCACAAACTCAAAATCAAAAGTCAGCCAGCATTACAGACAGTGCCCTTTACGGACGCCTGAAGCCATCTCATTATTTACTAGTATCACACAATGCATCCACCTCACACCGTTTGCGGAGGGGGGCACATACCAAAAACAAATTGCTCCGTCCCATTATTACATTAGCGCATAACAGTGGGCATGCGGAGATGCCTTTGTGGCAAGTGAACAGGCCCTGGCATTTTGTTCACAGACTTGGTAATATTAAAACTCATGCATATAACACCACACAAACTTAAAATAAAACGATACCATGGCTACACAAAAATAAAATGCTGCGATGTGGGCAAACAAAAGCAGCGAATCCAACGCTGTGATGTGGCTACGCAAACTTGTAGTGTCGCGTTCTAGCCTTCGCGTGTGCGCGATGACGTAGGACGCGGCGGCCATCTTGGGGAACGGATTATTAGTGCGGGCCCCGCGAACTGTTCACATGTCTCCCGGCACTCTCCTGAATACTTATACATGGGAATAAAGTAACACAGATAAATACCCATAAGTGCCTGAGTCATTCCTCATTGTGGGTCACAGCAACACATTACAACTGGCGACGAGGCTGGGGATCTGGAAAAAAACAAGAAGACGAAAAACCAGGCACAGCCCAGTACCCACGTGGAACAAGGGACAACCCACCTACCAAACGAGGAAGTAGAGACCGACTCACGCAGGCAGAGACAGTAAGGAGAGCGCGGCAGAGGGGAAGCGCTAGGCTAACGAGCGCAAGAACAGTCCATGGTATAACTGAAATACACAGACCAACCGCAGCCGGCGCCAACAGCCACGTGCAAGGGGAAGAATAACCACTTAGCCACACCCCAAGGCACGTAGGGCAGCGGAGAGGACCGACCGCAACAGGACATATACTGCCCACCAGTGAGGAGAGTCGGGGGGGGTCAAGACAGTGACCGGGGAAGCGCAGAGGCTAGCTCTCCCGTTCGCGGGAAACACACGGAACACCTGAGGCCCTGGCGGAGCAAGCAGGACACAGACCAGGGGGTGGAGCTGCGTCGCAACAGAGCCCTCCGCGCCTACCGAAGCAAAGCGTGCCAGGCAGCCCCAGGGGTGAAGAAGAGTCACAGGGAAGAAGAGCAGAAATGTGCGCTCAACCGTCTTACTCACGACACCCATTCCATTCCTACCGAAACCAGGAGATCCATCGATGAAGTGGGAAGACTGGAGAGAATACTTTCTGAACTATCTGGAAGCCCTAGAGGACGAGAATGGAGAAGCATTTCCCAGCAAGAGAAGGAAGAGGATATTACTTCACAACCTAGGCCCAGAAGGCATCAGAGTGTTCCAGAACATAGTTCCGACTCCACGACAAGCAGCAGATGATGACGTGTTCCAGCATGCCCTTGATGACCTGAATAAGCATTATAGACCAGCAGTGTGCACGTCCATAGACCGATACAACTTCCAACAGAGGAAACAGGCAGTGGGGGAGTCTGTAGAAGAATACGTGGCAGCGTTGAGGAAATTAGCGGCCACGTGCAAATTTGGCGTGTTACACGACGAATTCATCAAAGATCAGATCGTAATGCACACCACAAATGCGACGATCCAGGACACGCTGTGGGTAAATGGAGACGCGTCCTTGAAGGAAGTCATAGCCATGGTGAAGAAAGCCGAGCTGTAAAAGAGATGTGCGGAAGCGGCGAAAAGAGAGACAACAGCTAGGCCCATGGTGAACAAAGTCACCGAAGCAGAATCGCCGGAAAAAGGCAAGGGAACTACGGGGGACATGAAAGTACAAGCAAAATGGAGGCCCAAGTCAGTGCCGGTGAAGAAGCCGGGTAATGAAGGCAAAAACACGTGCTACAGGTGCGGCAGTCAGTCACATCCAGCCTACGACAAACGAAGTCCAGTGTTTCGAGCCAAATGCATGTTTTGCAGAATTATAGGGCACTACGAGAAAGTATGTCGCCGAAAGCAAAAGAGAGCAGCAGTAAAATACGTGGCACAGGAGACAGAGGCGGAAAGCGAAGGTGAAGAAGAAGAAGAAGACGGCGTGTTGTGTATAGAAGAACACATACTGGGGATCAACTGCAACCGTTCCAAGAAACCCCAATGCGACCTGGTGATAGGAGGTATTCCGATAAAGATGGTGGCAGATTCAGGATCCCCGTACACCATAGTACAAAGAACGGTATGGGATGAACGCTTCAAAGAGCACCTAAGGCATCACATGGAACCCCCAGACATTCACCCAGTCACATTCACAGGAGACCCTATCCCTATGGTGGGATACAGAAGATTGAAATTCGAATTCAAGGAACGGAGTGCGAGATGCAAACTATACGTGGCGGAGAAAGGCCCATCGGTTCTGGGGTGGATTGACCAAGGAGACCTGGGAATACAATTGAATCCCAGAGGCACCACACAAGTCTTGATGACCGGCGAAGAACAACAACCAGACGCAGGAAAACTAAAAGAAGAATTCCCCACCGTGTTTGGAGGCAAGGTTGGTAAATTAACCAAATTCACACATAAGATCAATCTCAAAGCGGAGGCGAAACCGGTGTGTCACAAAGTGAGAAATATACCGCTAGCAATTAGAGAGAAAGTACAACTAGAATTACGCAGACTAGAGGACAACGGTATCATAGAACCGATCACCAGTGCGGAATGGTTGGCCCCATTGGTAGTAGCAATGAAACCCAACGGCAAGGTGCATCTGTGCGTAGACTTGAGAGAATTAAACAAAAACATAATAGTAGAAAAATTCCCACTACCGAGGATAGACGAAATGCTAGCGAAGACCAAGGGGGTGAAATGGTTCTCTACCATCGACCTCACATCAGCCTATCATCAGATAGCCCTACATCACACATGCCGAAGACTTACGTCATTCATAACCCCGTTCGGATGCTACCAGTTTCGCAGGATGCCATTCGGACTGGCCTCGGCTGCGGCCGGATTTCAGAAACTCATGCACAAACTATTCAAAGAAGTAAAAGGAGTCCAGTATTTCCAAGATGACATCTTGGTGATGGGCAAGAACAAAGCGGACCATGGCGCCAAGTTGTCCAAGGTCCTACATGTCTTGGAGCGCAATGGACTCACAGCAGAGTGGGACAAATGTCGGTTCGGGATGACATCAGTCACATACTTAGGGCATGAGATCAGCGACCAAGGCATTACACCTAAACAATCCAATGTCAAAGCAATATGTGACGCGCCATCCCCGGGGACCAAGGAAGAAGTCAGATCATTTCTAGGCATGGCTGAATTCTACAGCAAATTTGTACAGCACTTCACTACTAAGACACACCACTTACGCCAACTCCTGAGGGATAAAACAACCTTCATGTGGACTGAGGAGACTCAAGAAGAATTCCTGAAGATCAAGACAGACATCAGCACAGCAGTTCCCTTGAGTCGGTATGATCAGCAAGCTAGATCAGTATTGACGACAGATGCGAGTGAAAGGGGCCTAGGAGCGGTCCTAATGCAAGAAACGAAGGAAGGGGAACTAGCCACCCTCGGATTCGCGTCCAGATCCTTATCGCCCACGGAGCAAAAGTACGGCGTGATAGAAAAGCAAATGTTGGCGGCAGTATGGGCCATGGAGAAGTTCCGCCAATTCTTATGGGGTACAAGATTCAGGATCAGAACCGACCATAAACCCCTGGTCAAAGTCCTCACATCATCTGGACATCCTAATGCGACCGCCCGCATTGCGAAAATGACTTTGAAATTACTGGATTACAGGTATGATGTAGAACATATCCCAGGAACCAGGAACAAAGTAGCAGACTACCTCAGTTGTGCCGCAGCCATGGAAGAAGCTCCGAATGAATCCTAGGAGGAAGACATTAGAGTGGCGTTCACGGAAGATCACGAACGGGCGATAAGTGAACAGGAGTGGAAGGAAGCATACGAGACCGACTCGGTCATTGAGGTAGTCAAAAGGTTCACACAAGGGGGATGGCCAGAGAAGAGACACGTGGAGGCAGCACTCAGAAAATTCTTTGAAGTAAGAGAGGAGTTATCAGTATGTGACCAAGGGATCTTCCTGCGGAGAGGCGAAAAAGTAGTTCCGCCCAACGCGCTGGTGCCACGATTACTCGCCATCATACATGAAGGACACCTAGGCATCGTGAAAACGAAGCTCAGAGCGAAACAGATGTACTGGTGGCCAGCAATGGACAACCAGATAGATAGGCATGTGCGGGTGCGTGATCAATGCCAAAGAGCGGACAAGTCCCAAAGCATGATGCGTCCTCCCTTAGGGAAATTCGACAACCCCACCAACCCTTGGGAAGATCTATTGATAGACATTTTGGGGCCAATATTGGATAACCAGGGAGTCCAGAAAAACGTGGCAGTACTTGTAGATCAGTACTCCAAGTTGCCCGAAGTGGACATACAGGAAGACATGAACTCAGACAAAATATTAAAATTTCTAACAACAGTCTTCCTCAGAGAAGGTATTCCACGCTCTCTCCTAAGTGACAATGGGCCTTCAGTTCACGTCGGAAAAATGGAATGCGTACATGGGAAGGAATGGGATAAAAGTCAAACATACTTCCATATACCATCCAGCAGGGAACGGACTAGCCGAGAGGTTTAATAGAGTCATCATGGGCTCGATACAATCAGCGATAGGATCCGGGAAGGACTGGGAGAAAGAACTAAAGTGCATGTTGTGGGCATACAGGATTACCCCGACCAGCACAGGATACAGTCCCTTCCAGATTCTCAGAGGCCGAGACACATTCACGAAGGACAATGTTTTCTGGAAGGAACGCACGATCACGAGCAAGTGGTCTCCAGCTGTAGTGCAACATAATCTGGAAAAGGCACAGAGAATATATACTGAACACTACAACAGGAGGAGGAATGTCAAGGAGACGGAGTTAGAGAGAGGAGAATGGGTTTGAGTTAGACTAGCTCAGTTAAGAAGAAAAGGCGACACCAAGTTCAGTGCACCCATGCAAGTGGAGGAAGTCTACAATCGAGCAGATTTGCTGCGCGACGGAAAAGTTTGGTCCCAAGATAGGATGTCCAAATGCATCAAGATCTTGAGCTGGAGTGGAAAAGAAAGTGGACAGACAGCAACTCCCCGGGTACAAGAAAGGGAGGTTAATCCGGAGGGGGCAGGAACGGTGATAACCGGAGGAACAGAAAGAGAACAGGAAGTAGAGAAAAGGAGTGATCCAGGAGTGGAGGAACTGTCGGGAAGCACCATCAGCTCGCCGTGTAGAGGAGTTCCCTGGAGTGTAGAAAGAAGTGGAACAAAGAAGTCCCAAGAAGAAGCTGGGCACACTTCAAAGTCTCCGGTGAGGCGCACCCGCATGGGCAGAGCTGTAGTAAGAACGTTGAAGTACAGAGACTTTGAGATGGGAGAAGGGAACGAGTCCAACAGCAAGTAGCATGAGAGACATTATCTTATTTGTGAAATGTATATCTGTAAAGGGGGGAGATATGTAGTGTCGCGTTCTAGTCTTCGTGTGTGCGCGATGACGTAGGACGCGGCGGCCATCTTGGGGAACGGAGTATAAGCGCGGGCCCGGCGAACTGTTCACATGTCTCCTGGCGCTCTCCTGAATACTTATACATGGGAATAAAGTAACACGGATAAATACCCATAAGTGCCTGAGTCATTCCTCATTGTGGGTCACAGCAACACATTACAAAACTGAAAATAAAACGCTGCGATGTGGGCAAGCAAAGTCGACAAGAAGTTAGGGAAAGGCACTCCCAAAAAATGAACCTTTGCGATATGTTCAAAGAAAGCCACATAAATATACAAGCAAGCAGATTTCAGACAGCGAACGCACGACAATTTAATAAAAGCAGGCACGGACAAAAATATGTAACAACATGCTGCTTTTGTATCTAAGATTTAGAGCTTACCTCCCACGCAAAAAAGAAAGAAGGAAACAAAGCTCTGCACGGCAAACATATTCAAAAACAACGTCACTGGCGAGATGCAGTGTAATGCAAAAGTGAAACTGATATATATCTAATTAACAAAGCCCTGTTGAGTACGCCTTGAAACGCCGTGCGCGTGCACAGCTCCTGTCCGGGCAGGCACGGCAAACAGGAGACAGGGAGGGAACAAACATGCCTCCCTTGCAATCAGAAGCCTGCATTTTGGAAGCGCGCCAATTAAAAGCATGTGGTGGGGGCTTTATGGAGAAAAGCAAATGGGCGAGAGAAAGAGAACAGCTTGGAGTCTGGTGGGGTGGGAGGGACAAATAGGCAAATAAGAAACATGGAGCTTGGAGTGAGGGAAGCAACCTGGGGTGGGGGGTGAAAGGCATACGGAGGCAAGCGCATAACAGATAGTGGGTGAAGCTCGTGGGAAAGAGAGCAACACCGAGTGGGAAGGAGAAGCACACTAGGGAGACAGCTGAAAAACAAATGCGCTCTCAAGGAGTGCTTAAGACAAAAAAAAACAAGCATTTGCAATGCAATAGGTCTCGCATTTACGCTGGTTTAAGCAATTGGCATTGTAAATGACAATGCCTTTTATTTATACTTTGAAAACCAAAACTTTAATAAAGGGCATTGTAATTTACAATGTCAATAGCTCAAACTGTATAAATGAGAGACCTATTGCATTGCAAATGCTTGTCTTTTCTGTTTTGTTCTTGTTTAGAAGTTGGGTACCTTTGGACAGAGATGCACAACTACACTGTCATGTGGGGGATGCAGCCATTTCGACTTGCTGCTGTTCAGGTGCGCATTGTTGTCTTGTTGGAGCCTGCTGCCGGTCTGCTTTTCAAACACATGCTCTCAGGGGCACCCAATCTGGCCTTGGGCGACCTCCTTGGCTGCGGGTCACTATCAACAGTGGACACAGAGGGGCTCCACATTCCTCTCCGCTAATCCCACTACCAGGTCACATGATGGGGGCAACACCTGACACTCATGCCCTCAGTACCACATAATCACCTGGAATGTGCGTGGTATGGGTACTCCCGCTAAAACTGTATATCTCAGATGCCGTCACGCACACGTTGCCATGCTCCAGGAAACTCACCTCACTTCGGCGGAGCTGCACAAAGTCTGTGCGAAATGGAGGGCCAGGTGTACGGCACGCTTATGTCGGCCTATGCCAAGGGGGGTCCTCATCTGGATCCCTTCAGGATCGCTCCAGGACTCCCATTTGTCCTGGATGTACACAGGACACAGAGGGGCGATTTGTGATTTTGGAGAGATACCTTGACAGGGCTCCCCTTACATTGGTGATAGTTTATTCCCCCAACACTAACCAATCGGTCCTCCCGGATGCGTTAACACCCGTGCTTTTTTGGGAACCCCTGCACCTGGGGCTCTGGGGGAGGGGTGGGTTAATTGTGTGCCGAATGTTGGCCTAGACTGCTCTATTCCCCCTTGTGCGCTCCCACCTGTGTTTGCACCATACAACGCATTTGAAACTGGATCACACACCGACTTTAACACGATGAATCGCGGTTAGGGCACCTGCTTGTTACACATCATACACAGCTCTCCTGTCGATGCATTTGGTCAAGTGGCTGTTCCATTAGACATCCAAAAGGTGTTCGATCCCCTGGGCTAGGATTTTCTCCATCTAACCCTTGCTGTCATGGGGTTCGGCCCGTTTTTTTTTTAGATGGAGCCATACTCTCTAAAATAATGTTGACAGGGGTCGGAACCTGTCTGTTGATCTCCAAAAGCTTGTTCATTCAAAGAGGCACCAGACAAGGTTACCCGCTCTCTTCACTTATTTTGGCCCTTGCCATGGAGCCGTTGGCTTGCCATCTTTGCCAGTGGGTGAACAACTCTGGGTCTCGGAGCTGGGTGCACATCACGTCATTTTGTTATATGCAGACGATACGTGGATTAACTGCGTGATGTGGGGACCACCCTACCAGGCCTCATGCGCTTGTTAAATGACTTCAGGGACATCTCGGGGCTCTACTTGAACTTGCCTAAATCCTGTCTGTTCCCTCTGCCGTTGTGGCCCGATCTGCATAGTGCTAATCCCCTGGGTACTCGTCTCCAGTGGTGCTATGACACCTTTAAATACCTGGGAGTTCAGATTTACCACTCGAAGAAGAACATCAAAGAGGGCAATATAGACAAGGCAGTAGGTTCCATCCGTCAGTCTTTGCCTTTTTGGCGATCATTCCCTCTATCTCTGTTAGGTCGCATGGTGATCTCCAAGATGCTGGTGCTACCTTGACTCCTGTTTTTTCGTGAGCTGCATGGTGTATTATTCAAACTGATATGGAGTGTGGGTTGCCGGCGTGTTGCGCTAGTCACCCTCCAGCACTCAGCAACTGATGGTGGGCTAGGTGGGCCTAACTATGAGCTGTACTACGTGGCGGCACAGCTACAGTGGCTGATGGCATGGCTGTGCATACCCACCTGGCTCGAGCTGGCGCTTGCCCGTGAGGTTTTAGGCAATCTGAATATCTACATGTGGCTGTCCGACCCAACCATCCGCCTGACAGGAACTGTGGCACAAGCCTGCTGGCGTAGATTTGTGCACACCAAAGGACCTCATTACTCATACAACACACCGATATGATAGGGCCCCCTGGGGAGTCGACTAAATAGGGGAACTCTATCAAGAGTGCTTCATCATGTCTTTTTCAGACATCATGGACACCTATGGAATAGGAACTGGTCAGTGTTTAACCTTTAACACCATACAACACCCACTATGCGCCACGTTGGGTGCTGGGCAGAGTGACCCTCCCACATCCACCACGTTGCACATGCTCCTAACTCAAGATAGCACGTCACGCTATAATCACACTCTATCCCTCAACTATGCTCCACCGAATTACACAGTGGGGGCACGCACCAGGCGGGATGGTGTGTAGCTGTACCCTCTGTCAGATAAGGCCTGGTCTTGGGCACTTCAAATGGTGAAGGACGTGTCTCGTAACCCTAGATTTTGTTTCACACAATTTACATCATGCTTCCTTCTCCCCTCAGCGAATCAAGCGCACTTTCCTCGCCCTGACCTCTGAGGGCCCTAGATGTAGATTACTGCATGCTGGATTTTACCACATGGTATGAGACAGTCAGATCTGCGCCCGGCCGGGCAAACAGCCACTGCCATGGTGGCCAAACTTGCAAATCACACCCACACTTGAATCCTGCCTGTTGCGGTTGCGCAACAGAGCAAAGGGGGATAGTCACCTTCACAGGTTAATCAACCTTGCCTTTGTTCTATTTAAAAGACAAAAAGCGATGGCGTGGAAGGCTCCTGTCCCCCTCACTCCCCCCATCTCGTGGACTGGTGCTGAGAAACTTTCTTACTTAATGGCCAAGTCAAAAATGCCGCACGTGCCCCATGAGCCACATTACCACTCTGGGAAATTGCCATCACTCTGACAAGAGTGCAGACAGGCCCATTGTCACAGGGGTGTCTTAGGGTTGTGGGACACGTAACCACCACACAGGCAGACTACACACTGTCAGTTTTACCACAGAGACTGTTACTACTTTGTACAAGCATCACCCACTCATGCGCATGGATGCTCTCCCTTGCACCAACGACCTGCCCGCCTCCATTACACGACACCTTTACCAGAAGATCCCGCCCAGGATTGTATTCCTCCGGCCAGCCCAAAATGCCAGACACATCACATCTATACCCCAAGAAGACTCCACGTCCAAATGCACATAATTACAAGGAATTGCAGGTAATTTAGTAATATGGAGGTGCTGGAGCAGAGTTTTCTTTTAGAAAATTCTGGGGCTTTTGAAGCTCTGGCATGTCTATGCGTTTTATTAATTTATTAATAATTAACAATTAATTATTTGTCTTGTGCAAGTATGTTTCACTAATCAACCTGTTTGTCTTAACACAAGAGAAAGTTACATGAGGGTTAGCTTATGTGTGCTGTTCATGTATTTACAATAACGTGCAAGTTTTCATGTTTAAATGTTGCTGTGTGCTATTTATTTTGAGCACAAAACGCTGTCAGAATTAATGCTTTTTATGTCGCAAAAGCTAGATAGATGCATACACATAAGGGTATTAGTGGGGTTAACACTGTTTAATCATTATGCTGTAGTAACGTTGTTTTTATTTCTTTTAAATTGAGATGGTCTATTGTGGCCTATGGAGGCCTAATCCATGATGGCTGACTTGTGAGCCTGGCCTCGAGTAAATATTTCTGTGATGTGGCAAGAGAGACCCCTGCTGGAAAAAGGTTGAAGACAACTGACCATAGTCCTTCTATGAAATTTTCTATGAGGACGACAGCAGCTTTGGGTGTACTCCAAGAAAAGTGAAAGTGTCCTTGGCTTTCTCAAAGGACAAAGGAGCCTTAGAGGGAAACTCTGAACTGTGGCTCGATGGCCGAGGAGGAATCGGATTAAATGTGTTACATGTTTTATTTCCTTGGTTCCTGTTCCGTAGTTTATGCCTTGTGACTTTTCCTGAGCGGAGATTTCCAGATGTAGCAAAGCTACATTTCTTCCTTCTCGTTCTGCTCGGTGATACAGTTTATTCAGCCAACTTTATGTGTGTTTCTATTGTATTTCTCACTATAAAAACTGTTAGTTTAGGGAGGGCTCCCCCCACTCCTTTGGCCGCCTTCATGCGTTGCTGAGGTTCGATGCTGAGGACTCTGTCCTGAGAGAGACTTTACCGAGTGACTGGTCCTGACCCGTTCTGACACTTAGCTAGAATAGGTAACTATGAGAAATGATTTATTCTGATTGATTTACTTTGACTAATTTTAGATAAAGCAATATAACTTTAAAACATGGTGTTGGATATTCTTTCTTGTCAATTATTGTGTACATTCTTGATTATTGTTGTATAGATTTAGAGTATGTTTAGGGACAACCACTATAATCAGGTCCTATCGCTTAGATATAGATGCAGGGTGGTTTAAGAGTTTTCTTCCCACAGGTCTTATGCTGGTAGAGTATTTGAGCGTATGTTAGTGAAATGGGCCCTAACGTATGATGAATGTATGTGCGTGTAACTGTGAGATTACTCTATCCGTGATAGTGGGCATATATTTGATACCCTGATCTCTAGCAATTTCTCTGGTAGCAGAGGATGGTTTTAGATGGTTGTCTTGATCTGATAAGATAAGATTGCTTATAAATCAGCTTATTGATTATTGATTTATTTTTATGTTGTTGGTATTCGTACTAATATTATATGTTGGAGTCGTAATGTTGAGTTATATGTAGTGCTTCTGGAATTTGGAAGCTGTGGAAACAGTTCCGTAGTAGGGCAGAGGAAAGTGTATATGCTGCTCTCGGGAAAGACGGGATTGTAAGGAATTACGTGTGACAATTGAAGTTGCGCGTTCACATTGTCTGGGTTCGGAATCAGTGACATCGTCGTATGTTACTATTAGACATTTCTGGTATATAAGGAGTGTGAATCGTAGTGAAGGTTATCTGTGAAACTCTGGTCTTAAGTCCCAGGGATCCGTAAGGATTTCCGTTAAAGCTTATCGCGGGAGGAGTAATAGGTATTCTCTGAGCTTGTTTGAGGAACTGGGCAGAGGTAAGCTGCTTAGTTGTTGAGTTATAATTCTGTATAGAGACAGGTTGTGCTGTTCTCGAGAAGCAGGATTCTGTGTGCATGTACTATATTTTTCTCGTATGAATGTGCGTGAATGCATATACATTTATTGACTGTAAGACTCTTTGGATAAGTCCTAGAGAAAACAGTTATGCGATGTATGAAAGTTGTTGATTCTTGAGAAATAGACTCTCTTTTACTATTCTGTGGTTAGCGAAGCAGACAATGGAGATGTTTTTATGTTGTAACTAATAGATTTTGTAGAAATTTTGACACACAAAGTCTACTGAGAGTTTTGTAAAGGAGGGGTAGACGAGTGACAGAGACAGGAGACAGAGACTGCAGCGACTGTTGACGTCAGAAGGTCCGCGCACTGATTGGATAGTGAATCAGAATAGGGTTCGCGCTGGGATTGGTGCGTTAGTGTGAGTCGCGCAGGGATTGGAAAAGCTGTCTAGTGACGTAGACGCTCCAGGATTGGTGCGTTAGTGTGAGTCGCGCTGCTATTGGTTGAGAAACTCGTATTGTATATTTATAATACGGAGAGGGTAGAGAGTTTGATAAGCGCTTGCAAAAATGTATTACCAAGAAGAGAAAAAGAAAAAGACGTTCTTTGGAAAAGTTAAAAAGTGGTTTAGCAAGGATAAAAAGGTTAAAACAAGAGAGGGTGAGTTGTTACCTCCAACGAAAACGCCTGCATCCTTCATGGCTGTGAAATATGGATTGCATACCTGTATATGGTTGCAGAATTGGGTTAAGTATACTAAAGAAGATGGTGTTCTAGCATTTCCAGAACATGGTTCATTTAATTTGGCCGTGTTGAGAAACTTACGGGAAAAGATGTTATGTTTAGACCCGAAGCCGAGACCTACACAGTTCGAGGCTTTAGTGGAATGGGAAGAGGAAGTTCATGACAGAGAAAAGCAAAGGTCTGGAGGGTATTATAGGTACATGTTTGGGAGGAGACATGATCGTGAAACACATCAAGATCGAATGAAAAGATGGCGAGATGCTTGTATGTCAGAGGGATTATATCCGATGAGAACAGTTGAAGCTTCTGCTCCTTCGACAGAAAGAGCTTCTGAGTCAGACATGAGAAGGTATGGAGAATATGAGGATGAGGTCTTAAATGACATGATTTACAAGAGACCACCTCCATATAGAACAGAACCAGATGAGAGTACACCAGTTGTTTCTCCGATAAGAGATACAGTTGAGAAAGAAAAAATGACACCTGAATCAAGAAGTAGTAGTTCTTTCAGGGAGAGAGAGAGTCGAGGTAGTGAAGAAAATGCTAGAAAATTAGCAAAGACGACAACAGAACTGGCTGAGAAAATTAGAGAGTTAACGAAGAATCTGGAAGCTGTTACGGTGCCTGTAACTATAGGTCCAGTTATGCCTGTGTTTGACAAACAGAGAGCAGGTGAGAATGGACTGGTGATTCCATATATTGCAAATGAATCGACAAATTCAGTTGGTCCTTCAGGAGATTCAGAGAAAAGGACAGGGAGAAGTGACCTGAGACAAACCAGACATGACACATGTAGTGAATTATTGGATGTCAGTGAACCTAGTTGTTCAGGGATGCCAATTTTAGAACCGCAGAAAAAAGTGGTTCCAGTAAGAAAAACTGCAGAAATAACAGTGGACGATTTAAACGATTGGATGAAAGTTCTTCAGAAAAAGGATAAAGATTCACAAGTTATTGATGTGGTTAAGTTACGTATAGAATTAGAAGAGCTTGTGACAGGAACAGTTCCAACAAAAATCCTGAAGAGTCATCATGATGGTGAATTAATGTTTATGTGCAAGAGCATAACATGGAGAGCAAGAAATACTCATGATAGACTAAGAGCGATAGCAAATGAGCAAGGAGTTGACATTGATAGAGTAAAGGCTTTGCAGAAAACGTACAGGATGGATTTCACTGAGAAAGACATTGAAAATTTGAATACTTCTGGTAGAACAGGACAGATTAAAGAAATGGTGGCATTATTGCGTAGATGGGGGGATGTAGAAAAGTGGAAGGATAGGTGGTATAAGAAAAGAGAGGAATCTGAGGATAGAACAACTTATTCAGCATTTCCAGTGAGAGAAAAAGAGAAACCAGTGGAGAATTATCCGATGAGAGAAATACCTGGAGGAGGATATGTACATGTTCCATGGACCAGACAGGATATTTTATCATTTACGAATGATTTCCCTCGATTGAGAAAAAAGCCCGTCGAGTGGTATAGGCAGGTAGATAGGTTTGTGAAATTGTCAAAAGTGCTGTGGGTTGACCTGAATAGTCTGTTTGATATAATTGTTCCAGCAGACTTGTGGACTGAGTGTAAAATAGTTGTGAGTTGGCCTACTGAGGAATATCCAAGAGACTCAAGAACAGGGGCACCAGATCCAGAAGTGATGAGGAAGTATGATCAGGTGATGGTATACCTGAAGAGTAAAGTTCCTCCAAAAGAGACAGACTGGGTTAAGATAGATCGAACACAACAGGAAGCAAAAGAATCAGTTCATGCTTTTTACGAAAGGCTGATACTGGCATTTAAACAATTCAGTGGAGATGAACACCTGGGTGACAAGGATTTGAGTCATTTTGTATACAGGTTTGTATATGGTCTTAGACCTGAAATTGGTGAGAGAATTCGTGAACACACAGTGGATTGGCAGAGTAAAAAAGTAGATGAGATCCTGAGACATGCAAAATACTTCAGTGATGAAATTGAAGCAAAACAGAGAAAGCTGAAAGAAAAAGCAATGTGGGCACAAGTGAAAGTTGCAGAAAGACAGGAAGCACAGTTAGTGGAACAGGCGAATAATCCAGGAAATAATGCAGGAAATAGACCCAGATATGCAGGAAAAGGAAAAGGAAGTCTTGAGGAAGCAAAGAAAAAGTTCCCTTGTCACAACTGTGGCCAACTGGGACATTGGAGATCTGAATGTCCTAATCCACCATTAGTGAATAATGAGGGTAAATCCTTAAATCAACAGGTGCAGAATGAAGGGAATAACCAGCAGCAACAACAGCAGAAAGTTGTGAGGCAGCAGAGTCAAGAGCCAAAACCGCCCTTACCGCAGAATAGAGGGGTACAAAAGTACAATCAGGACTCAGGATTCTTCAATGATGAGCAGGTAAACAAACAAAGACGTACTAACAAAGTACAGCAGTACTTGTTAAAGAGTGAAGGGAGTGAGTCTGAGGGTGATTATTGACGGTGCCGAGGAGAGGAAGAAGAGTGCATACTTGGTGCAACTCTAGAAATAGACCAGGCAGGACCATTTGTGGATGGGAAAATAAATGAGGAGAGTGTTACTTTTTTGGTAGACACAGGTGCGACAAGATCAACTGTCAGGTCAACAGATGTTAGAAATCTTCCTCTCTCGGATGAAGCAATCCAAGTAGTTGGTGTAGCCAATACACAAATCAGAACACGTCTTACTGAACCAGTAAGAGTACAGATAGGGAAATTCTCAGACATGCACAGATTTATTGTCTGTGACACGAGTCCAGTGAACCTGTTAGGTAGGGACTTATTGTGTAAAATGAATTGTACAATTTTTTGTACACCAGATGGAATAGTTTTGAGACACCAGATGATGATGTTTTCTACCGAATGACTCTAGAAAATAGAGAAAATGAGTTAATTGGTGCATTTCCAGTGTTCAATCCGGAGGATTTGCCTCAAGTGCTGAGAGACACAGTGAAAAGAGCAGTTTGGGATTTTACAGGAGAGGATGTGGGATTGATGAATAATGTAGATCCAGTGAAAATTGCAGTGAAAGAGGGAATTACATATCCTAACATTCCTCAGTATAAAATGACACCAGAAATAATTGAAGGGATAACTCCTATAATCGAGAAAATGATTCAGCAGGGAGTTCTGAGAGAACTACTGAGTAGTCCGTGTAATTCACCGATAATGGGACTGAAAAAGCCCAATGGCAAGTTCAGGATCGTGCAAGATCTGAGAAAAGTTAATCAAATTGTGGTGGCATGTTGTCCCATTGTGCCAAATCCATCAGTGATTCTGTATCAAATTCCACATGATGCTGAGTGGTATACAGTAATTGATTTGTGTCATGCGTTCTTTTCAATTCCATTGCATCATGACAGCCAGCCGATTTTTGCATTTAGGTTTGGCCAGCGTATTTTAGCATGGTGTCGTATCCCACAGGGGTATACGGAGAGTCCTTCGATATTCAATCAGTTATTGAAGAAATCGTTGGAAAGTTTGTTCATGCCTGAGAGCTCAGTGCTAGTACAATATATTGATGACCTACTTGTGGCATCAAAGACACGTGAAGCTTGTGAAGTGGATACCATAGCTTTACTGAATCATCTGGCAGATGGAGGGTTAAAGGTATCTCCAGCCAAATTGCAATTTTGCAAGAAAGAGGTGCATTATCTTGGACATAATATTGAGAAAGGTCTGAGAAAAGTGACTACTGATAGGATCAGAATAATCAGAGAAATGAAAGCTCCGAAAACCCAGAGAGAAGTGAGGATGTTCCTGGGTATGGTGGGATATTGTCGTCAGTGGATAATTAATTTTTCCCTGATAGCAAAGCCATTGATTAAATTGACAAAAAGTGAAATGACAGATCCGTTAGATCTGGATGCAGAACAATTGGCAGCATTTGAGGAGCTCAAAACTAAAATGTGTGAGGCTCCAGCTTTGGGTATGCCAGACTATGAAAAAGAATTTGAATTGTACTGCAGTGAGAGAAATGGATGTGCACTTTCAGTATTAATCCAGAAACATGGGCAATTGAGAAGGCCTATTGCATACTTCTCATCGACACTTGACACTGTAGCCGTGGGGTTACCAGGTTGTCTGAAGGCTGTAGCTGCGACATGCAGAAGCCTGGAACAGAGTGAGGGGATCATAATGGGGTATCCTGTAAGGGTATTCGTACCTCACAATGTGACAATTCTTTTGACAAGAAGCAGAACTCAGCATATGTCACATAGTCGGCTGACTAAGTATGAAAAAGTGATTCTGGGAGTATCAAATGTGACTCTTGAGAGATGTGTGAATGTAAATCCAGCGACACTCTTGCCGGATATTGAAAATGTGGGTATAAAGATGGAAGATGATCATGATTGTTTGGATGTGCTCGAGTACTGTACGAAACCGAGACCAGACATAAGGGATATTCCCTTACCTGAGAATGACCATGTGTTGTTTGTGGATGGTTCATGCCTGAGAAATGATAATGGTGTGCTATGTGCAGCATATGCAGTATGCAAAGTTTCAGAGGTCATGGAAGCATCACCATTGAAAGGAGTGAAATCTGCGCAAGTTGCTGAACTAGTGGCATTGACAAAAGCTTGTGAGATTGGGAAAGACTTGAGAACAACCGTGTTGACTGATAGTCAGTATGGATTTGGAGTAGTGCATGACTTTGGTCAACTGTGGCTACAAAGAGGTTTCTTGACATCGGGTGGAACTCCGATAAAGAATGCTGAGTTGATTGGAAAATTGCTTGAGGCGATACAGCTGCCTAAGGAGTTAGCGGTTGTAAAATGTGCCGCACATGGTTCAGGAGATGATTTTATCACTGTTGGTAACAGGTATGCCAACGATGTGGCGCAGTATTGCGCTAAAACCAACCAATCTATTAACAGGAGTAGGATGGAGGAAATGTCTCTCCTTTCTGTGATGTTTACTAATGTCCTAGAAACGTGGGATGAAGTAAAGCAGTTACAAGATGAGGCAGGAGAGGAAGAGAAACAAGATTGGGTTAAAGCAGGATGTGCTCCAAGAGAAACAGACCATGTTTGGGTCTACAGAGATGGCAGACCAGTAATGCCAAACTCAATTTTGTCGTCAATGGCAAGGATGTATCATGGCCAGGGGCATCTGGGGAGGGACGCGATGGTAAGGTCCTTTAAACAAACCTGGTATAATGCAAAGTTTAGGACAATTGCGGAGAGCATCTGTCAAAGGTGTTTGATTTGTCAGCAATTTAACACTGGGAAAAAGACAGTGGTGAGTCTAGGGACAATTGGCAGAGAGGGAGGTCCTTTTACAAGAATGCAGATTGACTTCATTGAAATGCCCCAAGTGAACAGACTGAGGTATGTTTTGGTGGTAGTCTGTTTATTTTCAAGGTGGGTGGAAGCTTACCCGACTAGAAGAAATGATGGATTAACAGTGGCAAAATTACTGTTGAGGGAGTTGATTCCTAGGTACGGGTTTCCAGTTACAGTTGAGTCTGATAGAGGTAGACACTTTCAAAATGAACTCATTGGTTTAATTTGTGAAGCATTGAAAATACAGCAGAAGCTACATTGTGCATGCCGACCAGAGGCTTCTGGTGTGGTTGAGCAGATCAATGGCACAATTAAGAATAGAATTGGAAAGATGTGTTTAGCCACTGGCATGAAATGGCCAGACGTGTTACCTCTAGTCCTGATGACAATGAGATCTACTCCAGATAGAACTACTGGTTTGAGCCCGCATGAAATAATCATGGGACGTGCTATGCGCCATGCATTCGTGCCTGTGAATAAGTTGGTGTCAATAACTGATGACATGATTTTGGATTACTGTAAAGGCCTGGCTGACGCAGTTCATTCTGTGTTTCATCAGATTGGAGAAGAAGCTACCACACTTGAGAAGAAGCAAGCCCATGATCTGAGTCCAGGTGACTGGGTGAGGATTAAGGTGCACAGAAGAAGAAATTGCTTGATTCCAAGGTGGGGAAGGCCGAGACAAGTTATTCTGACTACAACGACTGCAGTAAAGTGTGCTGGAGTGAAGCACTGGGTACATGCAAGTCATACTCTGAGAGTTCCAAGCCCGAGAGAGGGAACTGGTGAAGAGTATTATGAAGAGTCAGATTCCAGTGATGGTGAAGATCCTGAAGATACAGAATCAGTGAGAAAAGAAGCAGAGAGAGCTTCAAGAGATTCACTGCGAGTATCAGAGGGAAAATCGAATTCTGTTACAGAGCCTGAAGTTTCAAGTAGCAGTGGGAGTAAAAGAAAAGAAAAGAGAAAACACATTGAGTCCCACTCCTGAATCAGAAGAGGAGGAGATTGAAGAACCACTTGAGATTATTTTTGAAGAGACAGGGTCAGAAGAAGATAGAGAGGGACAGATTGCGGAAGACCCCCGAGGAGGTGTAGGGAACATTGATGAGGAGCTAGGTGAAGGGACAAATAGACAGCAAGAAGATTGCGTGTCGGAGACCCGAGGAGGGACAGAAGTAGGGAAGTCTCAAACAGTGGTGGAAAAGTCTGTGGAGAAAAGAAAAGCTACTGGGAAACGGAAACAAGAGGCACTTGAAACAGATGATGAGGATGAACAAACAGAAGGTCGAGTTCTGAGAAAGAGAACTTCGATTGGAGAGAAGAATGTTAAAGAATTGAGGCCGAAAAAGGTTGTGAGAGGAGATCGTTGGCCTAACAACCGGGTAAAAAGGGTGAAATACAGAGTAATAAGAGCAAATTCATCAAAGGCTGAACAAGTGAATGAAGTATCAAGCCAAACTTCGAAAGCTGAAGAAAAAGAATCAAAGAAATCAAAAGAACCAGTAGAAATAAGAAGAGTTAAAAGACCCAACCAAAAGTACAGATCACCGGAATGGTCTTATGTGACACTGTCTGAAGAAGGAAAAGAAGAAACAGTGACTCGAGATAATCCGGAAGTGGTCTTGAGAAAAGTGGTTGAGGAAGATACTGGTGAAATTCTGAAAGTACTTTTGGCTGACATTGGAGAAGAGTCGAGTACTGAGGATTCCGACATTGGAGATCTGATACAGTTTGATGTTGAAGAAATTGAAGTGAAAAATGACAAGTATCCAAACTGAGTGAAAGAAGGATTCACTTGGATCAAGTGAATAAGGAGATCATTTGGATAAACTGAAAGCTGAAGAATTGCTGAAGAATTGAAGAAGTTCAAACAGTAGTGGAGTAGTAGAAGCTAAACAAAAATGGCTAACATAGAGGAGAATAGAAATAGATGTGCCTTTCTAAAGAGGTGGTGCAAAATGTGCTGCTGTTGTACTGGATTATTAATGCTTCTATGGGGTGTTTTAATTTTATTAGTTACTTTTAGAGTAGAATTTGGAATGGATATAGCAAATGTGACTAATGAAGAGAAGAATTCACAAAAAGTAGTTCCAATTAGAAGTAGTAGTTACATACACAAAGATAGGTCGATTAATAATTTTTCTAGTAATGTTTTTTCTAAACTGTTATATGAATATGTGAAGACAATGGAAGTAAGGGATTGCTATGTCTGCATGCAATTACCTGCATCCGTCTCTGAGGGTGTTACTTATCACCATTTGCCAGCTACATATGGTATTTCCTGTAGTATTTTAAGTAGTGTTTTTTATTTGTTAGGGAAAATAGATTATAAGATGTCTAACAGAGATAGTATTTTTGGGCACTTGCCAATGAACAAAGAGCTGAATCCAGCTAAAGAAGCTAACACTTTTGGTGAGATTTTTATTGAAGAAAAAGGACTAACATTAGATTATATTTTTAAGAATAATTTAACTTGCAATTTGAAAGGAGAGGAGAAAGCTTTCCTGGATATGGTTGAGGAAAGGAGAATGAACATGCATGAGAAAGGGGGAAAATATGAAGTGAGTGAGACAATTTGGGACATTGAGATGGGAAAAGAGTTGAGAAATGGGGCTAGTCCAACTTTGGCTCTAGATGCACCGCAGAAGGGTAAACTATGCATTACCAGAAGGGAATCACAATATGATACATATTTTGTGGGAACTAGTGAGTGCCATGATACATACTTCATTGCGACAGGTTGGGGTTTCAGAGGTGGAGAAGATACGATTTTTCCAGGAGTGTACTATGTTTGTGGGAACAAGGCTTATTACAAGTTGCCTGACCATTGGTATGGCACGTGTTATGTGGGCCTGGTTTTTCCTAAGATTTTTCATACAGATAAAGTAAAAGATGTAGAAGACATTAATTTATTAACACGTTTTAAGAGAGAAACCTGGTCTGAAATTGTGGGTGACATTTTTGGGGTTTTAATTCCAGCAGTGGGAATTTCTTTAAATGCTTATGGAATCCGGAAACTGTCCACAGTGGTTGATCGCTTATCGACAAATACCGCAGGAGGGTTTCTTTTGGTGAATACGGAATTAAGTGCCGTACGTGCCATGTCTATGCAAAATCGACTTGCCCTTGATATTCTTTTGGCTAAGGAGGGTGGAGTTTGTGGAATTTTGAAAGTTCAACATTGTTGCACTTACATTCCTGACGAAAGTAAAGACCTGAAGGTCTATATCAAAAATATTACTGATTTGCATGAAGAATTAGTACCACTTGAAACTGGGAGTTTATGGACTAAACTAGCTAATAAAATGATAGCTGTTAAGGATTTTATTGCAAAAATAGGTAGTACTATTATAGGTAGAATATTGTTTCCTTTGTCTTGTATAATTGTTGCTTTACTGATACTAAGATTGGTGTGTGTGTGTTGTAAAAACAGGAGAGGGAAAGAGAAATTGAAAAATGAAAAGAAAAACAAAAATTCGAAACTTTCAAAAAGAGAACCGGAAGAGATTGAATTAGAAGAATTGAGGGAGAGTGTTTATTTAGAGACAAAGAGAGATGATGAAAGAGTGACTGGTGTTTAATGTTGTCTAAAGGGAAGAGACATTTCTGATTTCCTAAAATGGGACTAAATTTTCACGAATTTTTTTTTTGGGTTTATTTGGTGATAAAATCACCAAAGGGGGGATTGCTGGAGCAGAGTTTTCTTTTAGAAAATTCTGGGGCTTTTGAAGCTCTGGCATGTCTATGCGTTTTATTAATTTATTAATAATTAACAATTAATTATTTGTCTTGTGCAAGTATGTTTCACTAATCAACCTGTTTGTCTTAACACAAGAGAAAGTTACATGAGGGTTAGCTTATGTGTGCTGTTCATGTATTTACAATAACGTGCAAGTTTTCATGTTTAAATGTTGCTGTGTGCTATTTATTTTGAGCACAAAACGCTGTCAGAATTAATGCTTTTTATGTCGCAAAAGCTAGATAGATGCATACACATAAGGGTATTAGTGGGGTTAACACTGTTTAATCATTATGCTGTAGTAACGTTGTTTTTATTTCTTTTAAATTGAGATGGTCTATTGTGGCCTATGGAGGCCTAATCCATGATGGCTGACTTGTGAGCCTGGCCTCGAGTAAATATTTCTGTGATGTGGCAAGAGAGACCCCTGCTGGAAAAAGGTTGAAGACAACTGACCATAGTCCTTCTATGAAATTTTCCATGAGGACGACAGCAGCTTTGGGTGTACTCCAAGAAAAGTGAAAGTGTCCTTGGCTTTCTCAAAGGACAAAGGAGCCTTAGAGGGAAACTCTGAACTGTGGCTCGATGGCCGAGGAGGAATCGGATTAAATGTGTTACATGTTTTATTTCCTTGGTTCCTGTTCCGTAGTTTATGCCTTGTGACTTTTCCTGAGCGGAGATTTCCAGATGTAGCAAAGCTACATTTCTTCCTTCTCGTTCTGCTCGGTGATACAGTTTATTCAGCCAACTTTATGTGTGTTTCTATTGTATTTCTCACTATAAAAACTGTTAGTTTAGGGAGGGCTCCCCCCACTCCTTTGGCCGCCTTCATGCGTTGCTGAGGTTCGATGCTGAGGACTCTGTCCTGAGAGAGACTTTACCGAGTGACTGGTCCTGACCCGTTCTGACACTTAGCTAGAATAGGTAACTATGAGAAATGATTTATTCTGATTGATTTACTTTGACTAATTTTAGATAAAGCAATATAACTTTAAAACATGGTGTTGGATATTCTTTCTTGTCAATTATTGTGTACATTCTTGATTATTGTTGTATAGATTTAGAGTATGTTTAGGGACAACCACTATAATCAGGTCCTATCGCTTAGATATAGATGCAGGGTGGTTTAAGAGTTTTCTTCCCACAGGTCTTATGCTGGTAGAGTATTTGAGCGTATGTTAGTGAAATGGGCCCTAGCGTATGATGAATGTATGTGCGTGTAACTGTGAGATTACTCTATCCGTGCTAGTGGGCATATATTTGATACCCTGATCTCTAGCAGAGGTAATGTATGACAGACTCAGTCTCAATGCTGCAAAGAGGCTAAACAGTTTCATCATACTGTATTTTTACAGTATCTTTTGTTACTGTTCAACTGATTTGCAACTTTTGCAGCACCTGACCGTCCTCTGTCCCAGTGTGGGTCCTTTACATGCAAGGGTAGGCCAGAATGAATGAGACAACACCTCCCAGCACTAGGAGATACAGCAATGTCTTCACCCTGCTCAAAAGTCCTCTGCTTCATTTTCTCCAGTCTGGTGCGAGGTCCTGATAAGCCCAGTAGGGATATGGCAGCTGACTCCCACCGCTGCGCCTCTCGGCACGCCTAATTCGAATCTGCTCCCACTTTCACACTAGCCACTAAAGCGCGTGGGGCCACAAGTTATTCCCATGACCCGGGTGTGTATTGGCAGAGCGGTAAGCACACCATCTTACATTTAGGACCTCATTGGCTATCTTGCACAGTTTGGAGGCTGTGTCATTACCAACATTTCAAAGCGGCCCTAGGGATAAGGACTTCACAGGTGGATATCCATTCATGGAAGATCCAGTTTCCTTCTTTGGAGAAATGAACCCTGATGCTCACCAGGGTAGCTTCACGTATGCAGCACCGGACAGACAACAGCACAGATCAAGGTAGGCCTCCACATACCACAGGAGAAATGGGAAAAGAGGCAGGACACTGGTCAGGTGACCCTCCTGGCATTACAATGACTCTCCAACCTCTGCATGGGACCTCCCTCTGGTGAGCTTGGTGCAAATTGGTCTAAACTGCCTCTCATCCATAGGGATTGGCTTCTCCCACAGAGTGTAATTCTGGGTTAAAGGAGGAACTGAAGAAGATTGAGAGCATGATATTGTGCTCTCTCTAAGGGAGGTAAAAGTTGCATTGCAAAGCTCTTCTTCTGTAACCCTGGAACTCCCCTCGCTCTCATGCAAAGCACCGGGGAAGTGGTTGCCTAGCCTCATGGCCATACCTGGAGGGGGGCGAGGTCCTAAATACTGGCGAGCTTTAAACTCCTAATTCACAGCCATGGTTTGGACTAAGGGGTGTAATCATCTATTTTTCTTTTGTTTGTTTTATTAATTTTTTTATTGACATTTCAATCATAGAAACATACATATTTGGATCAATTAGCATGGCAATTGCTCTGTCCCCCTAACTCCGACCTTCCCTTACGCCCCAAGAGCGAACCATTTCCAAATATTGTACAGAGTGAGAACAGTAAAACCGGGGTGTAATCATCTTGCCCTCCCAGTCCTGGGGGATCTACCTAGGGGATCTAGATATCTAGACCAAACTTTTGCAGTATGTGGAGTAGAAATAGTCTGTGACCTAGAGAGCTGCATGCCATCTACCCCAGGGCTGCTGCCCTCGTTGCTGCTTTTCCTCATTCTGGGGGAGCTATTTGGACACTTTTGCGGTGCACTCAGTGAGTCAGGGGCATGCTTCTGTGGAGCCCATTAAGTTGCAATGCTACACACGAACTAGTAGAAGAAGGCTTACTGACCGGTAGCTTCAAGCACCCAAGTGAAAACGACACACTCCAAATCCAGCTGCATTATCCCTTTCCCACAGTCCCCCTCTCAGTAATGCAAAACGCTAGTGACATCAAGTACAAGAAGCCCTGGCAAAGTAAATAGGTCTGGCCATGGGAAGCTATTTGAGGGCTATATATATTTTATTTTGTGCTGTAAGCATATGCCACAAACATACCTAAAGATGGCTGCCACATGCTTGCACTGAAATGTTTTCATTGAAAAAACTTTAATGCATGTGTCCAATGTAAAAGATATTTTTAGGTAAGAAGCTTTTCAGTTGTGATATTATTATCATTACTTTGTGTAAAGGAGACAAGAATGAATCCCTAGATAACAAAGTAGTCAAACTGCATGCAGCTACAATATTACACTTTACATATTTATAAGAGAAATGGAAAAGGAAAAGAAAACGTAATCCAAGTAGACACCCAAGAGTGAAGGTATTATAAATAGCTGGTGTTTTGAAGTTAATAAACAAGGTAAATAGCACACTTTAAATCAACTTTGTCACTGAAGAGAAAGGAACTATTATTTAAGAGTAGTAGAACAACATCCACATGCTTTGTGCCGTCGCTCAAAGTAGAGGGAGGAGCAAGTAAATTGTGAATGACAATTTAACAGCCCTATGGATGAAACCCTCTGACCATCCCGCCCGCCTCCCCCACCCCACCGAGGTATGCATACTTTATAATATTTTTGGTTTAAATAAAAAAAAACAGTAGTCTTTTGAGACAGCTAAAGCTATCTAAAAGGGTATGCAACTCAGCTTTTGCTAAGCGAGAAGTTACAAAGCAGGTCAGCACAACACAGTTAAGTTTCATACCGGCTATTTTTGGCCTGTTTACAACACAGTACTTAACCGCACAGGTGAGTGACATTTTTAATTGATATATTTTTAATGTCATTTAAAAAAAGAGTGGTTAAAGGATGGGTTTTTTAGAGTTCTGGATGAATAGAGGTAAAGGTAAGTAAAGGTATTTTAGGGTTCAATGGTGGGTAGAGGTAAAAGGAGGTATGGGGTGGGTAGAAATAAAGGGGGTATGAGTTTTTTAGGGTTAAGGGTGGGGTAGAGGTAAAAAGGGTAAGGGGCTTTTAGGGTTTGCGGACAGGTAGATGTAACAGGAGGTAAGGGGATTTTAGGGTTCAGAGGCAGGTAAGGGGGCAAGAGGTTTTTTAGGGATTAGGGGTGGGAAGAAGTAAAGGGAGGTATGCGGTTTTTAGAGAGTTTAGGCACACAATTATTTGTATTGTTACTTAGCACTTTAGCACTTATACATTGTATAATCAGCCATTAATATGGCTTTACAGCACTTCTAGTAGTCCTCATGGTTTTAAGGTTTCCATCACAGACCGGATACTGAATAGGTTTGTGGGAACATCCACGAGTAGTTGAGGAAATATGCCTATGTAAGTTGAACATGTTGGAGTTAGAGATACTTGAACTGATGGTGAAGGAAGTACTTAAGTGAACTTTAACAGATTCACAATTAGTCAGGCCTTATTATGTTACTGCCTGTGAGAAATTGGGTTGTTGGTTGATTGGAGTGAAACCCTACTCAAGCAACAGCCACAATCCTTGTCAGGGTGAACCACAATAAGTCACTAAATTAACATGTGCTTAACCCTGTAATAGCCTGGAACAAAAGCAGTGAGGCTTAACTTACAGACTACGTATATACTATGTGTGCAGCATACAAACAGCAATAACGTAAAAACACAACACAAGAAAACTCCCACACCAAGTTAGAAACATACAGTAACATTTAATAAATCATTTGACACCAAAATGACAAAATACCAATCAGTAGAACTGGAGGTATGCAATTTTAAAGGTTTCAGGTAAGTATAGTGCCTAAAAGCACAAAGTTTCTCATCTGGTTGTTCAATGCTGCGTGAAAGTCAAAAGTTCAGGCAGACCACGATAGACCATGGGCCTGATACAGAGATCAAGTTAGTCCAGCTGAAAAAGTTACCTTCTAAAGCCCAGTGAGAAGAATTCCGTTCACATTGAAGGAAGCAATGAGGAGCAGGGAGTCTGTTGCTGTAACACAAAAAGCAAGCAAGGCATCATGGACGGTCATCGCTTTAGCGCAAAGATCCTGTCGGACGTCACAGACGATCGTTGCTGGAGATTCACACTGTCAGTCAACGCAGGCTTTCAATGTTGTAGCGCGAAGTACAGATTTTGAGTTGCTAGTCATTGCTGGCAGTCAAAGGGCGGGTTTCCCAGAGGTTCGCATTGGCAGTCGATGCGGGCGGTACGATCTTGGCGTGAAAGGGCTCGTTTGCGGTCGCAAAAAGCCAAAAACGTCTTAATGTCTCCTTTTCTTCAGGGAGGAGCTCAACTGATGCCACATCGATTGTCCTTCACCGGGGAGACACCCCTTGGGGATCAGGAACTCACTCTAGCAAATGCCAACAGGTCTTAAGCAGGTCCTATTGCAGAAGGTCAGCTGGGCAGTTGCGGAGAGGCCTCTGCAGCTTGTTGTGTCCCTGTAGCCTAGAAAAGGATGTCAGTCAGCTGACCCTTGGAGTCACCTCAGCCTGGGATGAAGGGTGCAGGTCCAGTCTTCCTTCTCAGCAAGCAGGGCCATGGGGTGTCCATCTTCTGTAGTATTCACAGCTCCAGGAATGAATTGAAGAGTGGGTTTTATACCTGGTGCCCACTTTGAAAAGTGGGAGGAGCTTCTGATGTTTTCCCCCTAGAGAGGTGTCTGGAATTTCCTGCCTCCTTGTTCTAGTTCCAGTTTGTCTGGAGGCACCATAGGCTAGTGTGAAGTCCTTTGTGTGTGAGCTGAACCTGTTCCTTTGATGTGCGAGTGTTCTGACATCTCCACTGCCCCATTCCTTACAACACCCAGCCCCTTTATTGTGAAACTGTCTCGGAGGAATACATAAAGGCCAATTGCGCCCATTCATGTGACCCAGGGAGAGGCACCTAATGGTTAGGATAAGAAAAAGCCAGATTTCTAATGCTCCTACGTTGTTACGAGTGCTAGCCTGGTTGAAGTTTCGCTCTTCCAGTGCTCCGGATTCATTGCATAAGAGGACCTTCAACCCGTCCAGCATTGTTTAGTTTGCCTGCCCCTGATTACCACAGAGTGGCCCCACCTGCAAATTTTGAGTGTCTTTGTCGTCATACATTGCCAGGCCGAGCTCCTAGCATTTCCTGACTTCAGGCTTAGAACCAATTCATATTGCTTACTCCACAGTGGTATACTCTGACCTTATTAGAACACCATCCTCTTCCCCGCTGCGGACCCTAATTTACTGCAACAGCAGAGTCTTTTACCCGCGCCTGGGCTTTGGGTACGATTGACACAATTATCGCACATGTTCTAGGAATTCCTCCAGACATCAATTGATCTTTTATGTGCATATTTGTCCTGATGGTGACCTGAACTAACAAGGGTCAAAAAGCATTCAACATCAATCAGTGGATTTACGGCTTGTGACCTATTACATTATTCAAAATAATTTTCTTACCTGTTTTCATGTTTCATGAGTCTAAAGTAATTTCCTCTCGCTGTTATTTTTAATTGCTTTACATGTTTTCACATTCATCATTTATGTTTTATCCATGAGCACTATGTGTCCACCTCTTGTTCACTGCACATTACTATAAAAATTTGATGCTGTTTACCAATATTTCCTGGTTTATGCTTTGAAAATACAAATAGCAGTATTCATTTGTTTGGTGCTTCCATTTCTTTTTCTATAATTTTTTTTTCTGGAATTTTTTTGCTGAAACTATTACCTGTTGAGACATTGTTGTATGGTACTATAGTTCACCCAGGTCTCAACTGAGTTTATAGGTTTCTCCTGTTGTGCCTAATCAACTTTCTAAAAATGGCATTTTCAGAATTTAGACTTAAAATCCAACTTTACCATTAAAGAGGGTTTTAAATTACAGTTCCTCAGACACCAAAGTTGAAATTCCTACCTGCTCCCAAACAATACGTATCACTTATTAAATGTAATAAGGTAACTCAATGTGTTCTTATGGTAGAGGTAGACTTTGCTATAGTTGAAAGAAATTTGAGAGTTTTTCAATACCAGGACATGTAAAACATAAAAATATATGTCCAGCTGTTAAAATACACCGCACCCCGCCCTATGGGCTGTTTAGGGCCTATGCTAGGAGTGACTTATACGTATTAAAAAAGGAAGGTTTAGGCCTGGCAAAAGGTTAATTTTGAAAGGTTGAAATGTCAGTTTAAAACTGCACACATACGCTGCAATGGCTACTTACGTGGGTGGCCCTACATGTGCTGCAGGGCCACTAGTAGCATTTAATTTACATGCCCTGGGTACATGTAGTACCGCTTTACTAGGGACTTACACGTAAATTAAATGTGCAAATTGAGTGTAAGTCAATTTTACTATGTTTAAAGTAGAGCGTACAAGCACTTTACCACTGGTTGGCAGTGATAAAGTGAGCAGAGTCCTTAAGCCAACAAAAATAATTCAGCAAAACAGGTGGGGTGAAGGAAAAAAGTTTGGGTATGGCCCTGTAGAGAGGGCCAACATTGCCCAAATACGTATGTGGCATTTTTATACTGCAATTTTAGCCAAAAGGCAGGAGAGTGCTGCTCAGGGTCAAAGGCAAGCATAAAGTCAACAAGTGATAGTAGAGGTGACTGGTTTGTATACTGTTAATACATTATGACGCAATGTTCTTGTTCTTTAATGAGATGCACCTTCATAATACCACTTATTCTATGTAATAACTTAATTAGTTACATTTCCTCTAGCAAATAAATGTGTATCATGCATTGTTAGTTGAAGTGCCCAAAACAATTTAAAAGTAGAAGAAAGCCTTCATATTTGCACACCTGGAAGGGTTCCTCTAGACCATGTAACAGTTAACAGTAAACTCTATAATAAATTTGCAGCCAGCGCCACATTTGTTTGCAAAGGATTCAGTAAACACCAATGCAGATTTTCTATGCACTCAACGCTTGAGGTAATGCATAAAAGAGACTGCCTCATCCACAGACGAGCTACTTGTGACCGACTCCACCCTCTGCGCAAACACTTTTTAAGTAATAAATACAGAGCAGGCCCCGCCAGCACATTACTTTGGCAGTATTCCACCATAGCACTTAGGAAAGATTCACTTGTCTTTGAGCTTTGCTTTATTGTAGAATACATTTCTTGGCCGCATTAATCCAACATTACATATTCTTGTGTGGCTGGTTACTCTTCATGAGACTCCCCTACTGCAAAGTACCAGAGCCTGTCCACTCCCTGATATGGAGGGAGTCACCCACTCAAGGATGGCACCCACAAAGAAATGCTTCTGATGCTCCAAGGACAGGACACTACAAGAGAAACTCTGATCATTCCTCACACACAACACCAACACACTTTTCTAAAAAGCCGCACTTTAAACTGAGAATCTTCCAGCCAATCACAACCAAAAAAGCTTTAAATCCTTGCAGAAGCACTATACAAATTAAACAACAGTACCATACAATACAAGGCACTTCGCCTCTGTGCTGACTTCTCTGGGAAGTCTGAGATGCATCTTAATTCTATAGGTGAATGCACTGCAAAGCAATCTCAAAAACATGGGCAAAGCCAATATGTCTGTGTGTTTTTAATGGGAAGTATTTAGTAATAGTTTTGCGACTGTATATGTGTGATGCCCCTAGCTGTCTAAAAAAGAAAATCTTATAATGAAGCAACATCTTAGCTATAGCAATATCGAAGTTGGGAGTAGGATACATTTGCTGAAGTAAGCTGTAACTTCACAGACGAGTGTTGAGAAAAAGTCAGAAGCCGAACTTTGCATTGTAAATGGTACATTTAAAATTCATGTGCAGCAAAATATAACAAAGTAACAACAAGACGACCCAATGTCGTCTCCTCCGAGCTGGCGGAGCAGGACAAGGCCAGGCTGCAGTATCAACTAAGGGCCTGGTTACGAGTTTGGCAGTCATGGAGTGGGGCGCTGGCGTGGTGGCCAAACCCGTAATCTGGTCACCCGCTGTATTCTGATTGGAATACAGGTCGGGCGGTCCCGAGGGGGCTGGCCCACGGCGGTGCCTTTCAATGGCTCATATGTGAGCCTTCGAAAAAGAGGCCCATGGGACCGCCACAGCGCATTTCAGCATGGTATGGACTGTGAAGTCCATGCAGCGCAGGAACTGGGGGTGCATGCATAGAGGGGGGCACTGTAAGGCCCCCTTAGTTTCCATTCCGCCACAATTTTTATGGCGGACTCACCACCATTAAAACTGTGGCAGTGAGGAAACTCGTAATATGCATAGCGGTACTGCAGCAGCATATTGCCGGCCTCAGACCGCTGCAAGACCACCAGGGATCACAGATCCCTAGCGGTAGCAGCAGTCCTACGGCGGCTGGACCTCCGGTGCAGCAGTAGCCACACTGCCGCCCTGGGTTTTGCGGTCCATCGGACTGACAAACTCAGAATTAGGCCCTAAGTGTCCTGATGGGAGAAAATGGTGAGGCCTTAGAAGATCTTCCAGGAAAGTTGACAACAAGCCAGGTGGAGGACTATGTTAGAGTGACTGATAGAGAGCTGTCCCCAGTATCGGTCCAGCACTTCAGAACCGGTCAGTGAGTATCTGGAAGTGCAGCAGAAGAAACTGCACCACACTCCGGAGAGCAGAGCCCCCCCAGGTACGGGCCTGCTTTCTTTCACCTGCAGATGTCCCTCCTTTCGTGGCTTTGCGTTCTCCAGTCATCAACAATAAATGAATGCATGCTTGCATGAACGGAAAGGCTTGTTTTCAGTGTGGCACCTCAGACTACACCGCCACTGTGTTTCTTTGCTAATGAGGCGGTGGTGGTTGGGTATGAAGCGCTGTATAAATTCTACAGTACTATACATTACAGTGGCTAGGGGCACTGTGGCTTTGGGACTTCGACCAAGACTTCACATCTTTGACTATTGTGCTTTAGGCGTGCGAGTAATTCTCCTGTTGATGCCACATACTGTCTCTTTCTACAGTTTCCGCAAAGTGTCATGTTGGATTTGGTATTGCAGGATGGGCTGGTAACTTTATTTGTCCTAGTTTCCGAAAGTCTGCATATTGTATGCGACACGAGTTCTAGTTCAGCCATGATCAACTCAGATTTCCATCCTTATTGGGTCAGTGAAAGGATGATCATTTATTAATGATCAAGATTGGAACATAAGCGACTAAAGCATTATGACAGGCAAGGTGTTGAGCACTCGATCGAGGGGTGAGTGTGTGCAAGAGAAAGCTTTAAGCCGCATGTTCCAATACAATCCCATCTTTTTACTTTGGTACAACGAGTATAGCCAAGTTAGGGCATTTTAGCCTCTGTTTTTACATTATATTTAGGGCTCCCAGTTTTATGGTATTTATTTTATATACATTTCCGGCTGTATTTATCCATATTTATTTTGTACGCATCTTATTGATATTTATCCATATTTATTTTGTGTTTTAAGTACAAATGGAGTGAAAAAAATTATGTATTTTGACATTCATTTAACTGATAAACACACACTCCTACTTTGATGCCAGTTGCGTTTTAGCAAATTAAGCAGACAATGTAGTAAAACATTGCACACTCAGGCTAATGTTAGCATTATATACTAATAAATGTTAAAATATGCCTGTATTTAATGAAATCTCATCCTGGTTTTTAAATCCCCATGCTGTCTATCTTCTCAGCTGCTGGCCTGGAATTCATGAAAGGCAGCATTAAAAGTCACTCACAAGAAGCACAATTTTCTGTATTTTTCCGCTTTTAAAAATAAAAATAGACAGGAAACACATTGTTTTCTGTCTGTATTTATCAGTAAAAACAGAAAACTGGGAGCCTTCATTTTATTATATGCCCACGTCAGGGCATACCCTTTCGGCACTTGGTCCATCATCTTGTTGTGTTTGCTATGTTCACTCTAAGTGGCCACGGGTATGCCCAGACGTGGTTCCCTTGCTCGCTGTGCCACTGAATTCAAGCTAACCTGGCTGATGAGGGGAGGTACCCCGAAACCGGTCCCAGCATTCTTGTTTACGATCCAGGGAGGACCTAGGCTGAAAGTTGGCGCTGGACTGTTCCCATGAGGAGCTGGGTCAAGGCTGATTTGCATATGGCTGGGTCCAAACTGGGGTGGCTTATTGAACAAAAGAACGATGGATTGAACCCAGATCTCTTGACTGGGGGTGAGTGGTTGAAATGTTTTGGCGATCTGTTCATCGTCTTGTTGTATTTGCAACCTAGTAGAGTAACCAGCTAAGTGGACTATGAACATTAGAAATACCAAAAGGGACTTGCAGTACTGCTCAAATCTCCCAGCTTACTAAAAACCATGGAATGTACGCCTAAGCCTGATACTTCTTCATCCATCACACTGCTAAGTGCTGTGTCCCATAACACGATAGCCGCACCTCTGTTGTCCTCATGCACGGCATTGAAACACTTCCCACAGGGGATCAAAACAAAGACATCACACTTCCAGCTAAACACCCTACATTTTGCAGCATGCTACCCATGTAGGCCAGTGCATCAGAGCCCCACATGGGTCTAGTAAGTGCTACATACATGTTGCAATGCAATACAACACAGAACAGTACATTAGTATATACTTAAGTTAGAACTACCATCCACCGTGACCCCCACCTAAGTAGACCTAAACTAGTAATGGAAGGAATTTTTATATTGTTAATGAAGCACTTCATGGTGTAAATTTGGTACCCAAAAACAGTGAATGAAAAGTGCTGTAATTAAATGCTATGATCAGGATGCTAGAGATTGGCACAGGGCTCAGCCCCAGAGTCTCTCTACATCATGTCATAATACCACTGTAGGCATGTTGCATTTATGTTCAAGGCTTTATGTTATATGAGTTGTTCCATTTCAGATAGTTTGAATGGAAAGAACACCTACAGGACTCAACATGGGCGCTAAAGAGTGAATGGTTGTACTGATTAGAGGTGGTAATTAGTGGCTTTATGTTATATGTGTTGTTCCATTTCAGATAGTTTGAATTGAAAGAACACCTACAGGACTCAACATGGGCGCTAAAGAGTGAATGGTTGTACTGATTAGAGGTGGTAATTAGTGGCTTCATGTTATATGTGTTGTTCCATTTCAGATAGTTTGAATTGAAAGAACACCTACAGGACTCAACATGGGCGCTAAAGAGTGAATGGTTGTACTGATTAGAGGTGGCAATTGGGGAAAAAATGAAGTGCAGGTGGAAGCAAGCAAAATAGGGGTAAATGAGATGCAAGGCCCCTCCCTCATGTTCTGCTATAGCAAAACAATGAAAAGAAATTTGTTAAGATTGCAGAGTTGCTATAAAAATGCTGATTTAGCAGTGTACATTACAAACAGATTTTGAAATTTGTTGTACAAATCAATATTATGAATCACAACCAGATGACAAAGCTGCTGTTATTTTTGTAGTGTACAAAATCAAATTTTCTGCATGGTCACCCCAGATTTTTTCAGTTTATGCTGGACCGTATATTTCTGCTCGCTGTGGAACTCTGTGCAGTTTCCCCCTTCTAACAAGTGGTAAATGCCTGTGCTCTACCTTTCAACATGATGAAATTGGTATACTCCTAATTGGTATATTTACCTTGCATATAAGTCCCCAGTATATGGTACAAAATGTACCCAGGGCCTGTCCGTTAAATGTCACTAGTGGACTGCAGCACCTATTGTGTCATCCACTACAGTGACAATTAAATAATTGACCTTTCAAAATAAACCCTTGTAACAAGTCAAAACATCTCTTTTAAATATGAAAAAGTCTCCCCTATTTAGCTCCTGTCACCCACAAGGCAGAATGTATGATGTTTGAAAGTAGGAGATGTAGACATTTTATGTGAACACATCATTATAGTGACTACAACCCAAAAGGTATGTTTCACTGCTGCTGGCCTATTTTAAGATTTTAATAATTTGATAGTTGATAAAACTCCAAATCAATGGTGAAGTTGGATTTTTTTAAATAAATATCAGGAAGCTACCCTGCCTGAATTGTAGGAATCTCACTGTGCATTTGCTCCCCCACTTTTGCCAGCAAGTAATTAGCATTCGAATAGATGTGGAAAACGTGAAATTCTCCCAGATGCAAACAATAGACTGACTTGACTGGGCAGTGAGGACTCCTCTGAACCTGACATAATATGCAGTGTGGAGGCTGCGAGCATCTTTTTTAACATTGCAGTGTCGAATCTTGCTTGAATGTCAAATCCTGCTGAGTTTTTGGTAATCATACTGGGGCACACCTGTAAGAATGGGAAACAGGATGGCAAAACAATATGTGTATATTCACTGTCTGGTTGCTGGAAAACCCAGTGTTCTACCAGATTTCTGTTTCAGTGTTTATTGGTGGTAGCGTAGCTGTTTCAAACTGGATTTTAGTGTAAAATGTGGGAGGACACTATGATTACCACAGTGGATTCCCCACATACTACACACCCCACACCCCAGCCCTAGTTTAGTGTGGCTGAAGACTTTCACCATATTGAAAATGTCCAAATATAGTAGCGTTGGCTCCAGGAAATTACCTTGGTTAGGTTATGCCCAGGAGTTATTCCCACCTACTGGCTGATGCCTGGCATAACTGTGGTACTTCCAGGTCGAAACACCCCCGGACCTGAGAATAGCCCTGCAGAACTGGACATGCTGTCTATTGTACAGAGGACAAATGAGTGGACTCCAAGGTCCAAAAGGCTGGCCTTAGGTTAAAGGTACCGGGACACAACAAGCTGCAACCACCCAGCTGACCAGTGGCAACTGCAGCTACTCAGCTGACTAGTGGCAACTGGACAAGAACAGGACCATGCTGTTTGGCCTCTGTTTGACATTTGTGAGTCACTAAGAGCCTTGCTTGAGGTCCCAGAGAGCTTAAGACGTGTACTCCAGTGGTGGATTGGGATTGGAAAGCACTAACACCGGAAAGTAAAATCTTTGACCAGGAGGAACTTGGTTGGTGTATCTTATCTGTGCATCATTGGGGTCAGCATCAAATTATGCCTAGGTTCTGGTGTACCGGAACTATTAACTATAATTGACACTTTATGGTTTTTGGTGCTATTCTTACGTAAAAAAAAATTACATCCATATCACTGGTTCACCTTATTGCATTTCTGTCATTTTGGTGTCATTTTGTTGATTGAATTTTATTCTAATTTTCTAATTTGGTTGGGGATTTTTATTCTGCCGTCTCAACTTCATTATTGTTTTGGTATAACATATATACTTTACATATTGCCTTAAATTAAGCCTGTCTGTTCTGTACCATAGCTACCAGGGGATTAAGCTCAGGTTCATTAAGTGACTTTGAGGGTTCACTCTCACAAGGGCTTTGATTTTTACTTGACCTGAGGTGTCACCCACCCCAAATTTTAATTCATTTTCTTACATGTGGCTAGCCGCTACGAAGGCAAAGTTAGCACTTCAGTATCTGCTATATCATGAAATCAAAGTTGGATAAAGCTAACAAGGTTTGGCCCTTAATTCATTTAGTTTTTAGCAATCTTACATGCTGTGGGTAATGTTGTAAAGGAAGCAATTTTTTTATTTGACACTTTTATGCACTTTTGGTATATAGATTGGCGTGCATTGTTTAGTAAGCAGAAAAACTATTTTTAAAAGGGGGAATTTTCTGAAAGGTAATTAGAATGTGTTCCCAAGGAAAGGTTGGTTAGATCTAATATATAATAAGGGAAATATGTACATGTATATTAATAAAAGATGATTTGTTTTATAATTTGAAAGTGTTGATTTGATAAATGTATGAACCGTATGCGTGTTAGTCGTAATAGGATGGTAATACTTTCAATAGTAATGTTTGAGCAAAGGACTCAAGGTAGAGCAAGGATGGTTGTTTTTGTTCAAAATGCGTAGTATAAAGTGTTGTGTATGTGTGTAAACTATTAAAAGTAGGGCCATTTTTAGTAATCAGTGTAATATAAACAAAACGCAGGTATTTTATTACATCTTTAACAAAGCCTATATGCATGCACATTTTTACAATGCAAATAAAAAAATGCTAAGTTCAGCAATACTGGCTCTTAATTACAAACTACACATCATGCCTTATCTGCAGTCTAACAAAAGGACTACTTGATGCCCCATCATCAAAACCTAACGAAAATATAAATGGGACAATGTAACCATCCACAAAGTTCCCTGGTCTTCATGAAAAGCAAATGAAAGCCATTAGCTTGAAGGGGCGGACTCAAAGTCTGCTGTGTAGCTGTATAACTTACTGTTGCAATAGTTTTGAAGAATTGAGGACATGAGCAGTTTCAAATGGATAAAAACATTCTATAGACGATATTAAAAGCAGAAGTAAGGGGCATATCTACAAGAAATGGCATGGCACTGCAACAAATTTTGCTGCGCTACATCATTTAAAAAACGCATGAATGCGCCGTATTTACAAGAATACGGCGCATCCCTGTGTTTCCCCTTGTGCAGACTCAAAAATAGCTGCTTGGCGCCAAGACAGACACCCTTGCGCTATAGTGCAAGAGTGCCTGTGTTGCAGGGAATGATTGTTTATGTGCAGAGAGGTGTCTCTTCCTACACATAATCAATCAATAATGGCGATTTGCTACTTCTATGTGTAGAAGTAGCAAATCACCATTATTTAATGATTGTTTATGTTCAGGAAGGGACACCTTCCTGCACATAAACAATCAATAAAGACATTTTGCAGAATGCAGCACACATAGAAAAAGCAAAAAAGAGGAGCAATAAAAGTATTTTTCCTTGTGGTGCCATTCTAACGCCTGCTTTTGCCTGGCATTCGTTTTTGGCGCTGCCTCAGATTTACAGAGCCTTATACATCTGGGGCAGCATCAAAAAGCAATGGGTGCTGCAGCGCAATGCCACAGCAACACCCATGGCATGCGTGAAAGTTATTTACAAAGCGGTGTTATGCCACGCAAAGTGGCTAAACCCCACTTTGTAAATATGGTGCAGGGCATTGCGCCACCGGATCATCGTAAAAAGTGATGTCCTGGTGGCGCAATCCCCGTGTAAATATGCCTTAAGCGCGCTGCCAACCTACCAGTAGACTGGTACCATAGATGCTGCCCATTTTCAACTAGACAGAAAAGATTTTTCCCTCTGTGGCACAACAAGTGCCAAGCAAAGAACCTGGTGGAAACTAAATTCTCTCTTACAAAATGATTCTGTGCTCACTTAAGTCATCAAACCAGGTTAAAAAGTCTATGCTCTAGTCCCTGCCCAATTGTTATAGGAAACAGTTCCCAGGTCTAAAGTGCATCCCATTAGCCCCGTTGATTTGGGACCTGCTGACTAGGCACTTCAGAGTGGGGAGAGCTCAGAACACTGGTGCGGTGCAGCCAGAAAATGACGGCTTCTCTTCATCACACTGCGCACTAAAGAGCTCTCGTGCCACGCGTGGGCAACCTTCCGAATGAATCTTTAATGCATTCGGAAAAAAGTCCTTGACTGTGTTCCTCTACTCGCGTTTCAGTATATTTTGGCTAGATATTATGTAGAGCAAATTACAGAAGGAACAGACAGCGAATCTTGTACTAAATCAGCAATCATATTCCTGACTCTGATCTTCGGTCTAGTGTTGGCTTCCCCCGGAAGCAGTCTCACTTAAGTCTCTGTGTAACTGACACCCTGTTACAGTGCTAGAAATCCTTTGCTTAATTCAGTGGATGTTTCAAGGCGCTATGCTTGTCAGTAGAAAAGCAAACATACTGCACTGCTGGAGGACATTAAGGCGAAAGGCAGTAAAATTGCCATTTTTACTGGGAAAAAAAGAGAAATATATTTCAAGAAAGTAAAACAGCAAAGACTCAAGAATTTACTGGGCCTACTTGCCCCGAAGGACATGTCTACCAGTGACATGTTAATATTTCAATGAGGGTGAAGACAAAGTTGCAACTTGGCAATCAACCGTTTTGTGGGGGGGGGCTTGCAACACGCATTTATAAAAAAAGGAAATAAAAAAATTCGGTACAAGTTCAACAGAGGAAGCAGGTGAGGCTAGAGAGAGACTGTATGAGAGAAGCGCGCTCTAGATCGACTCCTGAAACCTACGATTCCGACTGTAAGGCTAAAACGCTTTCAAAAGATTTGGTTACAGGTTTGACTGCGAAGGTGTTGAGCGCAGTGGCCTCTGGGAGGAAACAACGTTAGTCTTAATGGACACTGGATTCCGCAAATTGATGCAGGAGAGCTTAGTAATTGATTATACCGTAACCTCGATGCGCTTGGAAGACCCAGGATGTGGGGGTCCCCAGAGTATATGAGGGTTAAAAGAGTAGGGTTGGGATCAGCTGCTCCCACTGACTGTATAGTTAGTACAGACCTCACACTATATATGGATAAAAAGGTCTAAATGTTCCACGCTAAATAGGGAAGATGACTATAAGGGGTAGATTTCTTGAGATTTTACGTAGTGTTTGTGTCACAAAACTGATGCAAAACGGTGAAAAATCTTTTTTCCAATTTACTTTCCAGCGCTCAAATTGTTTAGCACTGGAGATAACGTGAAGCAGTGCATAGCGCTGCTTTGCATTACTTAGTGCTGAGAGGGTAGGGGCGTACCATGTGTAGCGCATGGGCTTTCCCATGCAACCACCCAAGTTTTCTGACGCTAAGCCCTATTTACTAAATTACGTAGACAGGGTTTAGCATCAGAAAACTGCGCCTTTTTGAAGTAGGCGCAACGAAGGAGAAAGGCTTTAATTTCTCCTTCCTTTTCCGACTTAGTACATGTGCTGCACTTTACAGCACACATACAAAGAGGGAAAATAGTTTGTCAGTCTACGCATAGTATTTAGTAATGGTAGGCTATCCGTCCAGTACAAAACCTATGCTAGACTCATGGAGACACCCTTGTACTATGGCACAAAGGTGTCTCTGAGGCGCACAGCAGCTAATTTTAGCACCGGCGCTAGAGAAAGGGGAGGAGAGAACTATATTTCTATAAATATTGCCCTCTCCTCCTCTCTCTTTTTCATACAGTGCAGGATTTGCGGCTGCTTCACTGCTCCAAACGAGTAAGTGGTAAATCTGGCCCCAAATTTTCAAAAGTATCCCCACCCTAAGTGACTTGATGACCAATGATTTAAAATAGGTCGGTTTCGTTTGTGTGAACTGGGCGAGAAATAGCGAAGGTAGATTTGTATCTTTGCTTTATGCTTGAAAGCAATACGGAACTGCTCTCTCTTGAGTCCATTGAGCAAAAGTGGGATAAAAGTGCTTTGGTACGGACTTGCCATTTTGATGTAAATCCTGCCCATTTGAATTTTGTTGCAATGTATAGTGACGAAAAGTTTGATCTTCGTGTAAACAAGCATTGCCAAAGGCAATAGGTCACGCCCATGCAAGAGCTATTGGCTTTGCTAATGTTTTCTAGCCGTGTTGTGCGGCTGTGCAGCATGGCTAAAAGAAAAGTTAGGAAAAAGCACTAGACCTAGCTCTCATGGCTTTTTTAGGTCTCGCATAGCAATGCAACGCATGCGCTGCTCGCCTTGGAGAGATCTATTGTTGTGGGTTTTACGTCCGAAGGGGGACACTTCCGGACAGGCAATGTGCACATGTCTCTCACGGTGACAGCTTGTTTGTTTTTGGTTTTTGGGGATATCCGTTTTCTCCGCAGGAGAGCCAGATACTTTAAAAAATAAATCACGGCGACAGCTTGTTTGTTTTTGGTTTTTGGGGATGTCCGTTCTCTCCGCGAGAGAGCCAGATACATTAAAAAAAAACACTCAACATTTTTTGTATTTTTTATTTTGCTGTAACCACTCGCTTGTCTGCAGGGTTTTAGGACGGACGATAATGCTTTTGTTTTGTAGTGGAAGTTGCCTACTTTTAATAATGACCGTAGCAATTTAAGAATGCCCTTAAAATTGGACGTATTCGATGTGTAGGTCTGTAGGAGTGGGAAAATAAATGGTTTGTTGATGGTTTTAACTTTTTCTTTCCATAGCATGTTGCTTTTTCATGAGTCATTTTCAGCTTAAGTTAATTATCACATATTCACATATTCGAATGTTCATGGTGAAGTGTAATATTGAACAATTGTGCAGATCTGTGCAGTTCTGCCGCGCTACCACTGCTCTGCCATTTGCCATCGTGTTAGAGGTTATTTTTAGAATCTGGCACATTAAATGCACAAATGCATTTGCGTTTTCTTGCTTTGTATAGAGTTGCCCCTTTTTGTGTAATTAAATATATATTTATCAAGTGTATCTATCTCAGCACGGTCATAGGGAACGTTACATTTGTTTTGGGGGGGGGGGGCAGTCGGAGTCCGATTTGGATCTAAAGGACAAAGCATGAGCCAAACCATCAAAAGATGTAAATTGGGCAACAAATGGCAAGAAAGAATAGGATATAAACTTTAAAATGGGGAAAAAAGTAAATGTATTTATCATTTCTCAGCGTCTCATGTACTGAATCAAGTGACTATTGAAAGCAATGTGTTTTAAAAACATTAAGCACCCATGAATACCCTTAAACCAGATTGGTCGCACACTGCTACACCTACCAGTCGTGTTCCCCCAATGAAAATGGTCCCTGAAGGTCAGCGTCGGCGGATACACCTATGCTCGAGTGTGAATGCAAGTATGCGTGGCGTGTGCCATCCCTGGACACGTGTTTCGAGGTAGTTGCCTCTCGTCAGCAGGGAGTAGGAAAATGTGTGGGGTTGCTGAGTAAGCTGCTAAAATCGTTATCAGGTCTAGTACCTCTCGTAGCGCGCAGGTGCGTAACCATGAGTCCGTCGACTCCACCGGCTCAAGGGAGCCTGAATATAAAGTTAAACCAGATTGGTCGCACACTGCTACACCTACCAGTCGTGTTCCCCCAATGAAAATGGTCCCTGAAGGTCAGCGTCGGCGGATACACCTATGCTCGAGTGTGAATGCAAGTATGCGTGGCGTGTGCCATCCCTGGACACGTGTTTCGAGGTAGTTGCCTCTCGTCAGCAGGGAGTAGGAAAATGTGTGGGGTTGCTGTGTAAGCTGCTAAAATCGTTATCAGGTCTAGTACCTCTCGTAGCGCGCAGGTGCGTAACCATGAGTCCGTCGACTCCACCGGCTCAAGGGAGCCTGAATATAAAGTTAAACCAGATTGGTCGCACACTGCTACACCTACCAGTCGTGTTCCCCCAATGAAAATGGTCCCTGAAGGTCAGCGTCGGCGGATACACCTATGCTCGAGTGTGAATGCAAGTATGCGTGGCGTGTGCCATCCCTGGACATGTGTTTCGAGGTAGTTGCCTCTCGTCAGCAGGGAGTAGGAAAATGTGTGGGGTTGCTGTGTAAGCTGCTAAAATCGTTATCAGGTCTAGTACCTCTCGTAGCACGCAGGTGCGTAACCATGAGTCCGTCGACTCCACCGGCTCAAGGGAGCCTGAATATAAAGTTAAACCAGATTGGTCGCACACTGCTACACCTACCAGTCGTGTTCCCCCAATGAAAATGGTCCCTGAAGGTCAGCGTCGGCGGATACACCTATGCTCGAGTGTGAATGCATGAATACCCCATGCCCTGACCACGTTGCCACGAGTTAACCCAAAATCTCAGTTTGTTTTGTTCTTTATTTCTATAGCCTATATTATTAGAGATCGCAAACACATTTTCACTCTGCTTTATCACTTGCTCTTTCTCCATCTCTTCTTATCATTCTCATACTTTTTTGCAGAATTTCTCCTTTAAGAGTTCTTTCCCTTTTTTCTTTTTCATTCTTTTTTTCGTCTTGATCTCTTGTACTCTCTGTTTGTCATGCAGTCTTATCCCTTTTGCTGTCTCTGTTTAACTTTCCAGTAAGTTAAAAGCTCAGTACATCCCATGGCTAGTGAAAGGAACCTCAGACATAGTCACTCACAGGCCATCACCTACAAGGAGCTTAGTTGTCCCAGAGAATTATGTAAGTACATCCTCGCCACACACTCTGAGTGGGGACCCTTGCACCCTCTCCACCATCTTTCTGAATGGCCTCTCCATGCTTATGTGAGTTCAAGTTTGTGCTCCATTCTTGTGAGACTCAGTTCAAGGAAGTTTTTGTGTCTATGTGAGAACTCCATGGCTAAGAAGTTCTGTTCCAAGAAGAACACTGCTCTGGCAATATACTACGTAGGATCAATAGTGGCTAACAAAGTGGAGAGTGGAAATGCTTAATATTGAACCACCGGTTATCGCTCTTAGCAGCATTTTCATTAGTTTGTCACTAAGGCATTGCAGATGTGAACTAAGTATGCAAATGAGCCGTGCCCCCGCCCTGAGATAGACGCCCTGAGACAGACGCTTAACCCCAGTTGGGTGTCAGTCTTGTTGTCTCTCATCAGTGGTGCAGTGAGCAAAAAAGAGAAGTGATGGAATGCTCCCAGGTGAACTGTCAGTAGTTAAAAGTGCTGCATTTACAGTCCCAATTTAAGTTTTTCAAGAATAGAGAGTAGACACCCTCTCACCAACTCTTGCAAAGTGAGATATCCTTCTACAGAAGGAAAGAACACTGCAGGGTCTTATCATATTATCCCAGAAATTCATCCATCTTAACATCTCGGGCAAACTAAGGACATTGCAACAACGCTTTCCCTAATAGCGACAGATTTACCCAATTTTTAGTTTAGAAACTCCTAAAAGCTCGTGCTCTCAGCTTGCTGGTCATTCATCCCATTGTCATGTTTTTTCAATTTTGGAGTAGTTATGTGGAGTGACTGCATTACTTGTCCTATGCTCACCGATGTACCATTCCCCGCAAGGAGCATGGTGCTGCCTGAGTTACTGAATGAAATGTTTGTCTCAAGCTAAACTAGACTGCACTGGCCTCTAGCGTTCCTTCATAGAGTTTAAATAGACCATACAAACAAAGAAGGTGATGTTTACACCATTCCTACCTTAAAACTGCACTTATTATGCATTTCTGGTTTATGTGTCATTCTATGTGTCATTCTATGTGTCATCACCCTATTGGCCAGGACACGCTGCAGAGCATTAAAGTTAATGGCTCCCGTACTAAGGATCAGTGGCCCGGGTGTTATAAAATGTGCTTACTTTCTCCTTTTCAGATCTGATTTCTTTATAATTGTAGACGTTGTAATGAAAACTTCTTAGGTGGCCAGGAGAGATCTCTAATTATTCATAATGCAAACGCCGTTTTCTGAAACATTCATGTTTCTTAAAAGCGAGGAAATTAGTTAGTTTGGTCTCTTACAAAATGGACCTTGCCACCAGAACTGCAGAATTAGGTAAGTCCTTGTTGCTTTTTATCTGCAAATGGCTGGTAAAAGCTGGTCTCCATCTTTCTGCAGCTCACACTTTGTTTGGTAAATGTAGCCCCTGTTTTAGCAGTGTTATGAACTGGCAAATCTTTGCCTTTTGGGCTAAATGTTTTTCACCTGTGGTGTTGCCCTTCCCTATGGCCAAAGCAGCATTTTTTGCAGACCTCAGTTTTTCATGCACATCTTAAAGTCGAAAAATGACCGCTACAATCGATCGCTAGAAAGAACGTGGCGCTGTTCTAGTTCCTTGATTTGGAACTTCATTTGCAGAGCAAGCCTAATAGACATGCTATTCTTCGACTATGTCATGAATTTCATTTAGGCTGACTCACTAGAACAGGAATATTCCAAGTAAAATGGTACAAAGTTATTCAATGTACCTATGCCACTCTTCTTCCAGCACATGGCCGAAAAATATCAACATGGCCGTCCAATTCTCCCAGTACATGGTGACTTCTCCCTTACAAAGCAAGACAATGTTAGTTAAGAAAGACCACATACAAAAAACAAGCATTTGCAATGCAATAGGTCTCGCATTTGCAACAGCTTGAGCTATTGACATTGTATATGACAATGCATTTTATTTCTGTTCAGAAAACCTACATAGTGCATGTTTACGCACAGCTTGCATGTTTTCAAAACACATGAACAATAGGCATTGTTATTTACAACGCCAATAGCTCAAACTCTCGCAAATGCGAGACATATTGCATTGCAAATGCTTGTTTTGTCTTCTGGTGTGTGGTGGTGGACAAGAGTCACAGCGGGAGGAAAGATGGCATGGAGGGTACGGACAAGATGAACATCATGGGAAGGAACGGTAATAAAAAAAAGGCGCTATTACATGGCCAGCAGGTTTGGGGGTAACACAAACAATGGGATTCAGAGGGTGGAAGGAATGAAGCAAGACAGACAAGGGTGGGAGGAATAGGAAGAAACAACACAACGGGTGGGAGGGCAAGAAGCAATGGGGAAGAATAAATAAAATAGTAGCTGAAGCCCAGCGAGCAGCAGATGGACAGTGGCAGGACACTAATAAAAGTAAATCGATCACAATTTGGTTGTTACTCCAAACTGTTAAACAGACAGTCCCCATGGCAAGCGCTGGCCAATTAGAAGGTAGCAAATAAGAGTGAAAACAAAGCCAACGAATGGTAAGCAATGGGCAGGCTGCAAGCCCCTTACTATAAACAATACCTCTAGAGATGACTGTGCAAGTGTTCTCAGGCGAGACCTAGTAGGCAATTCTGACATGAGGTTTAAAGGTTAACAAACTTAATGGATGGGTGGCTTTTTGCAACTCCATTCTGGAGGGAAAAATCTTCGGTGGTGAAAAACACTACCATATTCAGACTAACTAATTTACCCTACAGCCCAAGAGAGTGGGTGAGAGGGCAATGGGGTTAAAACATTACTCGGAGACAAAAGGGAAACCTAGGATGCCTGGTTTCTTCGTCTGGAATGTTCATGTTTCAATAGCTCGATAAGGTCAGGTATACTCATAAGGTTATTGAAGAACACATAGTAATAATGTTCCAGGAGAAGTGGTTGCAGGATAGCTCAGTATGGATGGTTCCTTGTGCTTCGGGAAACCAGCATTTGTTGTAAATGGAGGCCGTCCTTCGGGAGACCTCCTTTAATTTCGAATTGGTAAGCACATGCTTTTAAACAAGGTGTAAACACAAAATACGATTCGATGTTGGCTTGTTCATGTAACCTAGGAATATAAACCTTACCTATCTATAGGTAAATATGTGTATTACCCCTGATGTGCATTGGGTTGTAGCACTTTAAGAGGACCATAACATGTTAAGACAAGCCGTTCCAGGAGCTATTCCAATTTTAGAGAGTAACTATAATTTAAACAAAATCGGACTGAATTCGATGAAATCTCGCTGGAACAACTGATGGCATATGAGATAATGGCATTCCAAAGACGGTCTAGCCAAGAGCCAATATGTCAACTTTTGTCAAGAGAATGAGATCCCTATGAATGCAGCAACATGTGATTTGTTTGAATGGAGACAGTATCAAAGCTAGTCCTGCCCGGCCCACATTTCGTAATTGGACTGGTATAGTAACCATTCATAATAAATTTGCAGCCTTTGAACATTTTTGCATTTTCCAAGCTTCCCTTTTTGCCAACGTGATTTGTCCTCAAAGAGTACTTGTCTTTCAGTCAACACTGAACAGTTTATCTAAACATCTGGGAACGCCGGTTCTTGATTTCATCCAATTATCTACAAGAACCCACTCAGGTAGCCAGGATCTTTTTACTTGCAAAATAGCATAGAGGGAAGAAACACAATTATCAAATCGTATTTACCGCAATTTGACATTTCAGAAAAGAAGACTCATAATCTGGGAGGTTGACCTTTTATTATCAGCAAAAACATCTGAATATATAGGCACCCCAATACAAGGCACAAAAGATATATGGGGACTAATACAAATGCTAGTCTACGAAGTATCCGCATACGACTAAAGATAAACAGGATTACAGCTTCCAATAGCATCAAGTACCCTATGGCAATTGTAATATCGAAATTTAAAGTCATGAATCAAATCATTTCTATCCCTACTCTATTCTAAGGTGACATCCCTACTCAACATTCCCTTCCAGGTGAGGATCGCATAAAAGGTGTCAGCAGTGAAACTTCCTAAGAAGTCTTCACCATATGAGAGCTCGATCTATAATGCTCCTTTCAGTCCCTCTCCCAAGTCTCGTCTGCCCAACCCACGGGGCTCTATCCCTAATACAATCCCAAAAAGCTGTACACGCCCTTCAGCACACCCCTTCAGGCAGCTTCTTCCTTCAGTAGATTTCCATTTGGATCCTTTCATCTTCCTCTCCACGAATTCGCCCTTGGGTCTCAGGCCTTTTCTGTACCAGGAGTTGCAATTTTACATTCCAATCCACTCCCTTCCTGTCTACTCCTTCTGTCTCCATTCCATTTGAACAAAGACTTATTCTAACTAACGAGCTACATGGCCTTGTACCTGCAGCCAAACGCTGAACAGAAAAAACCCCTAAGATCATGAGGTTTCACACTCACTACAATTTAAGCTTTGCTAAAATCCTGTCGTTCTAATAAAGCATGGCTAAAATAAACGAAGGCCTTCATTTTACATACATAGTTAGGCCTCAAACTAAACACACTACAACTACCAATTCGGATTATTCGTCTCATACTTAAGAGAACTACCTTCTTCATTCTTCTAACATGACATAATGTCCCTTAATGCATGACATTATTATAACTAAGCATTACACATACACCAATACATTTCATGATAACTGATGGCCTTTTCTCTTCTCTCGAGGCCTGTTTACTTTTCTACTTGGCTATTTCAACGAATATATTTCTACTGCTCTTTAAACTTCTTAGTTTATATGCGGGTGCTGACTAACAATGAATATGGTGCACCCCTACAATTTTCGCATCAGCAACGCTCTATCAGTTCCCCCCTTTGATGACAACTTGTCATAACACAAATCCATTTATACCGAAGTGGTAACCATCCCATTATGTCGGAAACCCTCCATTCTTTTTAGGTCCTGATACTGATTATCTTGCATATGCGCCATTCGTCTTTCATATCCCCTGAGAATCCTCTCAGCTCTGTTTCCTCGTTACCACTTGTACGCTCTCACAAGTCCCCACAAACAGATCACACAAACCACCACAATCAGGATTGGTTTCAGCACATATCCGAGAATTCTCTTCCCTAAATCTGCAAACCAGCTTCCCACATGTCCAAATCCTTTCCCAATCTTCTCCCACACATTCTCTTCTGCCAATATTGCAGCCTCTTCGTGAAGTGTGGTAATGTTGACTATATATTTCCTCAGCTCCTTGCTGTTGTCTGGAAAATACGTGCAACATTCTTGAACCTTCAACAATTTACAGACTCCGCCCTCTTTTGCCAATAATACGTCTAATGCAAGACGATTTTGTAAAACCATTGTCCTGATCGATAACATCTCTCCATCCACCAACAACAATGACTTCGCCGTGTTCATTGACAACTCATCAACCATGGTTGCTAGCTTTCGTATTTTCACATCATTCAAAATCACACCCAGACCGGGTATGATTGCTCCAAAGATATCACCAATCACAGCTCCTGCACTTGCATCTCTCCGTGCTCTAGAGTGGTGTCCTGTTTCTAGCAGAGTCAAATCCTCGGCATGGTATATCTTTGGGAAAATAACAGCCAAATAACAAGTCCCGTACCACTGCTCAGGCAACCTCACGTATGCATTCCTTCCACATACATAATACACTGTCGGGATAACCTGTATCTGGCCCTGCAAGAAGTTCCTAGCTGAATCTTCCATAGTAAAGGTATGGGCACATGTGCTATGTCCAACCCAGATTTTGTCCTTGTCCGACTGCAGACGAGCAACACACAGATTTCCCCTCTGTACTTGATCTAAAGCTATGGGTCCATAACTTCCCCTTGACTTATGTAGCTTCTCTTCATCTGTCCAATCTGTTGACTTCTTTCCCCCATCTTTATCTTGGGTTAATTTTCTATATCTGTCCTCAACTTGGCCAATACATTTCTTTTCAGTGTCTGATATTGAACATGTCAGATTATGTCTATGTGCATAAGCAGTATCCAAACTTTGAGTCGGTATGAAATAAGTCCGAAGTCTTTCTTCTGACTTATAATAATCATACTTATTCAAATGCTTAAACGCTGGTACGTCAGGAAGTACTGTGTTATAATTAGAAAAATAGTACTCGAACTGTTTCCTTTCGTAAAACAGGCTAAGCAATAGACTGCAAGAAATCCCATAAGTCAATGGAAGGTGATGGTATCTAATACCCTCATCTACAGAAGCAGGCAACTGCATGCCCACATAGCAATCTTTCGCATCCATTGCATCAACGTACTCATACAACAGTTTCGCATACGCATTGAGTTTGAAATCACCTCTCGACAAATCCATGTGTAGCATACGACTCTCTTCTAGCATCATCGCCCTTCTATCTCCTGAAATATCCTTCTTGGTACTGGGAGTGACAGGTGTAGGTGTTCCCAGCATCTTCCCCTCTTCCCTGTGGGCCACTGCATATGAAGTTATGACTACTGCGAATATAACAGCCATGACTACTCCTAAAAGTGTACCTATCACAGTCTTCGCCCTACGGTGTGAATTTCTAGGCTCCACCATTTTTCCTCCACGCTCAGAATCCAGTTCAATAAGAATTGGCGAGAGTCTCTTCCTCATTCAGGCTTGTATCTCAATGCAACAATTATCCCCTGTAGCTAATAATATCTTCTAACGTTTCAGTTCTCTACTTTCTTTCGGATCAACTAAGGCTTCCTTCTTTTAGCTCTTTTTCGATAAAGTTCATCGCTAATCCAAAATAACTGCAGGTCCCAACAACTCTAGGACTCCTTGCAAAATTTCAAGTTTGAGAGTTTTCAGTTCTTGGGGAGAAGGTACAACAGCAAAGTTCGGGAAAGCCAATGTATCCAAAATCAGACCACAAATGTTACTCAGGAGCGGCGGATCTGGAATATGGAGAGTCAATACTCCCTCGATCTCCAATCCTGGGATCTTCAGTAACACTTCCGCCCTCAGAGCCGGTGGACCGCTGACAAGAGTAATCGACCTCAGCCTCCCCGTACTCATCGGTCCTAGCATTCGTTGCTACGTACGTCCACTCAGGTTAAGCGTACCTGCGACACGGCACTCTTGCTCTCCTCGACCTTCTCGGAGCTTCCGGATCTTGATCTTCCTCACTCAGCTCTGACTCTGTCACCTCCGATACTGGGGCAAGATCTCTTCTTGGTGTCCCTCTCGAATTTACCCGTCTCTGACTCACGGGCCAAACTCTTTCTGCTTCGGAGACACCCCTGCTCTCCCTTCTGATACCCTGTGCACTGCTTTCTTCCTCGGCAGAATTTGGCTCCACTCCGCCTACTGCACCTTCTTCCGCTTCTGGTTCTGATTACAGCTTGTTCCAGTGCACAACCAGCCGCGTCAGTCACCCTTACAGCTTGACTTGCCCTCTCAGATGGCCCTGCCACCTCAGCTGGGTTTTCGTTCACGAGAGGGGCTGTATCTTCCAAGGGTGCTGGAACTCTACGGGTATGGGTGGCATGCACCCAGTTCGGTAGTCCCCCACACTTCACTGCTGTATTTGTAACCAGAATAATCTGGTACGGGCCTCTCCAGCGAACATCCAAGCAACTTTTCCTCACGTGCTTTCGTACCAACACCCAGTCCCCTAGGCACAGGTCGTGGCACAGATCACTTGCGGCTGGAACAGCTACCGCCTGCACCTGCTGGGACACAGAATGAACCACATCAGCCAGGCCTTTACAGTAGTCGAGAATTACATCATCAGTGATATTTATCAATGCAGAGGCTGGTATTGCTGGCACACGCATCGCTCTCCCCATCAATATTTCGTGGGGTGACAATCCAGTTCTCCTATCAGGCACACTCCGGAGACTCATAAGAACCAAAGGCAATGCATCTGGCCATTTCAGAGGAGTTGAGGAGCACACTTTTGCCATTCGGGCCTTCAATGTCCCATTAACTTGCTCTACTATCCCAGAAGCCTCTGGTCGATAACTGCAATGTAACCTTTGATCTATGTTCAGGGCAGCACAAAGCAACTTCATTAATTCACTGTGGAAATGCGTTCC